>NC_092746.1:95913263-96273994 GCF_047496795.1 Chiloscyllium punctatum
CATCGCGCGCACACACTCTCTCAATCTGCATTGCGCACACACATACTCTCTCAATCCGCATCGCGCGCACACACTCTCTCAATCTGCATCGCGCACACACACTCTCTCAATCCGCATCGCACGCACACACTCTCTCAATCTGCATCGCGCACACACACTCTCTCAATCCGCATCGCGCACACACACTCTCTCAATCTGCATTGCGCACACACACACTCTCTCAATCCGCATCGCGCGCACACACTCTCTCAATCTGCATCGCGCACACACACTCTCTCAATCCGAATTGCACACACACTGTATATCAATCCGCATCGCGCACACACACTCTCTCAATCCGCATCGCACACACACACTCTCTCAATCCAGATCGCACACACACTCTCTCTCAATCCAGATCGCACACACACTCTCTCTCAATCCTCATCGCACACACATTCTCTCTCAATCGGCATCGTACACACACTTTCTCTCAATCCGCATCGCACACACACTCTCTCTCAATCCGCATCGCGCAAACACACTCTCTCTCAATCCGCATCGCGTAAACACACTCTCTCTCAATCTGGATCACGCACACACAAACTCTCAATCCGCATCGCACACACACTCTCTCTCAATCCGCATCGCGCAAACACACACTCTCTCAATCTGCATCGTGTACACACACACTCTCGATCTGCATCGCGCTCACACAAACTTTCAATCCGCATCGCACACACACTCTCTCAATCCGCATCGCACAAACACTCTCTCTCAATCCGCATCGCACACACACTCTCTCTCAATCCAGATCGCACACACACTCTCTCTCAATCCTCATCGCACACACATTCTCTCTCAATCGGCATCGTACACACACTTTCTCTCAATCCGGATCGCGCACACACACTCTCTCAATCTGCATCCCGCACACACACAATCTCTTAATCCGCATCGCACACACACTCACTCTCAATCCGCATCGCACACACACTCTCTCTCAATCTGGATCGCGCACACAAACTCTCTCAATCTGCATCGCGCACACACGCTCTCTCAATCCGCATCACGTGCACACACACACTCACAATCCGCATCGCACACACACACTCTCAGTCCGGATCGTACACACAATCTCTCAATGCTCATCGCACACACACACTCTCTCAATCTGCATCGTGCTCACACAAACTCTCAATCCGCATCGCACATACACTCTCTCAATCCGCATCGCGCACACACACTCTCTAAATCCACATCGCACACACACTCTCTCTCAATCCGGATCGCGCACACACACTCTCTCAATCCGGATCGCGCACACACACTCTCTCAATCTGCTTCGCACACACACACTCTCTCAATCCGCATCACATGCACACACACACTCTCTCTCATTGTGGATCGCACACACACACTCACAATCCGCATCGCACACACACTCTCTCAGTCTGGATCGCGCACACAATCTCTCAGTGCTCATCGCACACACACACTCTCTCAATCTGCATCGCACTCACACAAACTCTCAATCCGCATCACACACATACTCTCTCAATCCGCATCTCGCATACACACTCTCTCAATCCGCATCGCCCACACATTCTCTCAATCCGCATCGCGCACACACACTCTCTCAATCCGCATCGCGCACACACACTCTCTCAATCCGCATCTCGCACACACACTCTCTCAATCCGGATCGCACACACATTCTCTCAATCTGGATCGCACACACACTCTCTCTCAATTCGCATTGTACACACACTCTCTCTCAGTCAGGGTTGCGCACACACTCGATCTCAATCCACATCGCGCACACACGCTTTCTCAATCTGCATCGCACACACACTCTCTCTCAATCTGCATCGCGCACACACACTCTCTCAATCTGCATCGCACACACACACTCTCTCAATCTGCATCGCGCACACACACTCTCTCAATCCGCATCGCACACACACACTCTCTCAATCTGCATTGCGCACACACACACTCTCTCAATCCGCATCGCGCGCACACACTCTCTCAATCTGCATTGCGCACACACATACTCTCTCAATCCGCATCGCGCGCACACACTCTCTCAATCTGCATCGCGCACACACACTCTCTCAATCCGCATCGCACACACACACTCTCTCAATCTGCATCGCGCACACACACTCTCTCAATCCGCATCACGCACACACACTCTCTCAATCTGCATTGCGCACACACACACTCTCTCAATTCGCATCGCGCGCACACACTCTCTCAATCTGCATCGCGCACACACACTCTCTCAATCCGCATTGCACACACACTCTATATCAATCCGCATCGCGCACACACACTCTCTCAATCCGCATCGCACACACACACTCTCTCAATCCGCATCGCGCACACACACTCTCTCAATCCGCATCGCACACACACACTCTCTCAATCCGCATCGCGCACACACACTCTCTCAATCCACATCGCGCACACACACTCTCTCAATCCGCATATCGCACACACACTCTCTCAATCCGGATCGCACACACATCCTCTCAATCTGGATCGCACACACACTCTCTCTCAATTCGCATTGTACACACACTCTCTCTCAGTCAGGGTTGCGCACACACTCGATCTCAATCCACATCGCGCACACACACTTTCTCAATCTGCATCGCACACACACTCTCTCTCAATCCGCATCGCGCACAGACACTCTCTCAATCCGCATCGCGCACACACACTCTCTCAATCTGCATCGCACACACACACTCTCTCAATCTGCATCGCGCACACACACTCTCTCAATCCGCATCGCACACACACACTCTCTCAATCTGCATTGCGCACACACACACTCTCTCAATCCGCATCGCGCGCACACACTCTCTCAATCTGCATTGCGCACACACATACTCTCTCAATCCGCATCGCGCGCACACACTCTCTCAATCTGCATCGCGCACACACACTCTCTCAATCCGCATCGCACGCACACACTCTCTCAATCTGCATCGCGCACACACACTCTCTCAATCCGCATCGCGCACACACACTCTCTCAATCTGCATTGCGCACACACACACTCTCTCAATCCGCATCGCGCGCACACACTCTCTCAATCTGCATCGCGCACACACACTCTCTCAATCCGAATTGCACACACACTGTATATCAATCCGCATCGCGCACACACACTCTCTCAATCCGCATCGCACACACACACTCTCTCAATCCAGATCGCACACACACTCTCTCTCAATCCAGATCGCACACACACTCTCTCTCAATCCTCATCGCACACACATTCTCTCTCAATCGGCATCGTACACACACTTTCTCTCAATCCGCATCGCACACACACTCTCTCTCAATCCGCATCGCGCAAACACACTCTCTCTCAATCCGCATCGCGTAAACACACTCTCTCTCAATCTGGATCACGCACACACAAACTCTCAATCCGCATCGCACACACACTCTCTCTCAATCCGCATCGCGCAAACACACACTCTCTCAATCTGCATCGTGTACACACACACTCTCGATCTGCATCGCGCTCACACAAACTTTCAATCCGCATCGCACACACACTCTCTCAATCCGCATCGCACAAACACTCTCTCTCAATCCGCATCGCACACACACTCTCTCTCAATCCAGATCGCACACACACTCTCTCTCAATCCTCATCGCACACACATTCTCTCTCAATCGGCATCGTACACACACTTTCTCTCAATCCGGATCGCGCACACACACTCTCTCAATCTGCATCCCGCACACACACAATCTCTTAATCCGCATCGCACACACACTCACTCTCAATCCGCATCGCACACACACTCTCTCTCAATCTGGATCGCGCACACAAACTCTCTCAATCTGCATCGCGCACACACGCTCTCTCAATCCGCATCACGTGCACACACACACTCACAATCCGCATCGCACACACACACTCTCAGTCCGGATCGTACACACAATCTCTCAATGCTCATCGCACACACACACTCTCTCAATCTGCATCGTGCTCACACAAACTCTCAATCCGCATCGCACATACACTCTCTCAATCCGCATCGCGCACACACACTCTCTAAATCCACATCGCACACACACTCTCTCTCAATCCGGATCGCGCACACACACTCTCTCAATCCGGATCGCGCACACACACTCTCTCAATCTGCTTCGCACACACACACTCTCTCAATCCGCATCACATGCACACACACACTCTCTCTCATTGTGGATCGCACACACACACTCACAATCCGCATCGCACACACACTCTCTCAGTCTGGATCGCGCACACAATCTCTCAGTGCTCATCGCACACACACACTCTCTCAATCTGCATCGCACTCACACAAACTCTCAATCCGCATCACACACATACTCTCTCAATCCGCATCTCGCATACAAACTCTCTCAATCCGCATCGCCCACACATTCTCTCAATCCGCATCGCGCACACACACTCTCTCAATCCGCATCGCGCACACACACTCTCTCAATCCGCATCTCGCACACACACTCTCTCAATCCGGATCGCACACACATTCTCTCAATCTGGATCGCACACACACTCTCTCTCAATTCGCATTGTACACACACTCTCTCTCAGTCAGGGTTGCGCACACACTCGATCTCAATCCACATCGCGCACACACGCTTTCTCAATCTGCATCGCACACACACTCTCTCTCAATCTGCATCGCGCACACACACTCTCTCAATCTGCATCGCACACACACACTCTCTCAATCTGCATCGCGCACACACACTCTCTCAATCCGCATCGCACACACACACTCTCTCAATCTGCATTGCGCACACACACACTC
The DNA here is from genome assembly GCF_047496795.1 of Chiloscyllium punctatum. NCBI lineage: Eukaryota > Metazoa > Chordata > Chondrichthyes > Orectolobiformes > Hemiscylliidae > Chiloscyllium > Chiloscyllium punctatum. Next base: position 95,918,078 of record NC_092746.1, read on the forward strand.
TCTCAATCCGCATCGCGCGCACACACTCTCTCAATCTGCATTGCGCACACACATACTCTCTCAATCCGCATCGCGCGCACACACTCTCTCAATCTGCATCGCGCACACACACTCTCTCAATCCGCATCGCACACACACACTCTCTCAATCTGCATCGCGCACACACACTCTCTCAATCCGCATCACGCACACACACTCTCTCAATCTGCATTGCGCACACACACACTCTCTCAATTCGCATCGCGCGCACACACTCTCTCAATCTGCATCGCGCACACACACTCTCTCAATCCGCATTGCACACACACTCTATATCAATCCGCATCGCGCACACACACTCTCTCAATCCGCATCGCACACACACACTCTCTCAATCCGCATCGCGCACACACACTCTCTCAATCCGCATCGCACACACACACTCTCTCAATCCGCATCGCGCACACACACTCTCTCAATCCACATCGCGCACACACACTCTCTCAATCCGCATATCGCACACACACTCTCTCAATCCGGATCGCACACACATCCTCTCAATCTGGATCGCACACACACTCTCTCTCAATTCGCATTGTACACACACTCTCTCTCAGTCAGGGTTGCGCACACACTCGATCTCAATCCACATCGCGCACACACACTTTCTCAATCTGCATCGCACACACACTCTCTCTCAATCCGCATCGCGCACAGACACTCTCTCAATCCGCATCGCGCACACACACTCTCTCAATCTGCATCGCACACACACACTCTCTCAATCTGCATCGCGCACACACACTCTCTCAATCCGCATCGCACACACACACTCTCTCAATCTGCATTGCGCACACACACACTCTCTCAATCCGCATCGCGCGCACACACTCTCTCAATCTGCATTGCGCACACACATACTCTCTCAATCCGCATCGCGCGCACACACTCTCTCAATCTGCATCGCGCACACACACTCTCTCAATCCGCATCGCACGCACACACTCTCTCAATCTGCATCGCGCACACACACTCTCTCAATCCGCATCGCGCACACACACTCTCTCAATCTGCATTGCGCACACACACAATCTCTCAATCCGCATCGCGCGCACACACTCTCTCAATCTGCATCGCGCACACACACTCTCTCAATCCGAATTGCACACACACTGTATATCAATCCGCATCGCGCACACACACTCTCTCAATCCGCATCGCACACACACACTCTCTCAATCTGCATCGCGCACACACACTCTCTCAATCCGCATCGCACACACACACTCTCTCAATCTGCATCGCGCACACACACTCTCTCAATCCGCATCGCACACACACACTCTCTCAATCTGCATCGCGCACACACACTCTCTCAATCTGCATCGCGCACACACACTCTCTCAATCCGCATCGCACACACACACTCTCTCAATCTGCATTGCGCACACACACACTCTCTCAATCCGCATCGCGCGCACACACTCTCTCAATCTGCATCGCGCACACACACTCTCTCAATCTGCATCGCGCACACACACTCTCTCAATCCGCATCGCGCGCACACACTCTCTCAATGTGCATTGCGCACACACACTCTCTCTCAATCCGCATCGCGCGCACACACTCTCTCAATCTGCATCGCGCACACACACTCTCTCAATCCGCATCGCACACACACACTCTCTCAATCTGCATTGCGCACACACACACTCTCTCATTCCGCATTGCGCGCACACACTCTCTCAATCTGCATCGCGCACACACACTCTCTCAATCCGCATCGCACACACACACTCTCTCAATCTGCATCGCGCACACACACTCTCTCAATCTGCATCGCGCACACACACTCTCTCAATCCGCATCGCACACACACACTCTCTCAATCTGCATTGCGCACACACACACTCTCTCAATCCGCATCGCGCGCACACACTCTCTCAATCTACATCGCGCACACACACTCTCTCAATCTGCATCGCGCACACACACTCTCTCAATCCGCATCGCACACACACACTCTCTCAATCTGCATTGCGCACAAACACACTCTCTCAATCCGCATCGCGCGCACACACTCTCTCAATCTGCATCGCGCACACACACTCTCTCAATCCGCATCGCACACACACACACTCTCAATCTGCATTGCGCACACACACACTCTCTCAATCCGCATCGCGCGCACACACTCTCTCAATCTGCATCGCGCACACACACTCTCTCAATCCGCATCGCACACACACACTCTCTCAATCTGCATCGCGCACACACACTCTCTCAATCCGCATCGTGTGCACACTCTCTCAATCTGCATCGCGCACACACTCTCTCAATCCGCATCGCGCAAACACACTCTCTCAATCCGCATCGCGCACACACACTCTCTCAATCTGCATTGCGCACACACACACTCTCTCAATCCGCATCGCGCACACACACACTCTCAATCTGCATCGCGCACACACACTCTCGCAATCGGCATCGCGTGCACACTCTCTCAATCTGCATCGCGCACACACTCTCTCAATCCGCATCGCACACACACACTCTCTCAATCTGCATCGCGCACACACACTCTCTCAATCCGCATCGCGCAAACACACTCTCTCAATCCGCATCGCGCACACACACTCTCTCAATCTGCATTGCGCACACACACACTCTCTCAATCCGCATCGCGCGCTCACACTCTCTCAATCTGCATCGCGCACACACACTCTCTCAATCCGCATCGCGCACACACACTCTCTCAATCTGCATCGCGCACACACACTCTCTCAATCGGCATCGCGTGCACACTCTCTCAATCTGCATCGCGCACACACTCTCTCAATCCGCATCGCGCGAACACACTCTCTCAATCCGCATCGCGCACACACACTCTCTCAATCCGCATCGCACACACACACTCTCTCAATCTGCATTGCGCACACACACACTCTCTCAATCTGCATCGCGCACACACACTCTCTAAATCCGCATCGCACACACACACTCTCTCAATCTGCATTGCGCACACACACACTCTCTCAATCCGCATCGCGCGCACACACTCTCTCAATCTGCATCGCGCACACACACTCTCTCAATCCGCATCGCGCACACACACTCTCTCAATCTGCATCGCGCACACACACTCTCTCAATCGGCATCGCGTGCACACTCTCTCAATCTGCATCGCGCACACACTCTGTCAATCCGCATCGCGCAAACACACTCTCTCAATCTGCATCGCGCACACACACTCTCTCAATCCGCATCGCACACACACACTCTCTCAATCTGCATTGCGCACACACACACTCTCTCAATCCGCATCGCACACACACACTCTCTCAATCCGCATCGCACACACACACTCTCTCAATCTGCATTGCGCACACACACACTCTCTCAATCCACATCGCGCGCACACACTCTCTCAATCTGCATTGCGCACACACACACTCTCTCAGTCCGCATCGCACACACACACTCTCTCAATCTGCATCGCGCACACACACTCTCTCAATCTGCATCGCGCACACACACTCTCTCAATCCGCATCGCACACACACACTCTCTCAATCTGCATTGCGCACACACACTCTCTCAATCCGCATCGCGCACACACTCTCTCAATCTGCATCGCGCACACACTCTCTCTCAAACCGCATCGCGCACACACACTCTCAATCCGCATCGCGCACACACTCTCTCTCAAACCGCATCGCGCACACACACTCTCAATCTGCATCGCGCACACACTCTCTCTCAAACCGCATCGCGCACACACACTCTCAATCCGTATCGTGCATACACACTCTCTCAATCCGCATCACACACACACCATCTCTCAATCCGCATTGCACACACAATCTCTCAATCCGCATCGTGCTCACACACTCTCTCAATCCGTATCGTGCTCACACACTCTCTCAATCCGTATCGTGCATACACACTCTCTCAATCGGCATCGCGCACACACAATCTCTCAATTTGCATCGCGCACACACACTCTCTGAATCGGCATCGCGCACACACAATCTCTCAAACTGCATCGCGCACACACTCTCTCAATCTGCATCGCGCATACACACTCTCTCAATCCGCATCGCACACACACCATCTCTCAATCCGCATTGCACACACAATCTCTCAATCGGCATCGCGCACACACAATCTCTCAATCCGCATTGCACACACTCTCTCTCAATCTGCATCGCGCACACACACAATCTCTCAATCCGCATCGCACACACACTCTCTCTCAATCCGCATCGCGCAAACACACTCTCTCTCAATCCGCATCGCGTAAACACACTCTCTCTCAATCTGGATCACGCACACACAAACTCTCAATCCGCATCGCACACACACTCTCTCTCAATCCGCATCGCGCAAACACACACTCTCTCAATCTGCATCGTGTACACACACACTCTCGATCTGCATCGCGCTCACACAAACTTTCAATCCGCATCGCACACACACTCTCTCAATCGGCATCGCGCACACACACTCTCTCAATCCGCATCGCGCACACACACTCTCTCAATCCGCATCGCACACACACTCTCTCAATCCGCATCGCACAAACACTCTCTCTCAATCCGCATCGCACACACACTCTCTCTCAATCCAGATCGCACACACACTCTCTCTCAATCCTCATCGCACACACATTCTCTCTCAATCGGCATCGTACACACACTTTCTCTCAATCCGCATCGCACACACACTCTCTCTCAATCCGCATCGCGCAAACACACTCTCTCTCAATCCGCATCGCGTAAACACACTCTCTCTCAATCTGGATCACGCACACACAAACTCTCAATCCGCATCGCACACACACTCTCTCTCAATCCGCATCGCGCAAACACACACTCTCTCAATCTGCATCGTGTACACACACACTCTCGATCTGCATCGCGCTCACACAAACTTTCAATCCGCATCGCACACACACTCTCTCAATCCGCATCGCACAAACACTCTCTCTCAATCCGCATCGCACACACACTCTCTCTCAATCCAGATCGCACACACACTCTCTCTCAATCCTCATCGCACACACATTCTCTCTCAATCGGCATCGTACACACACTTTCTCTCAATCCGGATCGCGCACACACACTCTCTCAATCTGCATCCCGCACACACACAATCTCTTAATCCGCATCGCACACACACTCACTCTCAATCCGCATCGCACACACACTCTCTCTCAATCTGGATCGCGCACACAAACTCTCTCAATCTGCATCGCGCACACACGCTCTCTCAATCCGCATCACGTGCACACACACACTCACAATCCGCATCGCACACACACACTCTCAGTCCGGATCGTACACACAATCTCTCAATGCTCATCGCACACACACACTCTCTCAATCTGCATCGTGCTCACACAAACTCTCAATCCGCATCGCACATACACTCTCTCAATCCGCATCGCGCACACACACTCTCTAAATCCACATCGCACACACACTCTCTCTCAATCCGGATCGCGCACACACACTCTCTCAATCCGGATCGCGCACACACACTCTCTCAATCTGCTTCGCACACACACACTCTCCCAATCCGCATCACATGCACACACACACTCTCTCTCATTGTGGATCGCACACACACACTCACAATCCGCATCGCACACACACTCTCTCAGTCTGGATCGCGCACACAATCTCTCAGTGCTCATCGCACACACACACTCTCTCAATCTGCATCGCACTCACACAAACTCTCAATCCGCATCACACACATACTCTCTCAATCCGCATCTCGCATACACACTCTCTCAATCCGCATCGCCCACACATTCTCTCAATCCGCATCGCGCACACACACTCTCTCAATCCGCATCGCGCACACACACTCTCTCAATCCGCATCTCGCACACACACTCTCTCAATCCGGATCGCACACACATTCTCTCAATCTGGATCGCACACACACTCTCTCTCAATTCGCATTGTACACACACTCTCTCTCAGTCAGGGTTGCGCACACACTCGATCTCAATCCACATCGCGCACACACGCTTTCTCAATCTGCATCGCACACACACTCTCTCTCAATCTGCATCGCGCACACACACTCTCTCAATCTGCATCGCACACACACACTCTCTCAATCTGCATCGCGCACACACACTCTCTCAATCCGCATCGCACACACACACTCTCTCAATCTGCATTGCGCACACACACACTCTCTCAATCCGCATCGCGCGCACACACTCTCTCAATCTGCATTGCGCACACACATACTCTCTCAATCCGCATCGCGCGCACACACTCTCTCAATCTGCATCGCGCACACACACTCTCTCAATCCGCATCGCACACACACACTCTCTCAATCTGCATCGCGCACACACACTCTCTCAATCCGCATCACGCACACACACTCTCTCAATCTGCATTGCGCACACACACACTCTCTCAATTCGCATCGCGCGCACACACTCTCTCAATCTGCATCGCGCACACACACTCTCTCAATCCGCATTGCACACACACTCTATATCAATCCGCATCGCGCACACACACTCTCTCAATCCGCATCGCACACACACACTCTCTCAATCCGCATCGCGCACACACACTCTCTCAATCCGCATCGCACACACACACTCTCTCAATCTGCATCGCGCACACACACTCTCTCAATCCGCATCGCGCATACACACTCTCTCAATCCGCATCTCGCACACACACTCTCTCAATCCGGATCGCACACACATTCTCTCAATCTGGATCGCACACACACTCTCTCTCAATTCGCATTGTACACACACTCTCTCTCAGTCAGGGTTGCGCACACACTCGATCTCAATCCACATCGCGCACACACGCTTTCTCAATCTGCATCGCACACACACTCTCTCTCAAACTGCATCGCGCACACACACTCTCTCAATCTGCATCGCACACACACACTCTCTCAATCTGCATCGCGCACACACACTCTCTCAATCCGCATCGCACACACACACTCTCTCAATCTGCATTGCGCACACACACACTCTCTCAATCCGCATCGCGCGCACACACTCTCTCAATCTGCATTGCGCACACACATACTCTCTCAATCCGCATCGCGCGCACACACTCTCTCAATCTGCATCGCGCACACACACTCTCTCAATCCGCATCGCACACACACACTCTCTCAATCTGCATCGCGCACACACACTCTCTCAATCCGCATCACGCACACACACTCTCTCAATCTGCATTGCGCACACACACACTCTCTCAATTCGCATCGCGCGCACACACTCTCTCAATCTGCATCGCGCACACACACTCTCTCAATCCGCATTGCACACACACTCTATATCAATCCGCATCGCGCACACACACTCTCTCAATCCGCATCGCACACACACACTCTCTCAATCCGCATCGCGCACACACACTCTCTCAATCCGCATCGCACACACACACTCTCTCAATCCGCATCGCGCACACACACTCTCTCAATCCACATCGCGCACACACACTCTCTCAATCCGCATATCGCACACACACTCTCTCAATCCGGATCGCACACACATCCTCTCAATCTGGATCGCACACACACTCTCTCTCAATTCGCATTGTACACACACTCTCTCTCAGTCAGGGTTGCGCACACACTCGATCTCAATCCACATCGCGCACACACACTTTCTCAATCTGCATCGCACACACACTCTCTCTCAATCCGCATCGCGCACAGACACTCTCTCAATCCGCATCGCGCACACACACTCTCTCAATCTGCATCGCACACACACACTCTCTCAATCTGCATCGCGCACACACACTCTCTCAATCCGCATCGCACACACACACTCTCTCAATCTGCATTGCGCACACACACACTCTCTCAATCCGCATCGCGCGCACACACTCTCTCAATCTGCATTGCGCACACACATACTCTCTCAATCCGCATCGCGCGCACACACTCTCTCAATCTGCATCGCGCACACACACTCTCTCAATCCGCATCGCACGCACACACTCTCTCAATCTGCATCGCGCACACACACTCTCTCAATCCGCATCGCGCACACACACTCTCTCAATCTGCATTGCGCACACACACACTCTCTCAATCCGCATCGCGCGCACACACTCTCTCAATCTGCATCGCGCACACACACTCTCTCAATCCGAATTGCACACACACTGTATATCAATCCGCATCGCGCACACACACTCTCTCAATCCGCATCGCACACACACACTCTCTCAATCTGCATCGCGCACACACACTCTCTCAATCCGCATCGCACACACACACTCTCTCAATCTGCATCGCGCATACACACTCTCTCAATCCGCATCGCACACACACACTCTCTCAATCTGCATCGCGCACACACACTCTCTCAATCTGCATCGCGCACACACACTCTCTCAATCCGCATCGCACACACACACTCTCTCAATCTGCATTGCGCACACACACACTCTCTCAATCCGCATCGCGCGCACACACTCTCTCAATCTGCATCGCGCACACACACTCTCTCAATCTGCATCGCGCACACACACTCTCTCAATCCGCATCGCACACACACACTCTCTCAATGTGCATTGCGCACACACACTCTCTCTCAATCCGCATCGCGCGCACACACTCTCTCAATCTGCATCGCGCACACACACTCTCTCAATCCGCATCGCACACACACACTCTCTCAATCTGCATTGCGCACACACACACTCTCTCAATCCGCATCGCGCGCACACACTCTCTCAATCTGCATCGCGCACACACACTCTCTCAATCCGCATCGCACACACACACTCTCTCAATCTGCATCGCGCACACACACTCTCTCAATCTGCATCGCGCACACACACTCTCTCAATCCGCATCGCACACACACACTCTCTCAATCTGCATTGCGCACACACACACTCTCTCAATCCGCATCGCGCGCACACACTCTCTCAATCTACATCGCGCACACACACTCTCTCAATCTGCATCGCGCACACACACTCTCTCAATCCGCATCGCACACACACACTCTCTCAATCTGCATTGCGCACAAACACACTCTCTCAATCCGCATCGCGCGCACACACTCTCTCAATCTGCATCGCGCACACACACTCTCTCAATCCGCATCGCACACACACACACTCTCAATCTGCATTGCGCACACACACACTCTCTCAATCCGCATCGCGCGCACACACTCTCTCAATCTGCATCGCGCACACACACTCTCTCAATCCGCATCGCACACACACACTCTCTCAATCTGCATCGCGCACACACACTCTCTCAATCCGCATCGTGTGCACACTCTCTCAATCTGCATCGCGCACACACTCTCTCAATCCGCATCGCGCAAACACACTCTCTCAATCCGCATCGCGCACACACACTCTCTCAATCTGCATTGCGCACACACACACTCTCTCAATCCGCATCGCGCACACACACACTCTCAATCTGCATCGCGCACACACACTCTCGCAATCGGCATCGCGTGCACACTCTCTCAATCTGCATCGCGCACACACTCTCTCAATCCGCATCGCACACACACACTCTCTCAATCTGCATCGCGCACACACACTCTCTCAATCCGCATCGCGCAAACACACTCTCTCAATCCGCATCGCGCACACACACTCTCTCAATCTGCATTGCGCACACACACACTCTCTCAATCCGCATCGCGCGCTCACACTCTCTCAATCTGCATCGCGCACACACACTCTCTCAATCCGCATCGCGCACACACACTCTCTCAATCTGCATCGCGCACACACACTCTCTCAATCGGCATCGCGTGCACACTCTCTCAATCTGCATCGCGCACACACTCTCTCAATCCGCATCGCGCGAACACACTCTCTCAATCCGCATCGCGCACACACACTCTCTCAATCCGCATCGCACACACACACTCTCTCAATCTGCATTGCGCACACACACACTCTCTCAATCTGCATCGCGCACACACACTCTCTAAATCCGCATCGCACACACACACTCTCTCAATCTGCATTGCGCACACACACACTCTCTCAATCCGCATCGCGCGCACACACTCTCTCAATCTGCATCGCGCACACACACTCTCTCAATCCGCATCGCGCACACAAACTCTCTCAATCTGCATCGCGCACACACACTCTCTCAATCGGCATCGCGTGCACACTCTCTCAATCTGCATCGCGCACACACTCTGTCAATCCGCATCGCGCAAACACACTCTCTCAATGCGCATCGCACACACACACTCTCTCAATCTGCATCGCGCACACACACTCTCTCAATCCGCATCGCACACACACACTCTCTCAATCTGCATTGCGCACACACACACTCTCTCAATCCGCATCGCACACACACACTCTCTCAATCCGCATCGCACACACACACTCTCTCAATCTGCATTGCGCACACACACACTCTCTCAATCCGCATCGCGCGCACACACTCTCTCAATCTGCATTGCGCACACACACACTCTCTCAGTCCGCATCGCGCGCACACACTCTCTCAATCTGCATCGCGCACACACACTCTCTCAATCCGCATCGCACACACACACTCTCTCAATCTGCATCGCGCACACACACTCTCTCAATCTGCATCGCGCACACACACTCTCTCAATCCGCATCGCACACACACACTCTCTCAATCTGCATTGCGCACACACACACTCTCTCAATCCGCATCGCACACACACACTCTCTCAATCCGCATCGCACACACACACTCTCTCAATCTGCATTGCGCACACACACACTCTCTCAATCCGCATCGCGCGCACACACTCTCTCAATCTGCATTGCGCACACACACACTCTCTCAGTCCGCATCGCGCGCACACACTCTCTCAATCTGCATCGCGCACACACACTCTCTCAATCCGCATCGCACACACACACTCTCTCAATCTGCATCGCGCACACACACTCTCTCAATCCGCATCGCACACACACACTCTCTCAATCTGCATTGCGCACACACACACTCTCTCAATCCGCATCGCGCGCACACACTCTCTCAATCTGCATCGCGCACACACACTCTCTCGATCCGCATCGCGCACACACACTCTCTCAATCTGCATCGCGCACACACACTCTCTCAATCGGCATCGCGTGCACACTCTCTCAATCTGCATCGCGCACACACTCTGTCAATCCGCATCGCGCAAACACACTCTCTCAATGCGCATCGCACACACACACTCTCTCAATCTGCATCGCGCACACACACTCTCTCAATCCGCATCGCACACACACACTCTCTCAATCTGCATTGCGCACACACACACTCTCTCAATCCGCATCGCACACACACACTCTCTCAATCCGCATCGCACACACACACTCTCTCAATCTGCATTGCGCACACACACACTCTCTCAATCCGCATCGCGCGCACACACTCTCTCAATCTGCATTGCGCACACATACACTCTCTCAGTCCGCATCGCGCGCACACACTCTCTCAATCTGCATCGCGCACACACACTCTCTCAATCCGCATCGCACACACACACTCTCTCAATCTGCATCGCGCACACACACTCTCTCAATCTGCATCGCGCACACACACTCTCTCAATCCGCATCGCACACACACACTCTCTCAATCTGCATTGCGCACACACACACTCTCTCAATCCGCATCGCACACACACACTCTCTCAATCCGCATCGCACACACACACTCTCTCAATCTGCATTGCGCACACACACACTCTCTCAATCCGCATCGCGCGCACACAATCTCTCAATCTGCATTGCGCACACACACACTCTCTCAGTCCGCATCGCGCGCACACACTCTCTCAATCTGCATCGCGCACACACACTCTCTCAATCCGCATCGCGCACACACACTCTCTCAATCTGCATCGCGCACACACACTCTCGCAATCGGCATCGCGTGCACACTCTCTCAATCTGCATCGCGTACACACTCTCTCAATCCGCATCGCACACACACACTCTCTCAATCTGCATCGCGCACACACACTCTCTCAATCCGCATCGCGCATACACACTCTCTCAATCCGCATCTCGCACACACACTCTCTCAATCCGGATCGCACACACATTCTCTCAATCTGGATCGCACACACACTCTCTCTCAATTCGCATTGTACACACACTCTCTCTCAGTCAGGGTTGCGCACACACTCGATCTCAATCCACATCGCGCACACACACTTTCTCAATCTGCATCGCACACACACTCTCTCTCAATCCACATCGCGCACACACACTCTCTCAATCCACATCGCGCACACACACTCTCTCAATCTGCATCGCGCACACACACTCTCTCAATCCGCATCGCACACACACACTCTCTCAATCTGCATTGCGCACACATACACTCTCTCAATCCGCATCGCGCGCACACACTCTCTCAATCTGCATTGCGCACACACACACTCTCTCAATCCGCATCGCGCGCACACACTCTCTCAATCTGCATCGCGCACACACACTCTCTCAATCCGCATCGCACACACACACTCTCTCAATCTGCATCACGCACACACACTCTCTCAATCTGCATCACGCACACACACTCTCTCAATCCGCATCGCGCACACACACTCTCTCAATCTGCATTGCGCACACACAAACTCTCTCAATCCGCATCGCGCGCACACACTCTCTCAATCTGCATCGCGCACACACACTCTCTCAATCCGCATTGCACACACACTCTATATCAATCCGCATCGCGCACACACACTCTCTCAATCTGCATCGCACACACACACTCTCTCAATCTGCATCGCGCACACACACTCTCTCAATCCGCATCGCACACACACATTCTCTCAATCTGCATCGCGCACACACACTCTCTCAATCCGCATCGCGCACACACACTCTCTCAATCTGCATCGCACACACACACTCTCTCAATCTGCATCGCGCACACACACTCTCTCAATCCGCATCGCACACACACACTCTCTCAATCTGCATCGCGCACACACACTCTCTCAATCCGCATCGCGCGCACACACTCTCTCAATCTGCATCGCGCACACACACTCTCTCAATCCGCATTGCACACACACTCTATATCAATCCGCATCGCGCACACACACTCTCTCAATCTGCATCGCACACACACACTCTCTCAATCTGCATCGCGCACACACACTCTCTCAATCCGCATCGCACACACACACTCTCTCAATCTGCATCGCGCACACACACTCTCTCAATCCGCATCGCGCGCACACACTCTCTCAATCTGCATCGCGCGCATACACTCTCTCAATCTGCATCGCGCACACACACTCTCTCAATCCGCATCGCACACACACACTCTCTCAATCTGCATTGCGCACACACACACTCTCTCAATCCGCATCGCGCGCACACACTCTCTCAATCTGCATCGCGCACACACACTCTCTCAATCCGCATCGCGCACACACACTCTCTCAATCTGCATCGCGCACACACACTCTCTCAATCGGCATCGCGTGCACACTCTCTCAATCTGCATCGCGCACACACTCTGTCAATCCGCATCGCGCAAACACACTCTCTCAATGCGCATCGCACACACACACTCTCTCAATCTGCATCGCGCACACACACTCTCTCAATCCGCATCGCACACACACACTCTCTCAATCTGCATTGCGCACACACACACTCTCCCAATCCGCATCGCACACACACACTCTCTCAATCCGCATCGCACACACACACTCTCTCAATCTGCATTGCGCACACACACACTCTCTCAATCCGCATCGCGCGCACACACTCTCTCAATCTGCATTGCGCACACATACACTCTCTCAGTCCGCATCGCGCGCACACACTCTCTCAATCTGCATCGCGCACACACACTCTCTCAATCCGCATCGCACACACACACTCTCTCAATCTGCATCGCGCACACACACTCTCTCAATCTGCATCGCGCACACACACTCTCTCAATCCGCATCGCACACACACACTCTCTCAATCTGCATTGCGCACACACACACTCTCTCAATCCGCATCGCACACACACACTCTCTCAATCCGCATCGCACACACACACTCTCTCAATCTGCATTGCGCACACACACACTCTCTCAATCCGCATCGCGCGCACACAATCTCTCAATCTGCATTGCGCACACACACACTCTCTCAGTCCGCATCGCGCGCACACACTCTCTCAATCTGCATCGCGCACACACACTCTCTCAATCCGCATCGCGCACACACACTCTCTCAATCTGCATCGCGCACACACACTCTCGCAATCGGCATCGCGTGCACACTCTCTCAATCTGCATCGCGTACACACTCTCTCAATCCGCATCGCACACACACACTCTCTCAATCTGCATCGCGCACACACACTCTCTCAATCCGCATCGCGCATACACACTCTCTCAATCCGCATCTCGCACACACACTCTCTCAATCCGGATCGCACACACATTCTCTCAATCTGGATCGCACACACACTCTCTCTCAATTCGCATTGTACACACACTCTCTCTCAGTCAGGGTTGCGCACACACTCGATCTCAATCCACATCGCGCACACACACTTTCTCAATCTGCATCGCACACACACTCTCTCTCAATCCACATCGCGCACACACACTCTCTCAATCCACATCGCGCACACACACTCTCTCAATCTGCATCGCGCACACACACTCTCTCAATCCGCATCGCACACACACACTCTCTCAATCTGCATTGCGCACACATACACTCTCTCAATCCGCATCGCGCGCACACACTCTCTCAATCTGCATTGCGCACACACACACTCTCTCAATCCGCATCGCGCGCACACACTCTCTCAATCTGCATCGCGCACACACACTCTCTCAATCCGCATCGCACACACACACTCTCTCAATCTGCATCACGCACACACACTCTCTCAATCTGCATCACGCACACACACTCTCTCAATCCGCATCGCGCACACACACTCTCTCAATCTGCATTGCGCACACACAAACTCTCTCAATCCGCATCGCGCGCACACACTCTCTCAATCTGCATCGCGCACACACACTCTCTCAATCCGCATTGCACACACACTCTATATCAATCCGCATCGCGCACACACACTCTCTCAATCTGCATCGCACACACACACTCTCTCAATCTGCATCGCGCACACACACTCTCTCAATCCGCATCGCACACACACACTCTCTCAATCTGCATCGCGCACACACACTCTCTCAATCTGCATTGCGCACACACACACTCTCAATCTGCATCGCGCGCACACACTCTCTCAATCTGCATCGCGCACACACACTCTCTCAATCCGCATCGCACACACACACTCTCTCAATCTGCATTGCGCACACACACACTCTCTCAATCCGCATCGCGCGCACACACTCTCTCAATCTGCATCGCGCACACACACTCTCTCAATCCGCATCGCGCACACACACTCTCTCAATCTGCATCGCGCACACACACTCTCTCAATCGGCATCGCGTGCACACTCTCTCAATCTGCATCGCGCACACACTCTGTCAATCCGCATCGCGCAAACACACTCTCTCAATGCGCATCGCACACACACACTCTCTCAATCTGCATCGCGCACACACACTCTCTCAATCCGCATCGCACACACACACTCTCTCAATCTGCATTGCGCACACACACACTCTCTCAATCTGCATTGCGCACACACACACTCTCTCAATCCGCATCGCGCGCACACACTCTCTCAATCTGCATTGCGCACACACACACTCTCTCAGTCCGCATCGCGCGCACACACTCTCTCAATCTGCATCGCGCACACACACTCTCTCAATCCGCATCGCACACACACACTCTCTCAATCTGCATCGCGCACACACACTCTCTCAATCTGCATCGCGCACACACACTCTCTCATCCGCATCGCACACACACACTCTCTCAATCTGCATTGCGCACACACACACTCTCTCAATCCGCATCGCACACACACACTCTCTCAATCCGCATCGCACACACACACTCTCTCAATCTGCATTGCGCACACACACACTCTCTCAATCCGCATCGCGCGCACACACTCTCTCAATCTGCATTGCGCACACACACACTCTCTCAGTCCGCATCGCGCGCACACACTCTCTCAATCTGCATCGCGCACACACACTCTCTCAATCCGCATCGCGCACACACACTCTCTCAATCTGCATCGCGCACACACACTCTCGCAATCGGCATCGCGTGCACACTCTCTCAATCTGCATCGCGCACACACTCTCTCAATCCGCATCGCACACACACACTCTCTCAATCTGCATCGCGCACACACACTCTCTCAATCCGCATCGCGCATACACACTCTCTCAATCCGCATCTCGCACACACACTCTCTCAATCCGGATCGCACACACATTCTCTCAATCTGGATCGCACACACACTCTCTCTCAATTCGCATTGTACACACACTCTCTCTCAGTCAGGGTTGCGCACACACTCGATCTCAATCCACATCGCGCACACACACTTTCTCAATCTGCATCGCACACACACTCTCTCTCAATCCGCATCGCGCACAGACACTCTCTCAATCCGCATCGCGCACACACACTCTCTCAATCTGCATCGCACACACACACTCTCTCAATCTGCATCGCGCACACACACTCTCTCAATCCGCATCGCACACACACACACTCTCAATCTGCATTGCGCACACATACACTCTCTCAATCCGCATCGCGCGCACACACTCTCTCAATCTGCATTGCGCACACACATACTCTCTCAATCCGCATCGCGCGCACACACTCTCTCAATCTGCATCGCGCACACACACTCTCTCAATCCGCATCGCACACACACACTCTCTCAATCTGCATCGCGCACACACACTCTCTCAATCCGCATCACGCACACACACTCTCTCAATCTGCATTGCGCACACACACACTCTCTCAATTCGCATCGCGCGCACACACTCTCTCAATCTGCATCGCGCACACACACTCTCTCAATCCGCATTGCACACACACTCTATATCAATCCGCATCGCGCACACACACTCTCTCAATCCGCATCGCACACACACACTCTCAATCCGCATCGCGCACACACACTCTCTCAATCCGCATCGCACACACACACTCTCTCAATCCGCATCGCGCACACACACTCTCTCAATCCACATCGCGCACACACACTCTCTCAATCCGCATATCGCACACACACTCTCTCAATCCGGATCGCACACACATCCTCTCAATCTGGATCGCACACACACTCTCTCTCAATTCGCATTGTACACACACTCTCTCTCAGTCAGGGTTGCGCACACACTCGATCTCAATCCACATCGCGCACACACACTTTCTCAATCTGCATCGCACACACACTCTCTCTCAATCCGCATCGCGCACAGACACTCTCTCAATCCGCATCGCGCACACACACTCTCTCAATCTGCATCGCACACACACACTCTCTCAATCTGCATCGCGCACACACACTCTCTCAATCCGCATCGCACACACACACTCTCTCAATCTGCATTGCGCACACACACACTCTCTCAATCCGCATCGCGCGCACACACTCTCTCAATCTGCATTGCGCACACACATACTCTCTCAATCCGCATCGCGCGCACACACTCTCTCAATCTGCATCGCGCACACACACTCTCTCAATCCGCATCGCACGCACACACTCTCTCAATCTGCATCGCGCACACACACTCTCTCAATCCGCATCGCGCACACACACTCTCTCAATCTGCATTGCGCACACACACACTCTCTCAATCCGCATCGCGCGCACACACTCTCTCAATCTGCATCGCGCACACACACTCTCTCAATCCGAATTGCACACACACTGTATATCAATCCGCATCGCGCACACACACTCTCTCAATCCGCATCGCACACACACACTCTCTCAATCTGCATCGCGCACACACACTCTCTCAATCCGCATCGCACACACACACTCTCTCAATCTGCATCGCGCATACACACTCTCTCAATCCGCATCGCACACACACACTCTCTCAATCTGCATCGCGCACACACACTCTCTCAATCTGCATCGCGCACACACACTCTCTCAATCCGCATCGCACACACACACTCTCTCAATCTGCATTGCGCACACACACACTCTCTCAATCCGCATCGCGCGCACACACTCTCTCAATCTGCATTGCGCACACACACTCTCTCAATCTGCATCGCGCACACACACTCTCTCAATCCGCATCGCACACACACACTCTCTCAATGTGCATTGCGCACACACACTCTCTCTCAATCCGCATCGCGCGCACACACTCTCTCAATCTGCATCGCGCACACACACTCTCTCAATCCGCATCGCACACACACACTCTCTCAATCTGCATTGCGCACACACACACTCTCTCAATCCGCATCGCGCGCACACACTCTCTCAATCTGCATCGCGCACACACACTCTCTCAATCCGCATCGCACACACACACTCTCTCAATCTGCATCGCGCACACACACTCTCTCAATCTGCATCGCGCACACACACTCTCTCAATCCGCATCGCACACACACACTCTCTCAATCTGCATTGCGCACACACACACTCTCTCAATCCGCATCGCGCGCACACACTCTCTCAATCTACATCGCGCACACACACTCTCTCAATCTGCATCGCGCACACACACTCTCTCAATCCGCATCGCACACACACACTCTCTCAATCTGCATTGCGCACAAACACACTCTCTCAATCCGCATCGCGCGCACACACTCTCTCAATCTGCATCGCGCACACACACTCTCTCAATCCGCATCGCACACACACACACTCTCAATCTGCATTGCGCACACACACACTCTCTCAATCCGCATCGCGCGCACACACTCTCTCAATCTGCATCGCGCACACACACTCTCTCAATCCGCATCGCACACACACACTCTCTCAATCTGCATCGCGCACACACACTCTCTCAATCCGCATCGTGTGCACACTCTCTCAATCTGCATCGCGCACACACTCTCTCAATCCGCATCGCGCAAACACACTCTCTCAATCCGCATCGCGCACACACACTCTCTCAATCTGCATTGCGCACACACACACTCTCTCAATCCGCATCGCGCACACACACACTCTCAATCTGCATCGCGCACACACACTCTCGCAATCGGCATCGCGTGCACACTCTCTCAATCTGCATCGCGCACACACTCTCTCAATCCGCATCGCACACACACACTCTCTCAATCTGCATCGCGCACACACACTCTCTCAATCCGCATCGCGCAAACACACTCTCTCAATCCGCATCGCGCACACACACTCTCTCAATCTGCATTGCGCACACACACACTCTCTCAATCCGCATCGCGCGCTCACACTCTCTCAATCTGCATCGCGCACACACACTCTCTCAATCCGCATCGCGCACACACACTCTCTCAATCTGCATCGCGCACACACACTCTCTCAATCGGCATCGCGTGCACACTCTCTCAATCTGCATCGCGCACACACTCTCTCAATCCGCATCGCGCGAACACACTCTCTCAATCCGCATCGCGCACACACACTCTCTCAATCCGCATCGCACACACACACTCTCTCAATCTGCATTGCGCACACACACACTCTCTCAATCTGCATCGCGCACACACACTCTCTAAATCCGCATCGCACACACACACTCTCTCAATCTGCATTGCGCACACACACACTCTCTCAATCCGCATCGCGCGCACACACTCTCTCAATCTGCATCGCGCACACACACTCTCTCAATCCGCATCGCGCACACAAACTCTCTCAATCTGCATCGCGCACACACACTCTCTCAATCGGCATCGCGTGCACACTCTCTCAATCTGCATCGCGCACACACTCTGTCAATCCGCATCGCGCAAACACACTCTCTCAATGCGCATCGCACACACACACTCTCTCAATCTGCATCGCGCACACACACTCACTCAATCCGCATCGCACACACACACTCTCTCAATCCGCATCGCACACACACACTCTCTCAATCTGCATTGCGCACACACACACTCTCTCAATCCGCATCGCGCGCACACACTCTCTCAATCTGCATTGCGCACACACACACTCTCTCAGTCCGCATCGCGCGCACACACTCTCTCAATCTGCATCGCGCACACACACTCTCTCAATCCGCATCGCACACACACACTCTCTCAATCTGCATCGCGCACACACACTCTCTCAATCTGCATCGCGCACACACACTCTCTCAATCCGCATCGCACACACACACTCTCTCAATCTGCATTGCGCACACACACACTCTCTCAATCCGCATCGCACACACACACTCTCTCAATCCGCATCGCACACACACACTCTCTCAATCTGCATTGCGCACACACACACTCTCTCAATCCGCATCGCGCGCACACACTCTCTCAATCTGCATTGCGCACACACACACTCTCTCAGTCCGCATCGCGCGCACACACTCTCTCAATCTGCATCGCGCACACACACTCTCTCAATCCGCATCGCACACACACACTCTCTCAATCTGCATCGCGCACACACACTCTCTCAATCCGCATCGCACACACACACTCTCTCAATCTGCATTGCGCACACACACACTCTCTCAATCCGCATCGCGCGCACACACTCTCTCAATCTGCATCGCGCACACACACTCTCTCAATCCGCATCGCGCACACACACTCTCTCAATCTGCATCGCGCACACACACTCTCTCAATCGGCATCGCGTGCACACTCTCTCAATCTGCATCGCGCACACACTCTGTCAATCCGCATCGCGCAAACACACTCTCTCAATGCGCATCGCACACACACACTCTCTCAATCTGCATCGCGCACACACACTCTCTCAATCCGCATCGCACACACACACTCTCTCAATCTGCATTGCGCACACACACACTCTCTCAATCCGCATCGCGCGCACACACTCTCTCAATCTGCATTGCGCACACATACACTCTCTCAGTCCGCATCGCGCGCACACACTCTCTCAATCTGCATCGCGCACACACACTCTCTCAATCCGCATCGCACACACACACTCTCTCAATCTGCATCGCGCACACACACTCTCTCAATCTGCATCGCGCACACACACTCTCTCAATCCGCATCGCACACACACACTCTCTCAATCTGCATTGCGCACACACACACTCTCTCAATCCGCATCGCACACACACACTCTCTCAATCCGCATCGCACACACACACTCTCTCAATCTGCATTGCGCACACACACACTCTCTCAATCCGCATCGCGCGCACACAATCTCTCAATCTGCATTGCGCACACACACACTCTCTCAGTCCGCATCGCGCGCACACACTCTCTCAATCTGCATCGCGCACACACACTCTCTCAATCCGCATCGCGCACACACACTCTCTCAATCTGCATCGCGCACACACACTCTCGCAATCGGCATCGCGTGCACACTCTCTCAATCTGCATCGCGTACACACTCTCTCAATCCGCATCGCACACACACACTCTCTCAATCTGCATCGCGCACACACACTCTCTCAATCCGCATCGCGCATACACACTCTCTCAATCCGCATCTCGCACACACACTCTCTCAATCCGGATCGCACACACATTCTCTCAATCTGGATCGCACACACACTCTCTCTCAATTCGCATTGTACACACACTCTCTCTCAGTCAGGGTTGCGCACACACTCGATCTCAATCCACATCGCGCACACACACTTTCTCAATCTGCATCGCACACACACTCTCTCTCAATCCACATCGCGCGCACACACTCTCTCAATCCACATCGCGCACACACACTCTCTCAATCTGCATCGCGCACACACACTCTCTCAATCCGCATCGCACACACACACTCTCTCAATCTGCATTGCGCACACATACACTCTCTCAATCCGCATCGCGCGCACACACTCTCTCAATCTGCATTGCGCACACACACACTCTCTCAATCCGCATCGCGCGCACACACTCTCTCAATCTGCATCGCGCACACACACTCTCTCAATCCGCATCGCACACACACACTCTCTCAATCTGCATCACGCACACACACTCTCTCAATCTGCATCACGCACACACACTCTCTCAATCCGCATCGCGCACACACACTCTCTCAATCTGCATTGCGCACACACAAACTCTCTCAATCCGCATCGCGCGCACACACTCTCTCAATCTGCATCGCGCACACACACTCTCTCAATCCGCATTGCACACACACTCTATATCAATCCGCATCGCGCACACACACTCTCTCAATCTGCATCGCACACACACACTCTCTCAATCTGCATCGCGCACACACACTCTCTCAATCCGCATCGCACACACACACTCTCTCAATCTGCATCGCGCACACACACTCTCTCAATCCGCATCGCGCACACACACTCTCTCAATCTGCATCGCACACACACACTCTCTCAATCTGCATCGCGCACACACACTCTCTCAATCCGCATCGCACACACACACTCTCTCAATCTGCATCGCGCACACACACTCTCTCAATCCGCATCGCGCGCACACACTCTCTCAATCTGCATCGCGCACACACACTCTCTCAATCCGCATTGCACACACACTCTATATCAATCCGCATCGCGCACACACACTCTCTCAATCTGCATCGCACACACACACTCTCTCAATCTGCATCGCGCACACACACTCTCTCAATCCGCATCGCACACACACACTCTCTCAATCTGCATCGCGCACACACACTCTCTCAATCCGCATCGCGCGCACACACTCTCTCAATCTGCATCGCGCGCACACACTCTCTCAATCTGCATCGCGCACACACACTCTCTCAATCCGCATCGCACACACACACTCTCTCAATCTGCATTGCGCACACACACACTCTCTCAATCCGCATCGCGCGCACACACTCTCTCAATCTGCATCGCGCACACACACTCTCTCAATCCGCATCGCGCACACACACTCTCTCAATCTGCATCGCGCACACACACTCTCTCAATCGGCATCGCGTGCACACTCTCTCAATCTGCATCGCGCACACACTCTGTCAATCCGCATCGCGCAAACACACTGTCTCAATGCGCATCGCACACACACACTCTCTCAATCTGCATCGCGCACACACACTCTCTCAATCCGCATCGCACACACACACTCTCTCAATCTGCATTGCGCACACACACACTCTCTCAATCCGCATCGCACACACACACTCTCTCAATCCGCATCGCACACACACACTCTCTCAATCTGCATTGCGCACACACACACTCTCTCAATCCGCATCGCGCGCACACACTCTCTCAATCTGCATTGCGCACACACTCACTCTCTCAGTCCGCATCGCGCGCACACACTCTCTCAATCTGCATCGCGCACACACACTCTCTCAATCCGCATCGCACACACACACTCTCTCAATCTGCATCGCGCACACACACTCTCTCAATCTGCATCGCGCACACACACTCTCTCAATCCGCATCGCACACACACACTCTCTCAATCTGCATTGCGCACACACACACTCTCTCAATCCGCATCGCACACACACACTCTCTCAATCCGCATCGCACACACACACTCTCTCAATCTGCATTGCGCACACACACACTCTCTCAATCCGCATCGCGCGCACACACTCTCTCAATCTGCATTGCGCACACACACACTCTCTCAGTCCGCATCGCGCGCACACACTCTCTCAATCTGCATCGCGCACACACACTCTCTCAATCCGCATCGCGCACACACACTCTCTCAATCTGCATCGCGCACACACACTCTCGCAATCGGCATCTCGTGCACACTCTCTCAATCTGCATCGCGCACACACTCTCTCAATCCGCATCGCACACACACACTCTCTCAATCTGCATCGCGCACACACACTCTCTCAATCCGCATCGCGCATACACACTCTCTCAATCCGCATCTCGCACACACACTCTCTCAATCCGGATCGCACACACATTCTCTCAATCTGGATCGCACACACACTCTCTCTCAATTCGCATTGTACACACACTCTCTCTCAGTCAGGGTTGCGCACACACTCGATCTCAATCCACATCGCGCACACACACTTTCTCAATCTGCATCGCACACACACTCTCTCTCAATCCACATCGCGCACACACACTCTCTCAATCCACATCGCGCACACACACTCTCTCAATCTGCATCGCGCACACACACTCTCTCAATCCGCATCGCACACACACACTCTCTAAATCTGCATTGCGCACACATACACTCTCTCAATCCGCATCGCGCGCACACACTCTCTCAATCTGCATTGCGCACACACACACTCTCTCAATCCGCATCGCGCGCACACACTCTCTCAATCTGCATCGCGCACACACACTCTCTCAATCCGCATCGCACACACACACTCTCTCAATCTGCATCACGCACACACACTCTCTCAATCTGCATCACGCACACACACTCTCTCAATCCGCATCGCGCACACACACTCTCTCAATCTGCATTGCGCACACACAAACTCTCTCAATCCGCATCGCGCGCACACACTCTCTCAATCTGCATCGCGCACACACACTCTCTCAATCCGCATTGCACACACACTCTATATCAATCCGCATCGCGCACACACACTCTCTCAATCTGCATCGCACACACACACTCTCTCAATCTGCATCGCGCACACACACTCTCTCAATCCGCATCGCACACACACACTCTCTCAATCTGCATCGCGCACACACACTCTCTCAATCTGCATTGCGCACACACACACTCTCAATCTGCATCGCGCGCACACACTCTCTCAATCTGCATCGCGCACACACACTCTCTCAATCCGCATCGCACACACACACTCTCTCAATCTGCATTGCGCACACACACACTCTCTCAATCCGCATCGCGCGCACACACTCTCTCAATCTGCATCGCGCACACACACTCTCTCAATCCGCATCGCGCACACACACTCTCTCAATCTGCATCGCGCACACACACTCTCTCAATCGGCATCGCGTGCACACTCTCTCAATCTGCATCGCGCACACACTCTGTCAATCCGCATCGCGCAAACACACTCTCTCAATGCGCATCGCACACACACACTCTCTCAATCTGCATCGCGCACACACACTCTCTCAATCCGCATCGCACACACACACTCTCTCAATCTGCATTGCGCACACACACACTCTCTCAATCTGCATTGCGCACACACACACTCTCTCAATCCGCATCGCGCGCACACACTCTCTCAATCTGCATTGCGCACACACACACTCTCTCAGTCCGCATCGCGCGCACACACTCTCTCAATCTGCATCGCGCACACACACTCTCTCAATCCGCATCGCACACACACACTCTCTCAATCTGCATCGCGCACACACACTCTCTCAATCTGCATCGCGCACACACACTCTCTCAATCCGCATCGCACACACACACTCTCTCAATCTGCATTGCGCACACACACACTCTCTCAATCCGCATCGCACACACACACTCTCTCAATCCGCATCGCACACACACACTCTCTCAATCTGCATTGCGCACACACACACTCTCTCAATCCGCATCGCGCGCACACACTCTCTCAATCTGCATTGCGCACACACACACTCTCTCAGTCCGCATCGCGCGCACACACTCTCTCAATCTGCATCGCGCACACACACTCTCTCAATCCGCATCGCGCACACACACTCTCTCAATCTGCATCGCGCACACACACTCTCGCAATCGGCATCGCGTGCACACTCTCTCAATCTGCATCGCGCACACACTCTCTCAATCCGCATCGCACACACACACTCTCTCAATCTGCATCGCGCACACACACTCTCTCAATCCGCATCGCGCATACACACTCTCTCAATCCGCATCTCGCACACACACTCTCTCAATCCGGATCGCACACACATTCTCTCAATCTGGATCGCACACACACTCTCTCTCAATTCGCATTGTACACACACTCTCTCTCAGTCAGGGTTGCGCACACACTCGATCTCAATCCACATCGCGCTCACACACTTTCTCAATCTGCATCGCACACACACTCTCTCTCAATCCACATCGCGCACACACACTCTCTCAATCCACATCGCGCACACACACTCTCTCAATCTGCATCGCGCACACACACTCTCTCAATCCGCATCGCACACACACACACTCTCAATCTGCATTGCGCACACATACATTCTCTCAATCCGCATCGCGCGCACACACTCTCTCAATCTGCATTGCGCACACACATACTCTCTCAATCCGCATCGCGCGCACACACTCTCTCAATCTGCATCGCGCACACACACTCTCTCAATCCGCATCGCACACACACACTCTCTCAATCTGCATCGCGCACACACACTCTCTCAATCCGCATCACGCACACACACTCTCTCAATCTGCATTGCGCACACACACACTCTCTCAATTCGCATCGCGCGCACACACTCTCTCAATCTGCATCGCGCACACACACTCTCTCAATCCGCATTGCACACACACTCTATATCAATCCGCATCGCGCACACACACTCTCTCAATCCGCATCGCACACACACACTCTCAATCCGCATCGCGCACACACACTCTCTCAATCCGCATCGCACACACACACTCTCTCAATCCGCATCGCGCACACACACTCTCTCAATCCACATCGCGCACACACACTCTCTCAATCCGCACATCGCACACACACTCTCTCAATCCGGATCGCACACACATCCTCTCAATCTGGATCGCACACACACTCTCTCTCAATTCGCATTGTACACACACTCTCTCTCAGTCAGGGTTGCGCACACACTCGATCTCAATCCACATCGCGCACACACACTTTCTCAATCTGCATCGCACACACACTCTCTCTCAATCCGCATCGCGCACAGACACTCTCTCAATCCGCATCGCGCACACACACTCTCTCAATCTGCATCGCACACACACACTCTCTCAATCTGCATCGCGCACACACACTCTCTCAATCCGCATCGCACACACACACTCTCTCAATCTGCATTGCGAACACACACACTCTCTCAATCCGCATCGCGCGCACACACTCTCTCAATCTGCATTGCGCACACACATACTCTCTCAATCCGCATCGCGCGCACACACTCTCTCAATCTGCATCGCGCACACACACTCTCTCAATCCGCATCGCACGCACACACTCTCTCAATCTGCATCGCGCACACACACTCTCTCAATCCGCATCGCGCACACACACTCTCTCAATCTGCATTGCGCACACACACACTCTCTCAATCCGCATCGCGCGCACACACTCTCTCAATCTGCATCGCACACACACACTCTCTCAATCCGAATTGCACACACACTGTATATCAATCCGCATCGCGCACACACACTCTCTCAATCCGCATCGCACACACACACTCTCTCAATCTGCATCGCGCACACACACTCTCTCAATCCGCATCGCACACACACACTCTCTCAATCTGCATCGCGCATACACACTCTCTCAATCCGCATCGCACACACACACTCTCTCAATCTGCATCGCGCACACACACTCTCTCAATCTGCATCGCGCACACACACTCTCTCAATCCGCATCGCACACACACACTCTCTCAATCTGCATTGCGCACACACACACTCTCTCAATCCGCATCGCGCGCACACACTCTCTCAATCTGCATCGCGCACACACACTCTCTCAATCCGCATCGCACACACACACTCTCTCAATGTGCATTGCGCACACACACTCTCTCTCAATCCGCATCGCGCGCACACACTCTCTCAATCTGCATCGCGCACACACACTCTCTCAATCCGCATCGCACACACACACTCTCTCAATCTGCATTGCGCACACACACACTCTCTCAATCCGTATCGCGCGCACACACTCTCTCAATCTGCATCGCGCACACACACTCTCTCAATCCGCATCGCACACACACACTCTCTCAATCTGCATCGCGCACACACACTCTCTCAATCTGCATCGCGCACACACACTCTCTCAATCCGCATCGCACACACACACTCTCTCAATCTGCATTGCGCACACACACACTCTCTCAATCCGCATCGCGCGCACACACTCTCTCAATCTACATCGCGCACACACACTCTCTCAATCTGCATCGCGCACACACACTCTCTCAATCCGCATCGCACACACACACTCTCTCAATCTGCATTGCGCATAAACACACTCTCTCAATCCGCATCGCGCGCACACACTCTCTCAATCTGCATCGCGCACACACACTCTCTCAATCCGCATCGCACACACACACACTCTCAATCTGCATTGCGCACACACACACTCTCTCAATCCGCATCGCGCGCACACACTCTCTCAATCTGCATCGCGCACACACACTCTCAATCCGCATCGCACACACACACTCTCTCAATCTGCATCGCGCACACACACTCTCTCAATCCGCATCGTGTGCACACTCTCTCAATCTGCATCGCGCACACACTCTCTCAATCCGCATCGCGCAAACACACTCTCTCAATCCGCATCGCGCACACACACTCTCTCAATCTGCATTGCGCACACACACACTCTCTCAATCCGCATCGCGCACACACACACTCTCAATCTGCATCGCGCACACACACTCTCGCAATCGGCATCGCGTGCACACTCTCTCAATCTGCATCGCGCACACACTCTCTCAATCCGCATCGCACACACACACTCTCTCAATCTGCATCGCGCACACACACTCTCTCAATCCGCATCGCGCAAACACACTCTCTCAATCCGCATCGCGCACACACACTCTCTCAATCTGCATTGAGCACACACACACTCTCTCAATCCGCATCGCGCGCTCACACTCTCTCAATCTGCATCGCGCACACACACTCTCTCAATCCGCATCGCGCACACACACTCTCTCAATCCGCATCGCGCGCTCACACTCTCTCAATCTGCATCGCGCACACACACTCTCTCAATCCGCATCGCGCACACACACTCTCTCAATCCGCATCGCGCGCACACACTCTCTCAATCTGCATTGCGCACACACATACTCTCTCAATCCGCATCGCGCGCACACACTCTCTCAATCTGCATCGCGCACACACACTCTCTCAATCCGCATCGCACGCACACACTCTCTCAATCTGCATCGCGCACACACACTCTCTCAATCCGCATCGCGCACACACACTCTCTCAATCTGCATTGCGCACACACACACTCTCTCAATCCGCATCGCGCGCACACACTCTCTCAATCTGCATCGCGCACACACACTCTCTCAATCCGAATTGCACACACACTGTATATCAATCCGCATCGCGCACACACACTCTCTCAATCCGCATCGCACACACACACTCTCTCAATCTGCATCGCGCACACACACTCTCTCAATCCGCATCGCACACACACACTCTCTCAATCTGCATCGCGCATACACACTCTCTCAATCCGCATCGCACACACACACTCTCTCAATCTGCATCGCGCACACACACTCTCTCAATCTGCATCGCGCACACACACTCTCTCAATCCGCATCGCACACACACACTCTCTCAATCTGCATTGCGCACACACACACTCTCTCAATCCGCATCGCGCGCACACACTCTCTCAATCTGCATTGCGCACACACACTCTCTCAATCTGCATCGCGCACACACACTCTCTCAATCCGCATCGCACACACACACTCTCTCAATGTGCATTGCGCACACACACTCTCTCTCAATCCGCATCGCGCGCACACACTCTCTCAATCTGCATCGCGCACACACACTCTCTCAATCCGCATCGCACACACACACTCTCTCAATCTGCATTGCGCACACACACACTCTCTCAATCCGCATCGCGCGCACACACTCTCTCAATCTGCATCGCGCACACACACTCTCTCAATCCGCATCGCACACACACACTCTCTCAATCTGCATCGCGCACACACACTCTCTCAATCTGCATCGCGCACACACACTCTCTCAATCCGCATCGCACACACACACTCTCTCAATCTGCATTGCGCACACACACACTCTCTCAATCCGCATCGCGCGCACACACTCTCTCAATCTACATCGCGCACACACACTCTCTCAATCTGCATCGCGCACACACACTCTCTCAATCCGCATCGCACACACACACTCTCTCAATCTGCATTGCGCACAAACACACTCTCTCAATCCGCATCGCGCGCACACACTCTCTCAATCTGCATCGCGCACACACACTCTCTCAATCCGCATCGCACACACACACACTCTCAATCTGCATTGCGCACACACACACTCTCTCAATCCGCATCGCGCGCACACACTCTCTCAATCTGCATCGCGCACACACACTCTCTCAATCCGCATCGCACACACACACTCTCTCAATCTGCATCGCGCACACACACTCTCTCAATCCGCATCGTGTGCACACTCTCTCAATCTGCATCGCGCACACACTCTCTCAATCCGCATCGCGCAAACACACTCTCTCAATCCGCATCGCGCACACACACTCTCTCAATCTGCATTGCGCACACACACACTCTCTCAATCCGCATCGCGCACACACACACTCTCAATCTGCATCGCGCACACACACTCTCGCAATCGGCATCGCGTGCACACTCTCTCAATCTGCATCGCGCACACACTCTCTCAATCCGCATCGCACACACACACTCTCTCAATCTGCATCGCGCACACACACTCTCTCAATCCGCATCGCGCAAACACACTCTCTCAATCCGCATCGCGCACACACACTCTCTCAATCTGCATTGCGCACACACACACTCTCTCAATCCGCATCGCGCGCTCACACTCTCTCAATCTGCATCGCGCACACACACTCTCTCAATCCGCATCGCGCACACACACTCTCTCAATCTGCATCGCGCACACACACTCTCTCAATCGGCATCGCGTGCACACTCTCTCAATCTGCATCGCGCACACACTCTCTCAATCCGCATCGCGCGAACACACTCTCTCAATCCGCATCGCGCACACACACTCTCTCAATCCGCATCGCACACACACACTCTCTCAATCTGCATTGCGCACACACACACTCTCTCAATCTGCATCGCGCACACACACTCTCTAAATCCGCATCGCACACACACACTCTCTCAATCTGCATTGCGCACACACACACTCTCTCAATCCGCATCGCGCGCACACACTCTCTCAATCTGCATCGCGCACACACACTCTCTCAATCCGCATCGCGCACACAAACTCTCTCAATCTGCATCGCGCACACACACTCTCTCAATCGGCATCGCGTGCACACTCTCTCAATCTGCATCGCGCACACACTCTGTCAATCCGCATCGCGCAAACACACTCTCTCAATGCGCATCGCACACACACACTCTCTCAATCTGCATCGCGCACACACACTCACTCAATCCGCATCGCACACACACACTCTCTCAATCCGCATCGCACACACACACTCTCTCAATCTGCATTGCGCACACACACACTCTCTCAATCCGCATCGCGCGCACACACTCTCTCAATCTGCATTGCGCACACACACACTCTCTCAGTCCGCATCGCGCGCACACACTCTCTCAATCTGCATCGCGCACACACACTCTCTCAATCCGCATCGCACACACACACTCTCTCAATCTGCATCGCGCACACACACTCTCTCAATCTGCATCGCGCACACACACTCTCTCAATCCGCATCGCACACACACACTCTCTCAATCTGCATTGCGCACACACACACTCTCTCAATCCGCATCGCACACACACACTCTCTCAATCCGCATCGCACACACACACTCTCTCAATCTGCATTGCGCACACACACACTCTCTCAATCCGCATCGCGCGCACACACTCTCTCAATCTGCATTGCGCACACACACACTCTCTCAGTCCGCATCGCGCGCACACACTCTCTCAATCTGCATCGCGCACACACACTCTCTCAATCCGCATCGCACACACACACTCTCTCAATCTGCATCGCGCACACACACTCTCTCAATCCGCATCGCACACACACACTCTCTCAATCTGCATTGCGCACACACACACTCTCTCAATCCGCATCGCGCGCACACACTCTCTCAATCTGCATCGCGCACACACACTCTCTCAATCCGCATCGCGCACACACACTCTCTCAATCTGCATCGCGCACACACACTCTCTCAATCGGCATCGCGTGCACACTCTCTCAATCTGCATCGCGCACACACTCTGTCAATCCGCATCGCGCAAACACACTCTCTCAATGCGCATCGCACACACACACTCTCTCAATCTGCATCGCGCACACACACTCTCTCAATCCGCATCGCACACACACACTCTCTCAATCTGCATTGCGCACACACACACTCTCTCAATCCGCATCGCGCGCACACACTCTCTCAATCTGCATTGCGCACACATACACTCTCTCAGTCCGCATCGCGCGCACACACTCTCTCAATCTGCATCGCGCACACACACTCTCTCAATCCGCATCGCACACACACACTCTCTCAATCTGCATCGCGCACACACACTCTCTCAATCTGCATCGCGCACACACACTCTCTCAATCCGCATCGCACACACACACTCTCTCAATCTGCATTGCGCACACACACACTCTCTCAATCCGCATCGCACACACACACTCTCTCAATCCGCATCGCACACACACACTCTCTCAATCTGCATTGCGCACACACACACTCTCTCAATCCGCATCGCGCGCACACAATCTCTCAATCTGCATTGCGCACACACACACTCTCTCAGTCCGCATCGCGCGCACACACTCTCTCAATCTGCATCGCGCACACACACTCTCTCAATCCGCATCGCGCACACACACTCTCTCAATCTGCATCGCGCACACACACTCTCGCAATCGGCATCGCGTGCACACTCTCTCAATCTGCATCGCGTACACACTCTCTCAATCCGCATCGCACACACACACTCTCTCAATCTGCATCGCGCACACACACTCTCTCAATCCGCATCGCGCATACACACTCTCTCAATCCGCATCTCGCACACACACTCTCTCAATCCGGATCGCACACACATTCTCTCAATCTGGATCGCACACACACTCTCTCTCAATTCGCATTGTACACACACTCTCTCTCAGTCAGGGTTGCGCACACACTCGATCTCAATCCACATCGCGCACACACACTTTCTCAATCTGCATCGCACACACACTCTCTCTCAATCCACATCGCGCGCACACACTCTCTCAATCCACATCGCGCACACACACTCTCTCAATCTGCATCGCGCACACACACTCTCTCAATCCGCATCGCACACACACACTCTCTCAATCTGCATTGCGCACACATACACTCTCTCAATCCGCATCGCGCGCACACACTCTCTCAATCTGCATTGCGCACACACACACTCTCTCAATCCGCATCGCGCGCACACACTCTCTCAATCTGCATCGCGCACACACACTCTCTCAATCCGCATCGCACACACACACTCTCTCAATCTGCATCACGCACACACACTCTCTCAATCTGCATCACGCACACACACTCTCTCAATCCGCATCGCGCACACACACTCTCTCAATCTGCATTGCGCACACACAAACTCTCTCAATCCGCATCGCGCGCACACACTCTCTCAATCTGCATCGCGCACACACACTCTCTCAATCCGCATTGCACACACACTCTATATCAATCCGCATCGCGCACACACACTCTCTCAATCTGCATCGCACACACACACTCTCTCAATCTGCATCGCGCACACACACTCTCTCAATCCGCATCGCACACACACACTCTCTCAATCTGCATCGCGCACACACACTCTCTCAATCCGCATCGCGCACACACACTCTCTCAATCTGCATCGCACACACACACTCTCTCAATCTGCATCGCGCACACACACTCTCTCAATCCGCATCGCACACACACACTCTCTCAATCTGCATCGCGCACACACACTCTCTCAATCCGCATCGCGCGCACACACTCTCTCAATCTGCATCGCGCACACACACTCTCTCAATCCGCATTGCACACACACTCTATATCAATCCGCATCGCGCACACACACTCTCTCAATCTGCATCGCACACACACACTCTCTCAATCTGCATCGCGCACACACACTCTCTCAATCCGCATCGCACACACACACTCTCTCAATCTGCATCGCGCACACACACTCTCTCAATCCGCATCGCGCGCACACACTCTCTCAATCTGCATCGCGCGCACACACTCTCTCAATCTGCATCGCGCACACACACTCTCTCAATCCGCATCGCACACACACACTCTCTCAATCTGCATTGCGCACACACACACTCTCTCAATCCGCATCGCGCGCACACACTCTCTCAATCTGCATCGCGCACACACACTCTCTCAATCCGCATCGCGCACACACACTCTCTCAATCTGCATCGCGCACACACACTCTCTCAATCGGCATCGCGTGCACACTCTCTCAATCTGCATCGCGCACACACTCTGTCAATCCGCATCGCGCAAACACACTGTCTCAATGCGCATCGCACACACACACTCTCTCAATCTGCATCGCGCACACACACTCTCTCAATCCGCATCGCACACACACACTCTCTCAATCTGCATTGCGCACACACACACTCTCTCAATCCGCATCGCACACACACACTCTCTCAATCCGCATCGCACACACACACTCTCTCAATCTGCATTGCGCACACACACACTCTCTCAATCCGCATCGCGCGCACACACTCTCTCAATCTGCATTGCGCACACACTCACTCTCTCAGTCCGCATCGCGCGCACACACTCTCTCAATCTGCATCGCGCACACACACTCTCTCAATCCGCATCGCACACACACACTCTCTCAATCTGCATCGCGCACACACACTCTCTCAATCTGCATCGCGCACACACACTCTCTCAATCCGCATCGCACACACACACTCTCTCAATCTGCATTGCGCACACACACACTCTCTCAATCCGCATCGCACACACACACTCTCTCAATCCGCATCGCACACACACACTCTCTCAATCTGCATTGCGCACACACACACTCTCTCAATCCGCATCGCGCGCACACACTCTCTCAATCTGCATTGCGCACACACACACTCTCTCAGTCCGCATCGCGCGCACACACTCTCTCAATCTGCATCGCGCACACACACTCTCTCAATCCGCATCGCGCACACACACTCTCTCAATCTGCATCGCGCACACACACTCTCGCAATCGGCATCTCGTGCACACTCTCTCAATCTGCATCGCGCACACACTCTCTCAATCCGCATCGCACACACACACTCTCTCAATCTGCATCGCGCACACACACTCTCTCAATCCGCATCGCGCATACACACTCTCTCAATCCGCATCTCGCACACACACTCTCTCAATCCGGATCGCACACACATTCTCTCAATCTGGATCGCACACACACTCTCTCTCAATTCGCATTGTACACACACTCTCTCTCAGTCAGGGTTGCGCACACACTCGATCTCAATCCACATCGCGCACACACACTTTCTCAATCTGCATCGCACACACACTCTCTCTCAATCCACATCGCGCACACACACTCTCTCAATCCACATCGCGCACACACACTCTCTCAATCTGCATCGCGCACACACACTCTCTCAATCCGCATCGCACACACACACTCTCTAAATCTGCATTGCGCACACATACACTCTCTCAATCCGCATCGCGCGCACACACTCTCTCAATCTGCATTGCGCACACACACACTCTCTCAATCCGCATCGCGCGCACACACTCTCTCAATCTGCATCGCGCACACACACTCTCTCAATCCGCATCGCACACACACACTCTCTCAATCTGCATCACGCACACACACTCTCTCAATCTGCATCACGCACACACACTCTCTCAATCCGCATCGCGCACACACACTCTCTCAATCTGCATTGCGCACACACAAACTCTCTCAATCCGCATCGCGCGCACACACTCTCTCAATCTGCATCGCGCACACACACTCTCTCAATCCGCATTGCACACACACTCTATATCAATCCGCATCGCGCACACACACTCTCTCAATCTGCATCGCACACACACACTCTCTCAATCTGCATCGCGCACACACACTCTCTCAATCCGCATCGCACACACACACTCTCTCAATCTGCATCGCGCACACACACTCTCTCAATCTGCATTGCGCACACACACACTCTCAATCTGCATCGCGCGCACACACTCTCTCAATCTGCATCGCGCACACACACTCTCTCAATCCGCATCGCACACACACACTCTCTCAATCTGCATTGCGCACACACACACTCTCTCAATCCGCATCGCGCGCACACACTCTCTCAATCTGCATCGCGCACACACACTCTCTCAATCCGCATCGCGCACACACACTCTCTCAATCTGCATCGCGCACACACACTCTCTCAATCGGCATCGCGTGCACACTCTCTCAATCTGCATCGCGCACACACTCTGTCAATCCGCATCGCGCAAACACACTCTCTCAATGCGCATCGCACACACACACTCTCTCAATCTGCATCGCGCACACACACTCTCTCAATCCGCATCGCACACACACACTCTCTCAATCTGCATTGCGCACACACACACTCTCTCAATCTGCATTGCGCACACACACACTCTCTCAATCCGCATCGCGCGCACACACTCTCTCAATCTGCATTGCGCACACACACACTCTCTCAGTCCGCATCGCGCGCACACACTCTCTCAATCTGCATCGCGCACACACACTCTCTCAATCCGCATCGCACACACACACTCTCTCAATCTGCATCGCGCACACACACTCTCTCAATCTGCATCGCGCACACACACTCTCTCAATCCGCATCGCACACACACACTCTCTCAATCTGCATTGCGCACACACACACTCTCTCAATCCGCATCGCACACACACACTCTCTCAATCCGCATCGCACACACACACTCTCTCAATCTGCATTGCGCACACACACACTCTCTCAATCCGCATCGCGCGCACACACTCTCTCAATCTGCATTGCGCACACACACACTCTCTCAGTCCGCATCGCGCGCACACACTCTCTCAATCTGCATCGCGCACACACACTCTCTCAATCCGCATCGCGCACACACACTCTCTCAATCTGCATCGCGCACACACACTCTCGCAATCGGCATCGCGTGCACACTCTCTCAATCTGCATCGCGCACACACTCTCTCAATCCGCATCGCACACACACACTCTCTCAATCTGCATCGCGCACACACACTCTCTCAATCCGCATCGCGCATACACACTCTCTCAATCCGCATCTCGCACACACACTCTCTCAATCCGGATCGCACACACATTCTCTCAATCTGGATCGCACACACACTCTCTCTCAATTCGCATTGTACACACACTCTCTCTCAGTCAGGGTTGCGCACACACTCGATCTCAATCCACATCGCGCTCACACACTTTCTCAATCTGCATCGCACACACACTCTCTCTCAATCCACATCGCGCACACACACTCTCTCAATCCACATCGCGCACACACACTCTCTCAATCTGCATCGCGCACACACACTCTCTCAATCCGCATCGCACACACACACACTCTCAATCTGCATTGCGCACACATACATTCTCTCAATCCGCATCGCGCGCACACACTCTCTCAATCTGCATTGCGCACACACATACTCTCTCAATCCGCATCGCGCGCACACACTCTCTCAATCTGCATCGCGCACACACACTCTCTCAATCCGCATCGCACACACACACTCTCTCAATCTGCATCGCGCACACACACTCTCTCAATCCGCATCACGCACACACACTCTCTCAATCTGCATTGCGCACACACACACTCTCTCAATTCGCATCGCGCGCACACACTCTCTCAATCTGCATCGCGCACACACACTCTCTCAATCCGCATTGCACACACACTCTATATCAATCCGCATCGCGCACACACACTCTCTCAATCCGCATCGCACACACACACTCTCAATCCGCATCGCGCACACACACTCTCTCAATCCGCATCGCACACACACACTCTCTCAATCCGCATCGCGCACACACACTCTCTCAATCCACATCGCGCACACACACTCTCTCAATCCGCACATCGCACACACACTCTCTCAATCCGGATCGCACACACATCCTCTCAATCTGGATCGCACACACACTCTCTCTCAATTCGCATTGTACACACACTCTCTCTCAGTCAGGGTTGCGCACACACTCGATCTCAATCCACATCGCGCACACACACTTTCTCAATCTGCATCGCACACACACTCTCTCTCAATCCGCATCGCGCACAGACACTCTCTCAATCCGCATCGCGCACACACACTCTCTCAATCTGCATCGCACACACACA
Source organism: Chiloscyllium punctatum (assembly GCF_047496795.1). Classification (NCBI taxonomy): domain Eukaryota; kingdom Metazoa; phylum Chordata; class Chondrichthyes; order Orectolobiformes; family Hemiscylliidae; genus Chiloscyllium; species Chiloscyllium punctatum. The sequence goes on from NC_092746.1 coordinate 95,956,478, forward strand.
CTCTCTCAATCTGCATCGCGCACACACACTCTCTCAATCCGCATCGCACACACACACTCTCTCAATCTGCATTGCGAACACACACACTCTCTCAATCCGCATCGCGCGCACACACTCTCTCAATCTGCATTGCGCACACACATACTCTCTCAATCCGCATCGCGCGCACACACTCTCTCAATCTGCATCGCGCACACACACTCTCTCAATCCGCATCGCACGCACACACTCTCTCAATCTGCATCGCGCACACACACTCTCTCAATCCGCATCGCGCACACACACTCTCTCAATCTGCATTGCGCACACACACACTCTCTCAATCCGCATCGCGCGCACACACTCTCTCAATCTGCATCGCACACACACACTCTCTCAATCCGAATTGCACACACACTGTATATCAATCCGCATCGCGCACACACACTCTCTCAATCCGCATCGCACACACACACTCTCTCAATCTGCATCGCGCACACACACTCTCTCAATCCGCATCGCACACACACACTCTCTCAATCTGCATCGCGCATACACACTCTCTCAATCCGCATCGCACACACACACTCTCTCAATCTGCATCGCGCACACACACTCTCTCAATCTGCATCGCGCACACACACTCTCTCAATCCGCATCGCACACACACACTCTCTCAATCTGCATTGCGCACACACACACTCTCTCAATCCGCATCGCGCGCACACACTCTCTCAATCTGCATCGCGCACACACACTCTCTCAATCCGCATCGCACACACACACTCTCTCAATGTGCATTGCGCACACACACTCTCTCTCAATCCGCATCGCGCGCACACACTCTCTCAATCTGCATCGCGCACACACACTCTCTCAATCCGCATCGCACACACACACTCTCTCAATCTGCATTGCGCACACACACACTCTCTCAATCCGTATCGCGCGCACACACTCTCTCAATCTGCATCGCGCACACACACTCTCTCAATCCGCATCGCACACACACACTCTCTCAATCTGCATCGCGCACACACACTCTCTCAATCTGCATCGCGCACACACACTCTCTCAATCCGCATCGCACACACACACTCTCTCAATCTGCATTGCGCACACACACACTCTCTCAATCCGCATCGCGCGCACACACTCTCTCAATCTACATCGCGCACACACACTCTCTCAATCTGCATCGCGCACACACACTCTCTCAATCCGCATCGCACACACACACTCTCTCAATCTGCATTGCGCATAAACACACTCTCTCAATCCGCATCGCGCGCACACACTCTCTCAATCTGCATCGCGCACACACACTCTCTCAATCCGCATCGCACACACACACACTCTCAATCTGCATTGCGCACACACACACTCTCTCAATCCGCATCGCGCGCACACACTCTCTCAATCTGCATCGCGCACACACACTCTCAATCCGCATCGCACACACACACTCTCTCAATCTGCATCGCGCACACACACTCTCTCAATCCGCATCGTGTGCACACTCTCTCAATCTGCATCGCGCACACACTCTCTCAATCCGCATCGCGCAAACACACTCTCTCAATCCGCATCGCGCACACACACTCTCTCAATCTGCATTGCGCACACACACACTCTCTCAATCCGCATCGCGCACACACACACTCTCAATCTGCATCGCGCACACACACTCTCGCAATCGGCATCGCGTGCACACTCTCTCAATCTGCATCGCGCACACACTCTCTCAATCCGCATCGCACACACACACTCTCTCAATCCGCATCGCGCACACACACTCTCTCAATCCGCATCGCGCAAACACACTCTCTCAATCCGCATCGCGCACACACACTCTCTCAATCTGCATTGAGCACACACACACTCTCTCAATCCGCATCGCGCGCTCACACTCTCTCAATCTGCATCGCGCACACACACTCTCTCAATCCGCATCGCGCACACACACTCTCTCAATCTGCATCGCGCACACACACTCTCTCAATCGGCATCGAGTGCACACTCTCTCAATCTGCATCGCGCACACACTCTCTCAATCCGCATCGCGCGAACACACTCTCTCAATCCGCATCGCGCACACACACTCTCTCAATCCGCATCGCACACACACACTCTCTCAATCTGCATTGCGCACACACACACTCTCTCAATCTGCATCGCGCACACACACTCTCTAAATCCGCATCGCACACACACACTCTCTCAATCTGCATTGCGCACACACACACTCTCTCAATCCGCATCGCGCGCACACACTCTCTCAATCTGCATCGCGCACACACACTCTCTCAATCCGCATCGCGCACACAAACTCTCTCAATCTGCATCGCGCACACACACTCTCTCAATCGGCATCGCGTGCACACTCTCTCAATCTGCATCGCGCACACACTCTGTCAATCCGCATCGCGCAAACACACTCTCTCAATGCGCATCGCACACACACACTCTCTCAATCTGCATCGCGCACACACACTCTCTCAATCCGCATCGCACACACACACTCTCTCAATCCGCATCGCACACACACACTCTCTCAATCTGCATTGCGCACACACACACTCTCTCAATCCGCATCGCGCGCACACACTCTCTCAATCTGCATTGCGCACACACACACTCTCTCAGTCCGCATCGCGCGCACACACTCTCTCAATCTGCATCGCGCACACACACTCTCTCAATCCGCATCGCACACACACACTCTCTCAATCTGCATCGCGCACACACACTCTCTCAATCTGCATCGCGCACACACACTCTCTCAATCCGCATCGCACACACACACTCTCTCAATCTGCATTGCGCACACACACACTCTCTCAATCCGCATCGCACACACACACTCTCTCAATCCGCATCGCACACACACACTCTCTCAATCTGCATTGCGCACACACACACTCTCTCAATCCGCATCGCGCGCACACACTCTCTCAATCTGCATTGCGCACACACACACTCTCTCAGTCCGCATCGCGCGCACACACTCTCTCAATCTGCATCGCGCACACACACTCTCTCAATCCGCATCGCACACACACACTCTCTCAATCTGCATCGCGCACACACACTCTCTCAATCCGCATCGCACACACACACTCTCTCAATCTGCATTGCGCACACACACACTCTCTCAATCCGCATCGCGCGCACACACTCTCTCAATCTGCATCGCGCACACACACTCTCTCAATCCGCATCGCGCACACACACTCTCTCAATCTGCATCGCGCACACACACTCTCTCAATCGGCATCGCGTGCACACTCTCTCAATCTGCATCGCGCACACACTCTGTCAATCCGCTTCGCGCAAACACACTCTCTCAATGCGCATCGCACACACACACTCTCTCAATCTGCATCGCGCACACACACTCTCTCAATCCGCATCGCACACACACACTCTCTCAATCTGCATTGCGCACACACACACTCTCTCAATCCGCATCGCACACACACACTCTCTCAATCCGCATCGCACACACACACTCTCTCAATCTGCATTGCGCACACACACACTCTCTCAATCCGCATCGCGCGCACACACTCTCTCAATCTGCATTGCGCACACATACACTCTCTCAGTCCGCATCGCGAGCACACACTCTCTCAATCTGCATCGCGCACACACACTCTCTCAATCCGCATCGCACACACACACTCTCTCAATCTGCATCGCGCACACACACTCTCTCAATCTGCATCGCGCACACACACTCTCTCAATCTGCATCGCGCACACACACTCTCTCAATCTGCATTGCGCACACACACACTCTCTCAATCCGCATCGCACACACACACTCTCTCAATCCGCATCGCACACACACACTCTCTCAATCTGCATTGCGCACACACACACTCTCTCAATCCGCATCGCGCGCACACAATCTCTCAATCTGCATTGCGCACACACACACTCTCTCAGTCCGCATCGCGCGCACACACTCTCTCAATCTGCATCGCGCACACACACTCTCTCAATCCGCATCGCGCACACACACTCTCTCAATCTGCATCGCGCACACACACTCTCGCAATCGGCATCGCGTGCACACTCTCTCAATCTGCATCGCGTACACACTCTCTCAATCCGCATCGCACACACACACTCTCTCAATCTGCATCGCGCACACACACTCTCTCAATCCGCATCGCGCATACACACTCTCTCAATCCGCATCTCGCACACACACTCTCTCAATCCGGATCGCACACACATTCTCTCAATCTGGATCGCACACACACTCTCTCTCAATTCGCATTGTACACACACTCTCTCTCAGTCAGGGTTGCGCACACACTCGATCTCAATCCACATCGCGCACACACACTTTCTCAATCTGCATCGCACACACACTCTCTCTCAATCCACATCGCGCACACACACTCTCTCAATCCACATCGCGCACACACACTCTCTCAATCTGCATCGCGCACACACACTCTCTCAATCCGCATCGCACACACACACTCTCTCAATCTGCATTGCGCACACATACACTCTCTCAATCCGCATCGCGCGCACACACTCTCTCAATCTGCATTGCGCACACACACACTCTCTCAATCCGCATCGCGCGCACACACTCTCTCAATCTGCATCGCGCACACACACTCTCTCAATCCGCATCGCACACACACACTCTCTCAATCTGCATCACGCACACACACTCTCTCAATCTGCATCACGCACACACACTCTCTCAATCCGCATCGCGCACACACACTCTCTCAATCTGCATTGCGCACACACAAACTCTCTCAATCCGCATCGCGCGCACACACTCTCTCAATCTGCATCGCGCACACACACTCTCTCAATCCGCATTGCACACACACTCTATATCAATCCGCATCGCGCACACACACTCTCTCAATCTGCATCGCACACACACACTCTCTCAATCTGCATCGCGCACACACACTCTCTCAATCCGCATCGCACACACACACTCTCTCAATCTGCATCGCGCACACACACTCTCTCAATCCGCATCGCGCACACACACTCTCTCAATCTGCATCGCACACACACACTCTCTCAATCTGCATCGCGCACACACACTCTCTCAATCCGCATCGCACACACACACTCTCTCAATCTGCATCGCGCACACACACTCTCTCAATCCGCATCGCGCGCACACACTCTCTCAATCTGCATCACGCACACACACTCTCTCAATCCGCATTGCACACACACTCTATATCAATCCGCATCGCGCACACACACTCTCTCAATCTGCATCGCACACACACACTCTCTCAATCTGCATCGCGCACACACACTCTCTCAATCCGCATCGCACACACACACTCTCTCAATCTGCATCGCGCACACACACTCTCTCAATCCGCATCGCGCGCACACACTCTCTCAATCTGCATCGCGCGCACACACTCTCTCAATCTGCATCGCGCACACACACTCTCTCAATCCGCATCGCACACACACACTCTCTCAATCTGCATTGCGCACACACACACTCTCTCAATCCGCATCGCGCGCACACACTCTCTCAATCCGCATCACGCACACACACTCTCTCAATCCGCATCGCGCACACACACTCTCTCAATCGGCATCGCGTGCACACTCTCTCAATCTGCATCGCGCACACACTCTGTCAATCCGCATCGCGCAAACACACTCTCTCAATGCGCATCGCACACACACACTCTCTCAATCTGCATCGCGCACACACACTCTCTCAATCCGCATCGCACACACACACTCTCTCAATCTGCATTGCGCACACACACACTCTCTCAATCCGCATCGCACACACACACTCTCTCAATCCGCATCGCACACACACACTCTCTCAATCTGCATTGCGCACACACACACTCTCTCAATCCGCATCGCGCGCACACACTCTCTCAATCTGCATTGCGCACACACACACTCTCTCAGTCCGCATCGCGCGCACACACTCTCTCAATCTGCATCGCGCACACACACTCTCTCAATCCGCATCGCACACACACACTCTCTCAATCTGCATCGCGCACACACACTCTCTCAATCTGCATTGCGCACACACACACTCTCTCAATCCGCATCGCGCGCACACACTCTCTCAATCTGCATTGCGCACACACACACTCTCTCAGTCCGCATCGCGCGCACACACTCTCTCAATCTGCATCGCGCACACACACTCTCTCAATCCGCATCGCGCACACACACTCTCTCAATCTGCATCGCGCACACACACTCTCGCAATCGGCATCGCGTGCACACTCTCTCAATCTGCATCGCGCACACACTCTCTCAATCCGCATCGCACACACACACTCTCTCAATCTGCATCGCGCACACACACTCTCTCAATCCGCATCGCGCATACACACTCTCTCAATCCGCATCTCGCACACACACTCTCTCAATCCGGATCGCACACACATTCTCTCAATCTGGATCGCACACACACTCTCTCTCAATTCGCATTGTACACACACTCTCTCTCAGTCAGGGTTGCGCACACACTCGATCTCAATCCACATCGCGCTCACATACTTTCTCAATCTGCATCGCACACACACTCTCTCTCAATCCACATCGCGCACACACACTCTCTCAATCCACATCGCGCACACACACTCTCTCAATCTGCATCGCGCACACACACTCTCTCAATCCGCATCGCACACACACACACTCTCAATCTGCATTGCGCACACATACACTCTCTCAATCCGCATCGCGCGCACACACTCTCTCAATCTGCATTGCGCACACACACACTCTCTCAATCCGCATCGCGCGCACACACTCTCTCAATCTGCATCGCGCACACACACTCTCTCAATCCGCATCGCACACACACACTCTCTCAATCTGCATCACGCACACACACTCTCTCAATCTGCATCACGCACACACACTCTCTCAATCCGCATCGCGCACACACACTCTCTCAATCTGCATTGCGCACACACAAACTCTCTCAATCCGCATCGCGCGCACACACTCTCTCAATCTGCATCGCGCACACACACTCTCTCAATCCGCATTGCACACACACTCTATATCAATCCGCATCGCGCACACACACTCTCTCAATCTGCATCGCACACACACACTCTCTCAATCTGCATCGCGCACACACACTCTCTCAATCCGCATCGCACACACACACTCTCTCAATCTGCATCGCGCACACACACTCTCTCAATCTGCATCGCGCACACACACTCTCTCAATCTGCATCGCACACACACACTCTCTCAATCCGCATCGCGCGCACACACTCTCTCAATCTGCATCGCGCACACACACTCTCTCAATCCGCATCGCACACACACACTCTCTCAATCTGCATCGCGCACACACACTCTCTCAATCCGCATCGCGCGCACACACTCTCTCAATCTGCATCGCGCACACACACTCTCTCAATCCGCATTGCACACACACTCTATATCAATCCGCATCGCGCACACACACTCTCTCAATCTGCATCGCACACACACACTCTCTCAATCTGCATCGCGCACACACACTCTCTCAATCCGCATCGCACACACACACTCTCTCAATCTGCATCGCGCACACACACTCTCTCAATCCGCATCGCGCGCACACACTCTCTCAATCTGCATTGCGCACACACACTCTCTCAGTCCGCATCGCGCGCACACACTCTCTCAATCTGCATCGCGCACACACTCTCTCAATCTGCATTGCGCACACACACACTCTCTCAATCCGCATCGCGCGCACACACTCTCTCAATCTGCATTGCGCACACACACTCTCTGAATCCGCATTGCACACACACTCTATATCAATCCGCATCGCGCACACACACTCTCTCAATCTGCATCGCACACACACACTCTCTCAATCTGCATCGCGCACACACACTCTCTCAATCCGCATCGCACACACACACTCTCTCAATCTGCATTGCGCACACACACACTCTCTCAATCCGCATCGCGCGCACACACTCTCTCAATCTGCATCGCGCACACACACTCTCTCAATCCGCATCGCGCACACACACTCTCTCAATCTGCATCGCGCACACACACTCTCTCAATCCGCATCGCGCGCACACACTCTCTCAATCTGCATCGCGCACACACACTCTCTCAGTCCGCATCGCACACACACACTCTCTCAATCTGCATCGTGCACACACACTCTCTCAATCGGCATCGTGTGCACACTCTCTCAATCTGCATCACGCACACACTCTCTCAATCCGCATCGCGCAAACACACTCTCTCAATCCGCATCGCGCACACACACTCTCTCAATCTGCATTGCGCACACACACACTCTCTCAATCCGCATCGCGCGCACACACTCTCTCAATCTGCATCGCGCACACACACTCTCTCAATCCGCATCGCGCACACACACTCTCTCAATCTGCATCGCGCACACACACTCTCTCAATCGGCATCGCGTGCACACTCTCTCAATCTGCATCGCGCACACACTCTCTCAATCCGCATCGCGCAAACACACTCTCTCAATCCGCATCGCGCACACACACTCTCTCAATCTGCATTGCGCACACACACACTCTCTCAGTCCGCATCGCGCGCACACACTCTCTCAATCTGCATCGCGCACACACACTCTCTCAATCCGCATCGCGCACACACACTCTCTCAATCTGCATCGCGCACACACACTCTCTCAATCTGCATCGCGCACACACACTCTCTCAATCCGCATCGCACACACACACTCTCTCAATCTGCATTGCGCACACACACACTCTCTCAATCCGCATCGCACACACACACTCTCTCAATCCGCATCGCACACACACACTCTCTCAATCTGCATTGCGCACACACACACTCTCTCAATCCGCATCGCGCGCACACACTCTCTCAATCTGCATTGCGCACACACACACTCTCTCAGTCCGCATCGCGCGCACACACTCTCTCAATCTGCATCGCGCACACACACTCTCTCAATCCGCATCGCGCACACACACTCTCTCAATCTGCATCGCGCACACACACTCTCGCAATCGGCATCGCGTTCACACTCTCTCAATCTGCATCGCGCACACACTCTCTCAATCCGCATCGCACACACACACTCTCTCAATCTGCATCGCGCACACACACTCTCTCAATCCGCATCGCGCATACACACTCTCTCAATCCGCATCTCGCACACACACTCTCTCAATCCGGATCGCACACACATTCTCTCAATCTGGATCGCACACACACTCTCTCTCAATTCGCATTGTACACACACTCTCTCTCAGTCAGGGTTGCGCAAACACTCGATCTCAATCCACATCGCGCACACACACTTTCTCAATCTGCATCGCACACACACTCTCTCTCAATCCACATCGCGCACACACACTCTCTCAATCCACATCGCGCACACACACTCTCTCAATCTGCATCGCGCACACACACTCTCTCAATCCGCATCGCACACACACACTCTCTCAATCTGCATTGCGCACACATACACTCTCTCAATCCGCATCGCGCGCACACACTCTCTCAATCTGCATTGCGCACACACACACTCTCTCAATCCGCATCGCGCGCACACACTCTCTCAATCTGCATCGCGCACACACACTCTCTCAATCCGCATCGCACACACACACTCTCTCAATCTGCATCACGCACACACACTCTCTCAATCTGCATCACGCACACACACTCTCTCAATCCGCATCGCGCACACACACTCTCTCAATCTGCATTGCGCACACACAAACTCTCTCAATCCGCATCGCGCGCACACACTCTCTCAATCTGCATCGCGCACACACACTCTCTCAATCCGCATTGCACACACACTCTATATCAATCCGCATCGCGCACACACACTCTCTCAATCTGCATCGCACACACACACTCTCTCAATCTGCATCGCGCACACACACTCTCTCAATCCGCATCGCACACACACACTCTCTCAATCTGCATCGCGCACACACACTCTCTCAATCCGCATCGCGCACACACACTCTCTCAATCTGCATCGCACACACACACTCTCTCAATCTGCATCGCGCACACACACTCTCTCAATCCGCATCGCGCACACACACTCACTCAATCCGCATCGCACACACACACTCTCTCAATCTGCATTGCGCACACACACACTCTCTCAATCTGCATCGCGCACACACACTCTCTCAATCCGCATTGCACACACACTCTATATCAATCCGCATCGCGCACACACACTCTCTCAATCTGCATCGCACACACACACTCTCTCAATCTGCATCGCGCACACACACTCTCTCAATCCGCATCGCACACACACACTCTCTCAATCTGCATCGCGCACACACACTCTCTCAATCCGCATCGCGCGCACACACTCTCTCAATCTGCATCGCGCGCACACACTCTCTCAATCTGCATCGCGCACACACACTCTCTCAATCCGCATCGCACACACACACTCTCTCAATCTGCATTGCGCACACACACACTCTCTCAATCCGCATCGCGCGCACACACTCTCTCAATCTGCATCGCGCACACACACTCTCTCAATCCACATCGCACACACACACTCTCTCAATCTGCATTGCGCACACACACACTCTCTCAATCCGCATCGCGCGCACACACTCTCTCAATCTGCATCGCGCACACACACTCTCTCAATCCGCATCGCACACACACACTCTCTCAATCTGCATCGCGCACACACACTCTCTCAATCCGCATCGTGTGCACACTCTCTCAATCTGCATCGCGCACACACTCTCTCAATCCGCATCGCGCAAACACACTCTCTCAATCCGCATCGCGCACACACACTCTCTCAATCTGCATTGCGCACACACACACTCTCTCAATCCGCATCGCGCGCACACACTCTCTCAATCTGCATCGCGCACACACACTCTCTCAATCCGCATCGCGCACACACACTCTCTCAATCTGCATCGCGCACACACACTCTCTCAATCGGCATCGCGTGCACACTCTCTCAATCTGCATCGCGCACACACTCTCTCAATCCGCATTGCGCAAACACACTCTCTCAATCCGCATCGCGCACACGCACTCTCTCAATCCGCATCGCACACACACACTCTCTCAATCTGCATTGCGCACACACACACTCTCTCAATCCGCATCGCGCGCACACACTCTCTCAATCTGCATCGCGCACACACACTCTCTCAATCCGCATCGCGCACACACACTCTCTCAATCTGCATCGCGCACACACACTCTCTCAATCGGCATCGCGTGCACACTCTCTCAATCTGCATCGCGCACACACACTCTCTCAATCCGCATTGCACACACACACTCTCTCAATGCGCATCGCACACACACACTCTCTCAATCTGCATCGCGCACACACACTCTCTCAATCCGCATCGCACACACACACTCTCAATCTGCATTGCGCACACACACACTCTCTCAATCCGCATCGCACACACACACTCTCTCAATCCGCATCGCACACACACACTCTCTCAATCTGCATTGCGCACACACACACTCTCTCAATCCGCATCGCGCGCACACACTCTCTCAATCTGCATTGCGCACACACACACTCTCTCAGTCCGCATCGCGCGCACACACTCTCTCAATCTGCATCGCGCACACACTCTCTCAATCTGCATTGCGCACACACACACTCTCTCAATCCGCATCGCGCGCACACACTCTCTCAATCTGCATTGCGCACACACACTCTCTGAATCCGCATTGCACACACACTCTATATCAATCCGCATCGCGCACACACACTCTCTCAATCTGCATCGCACACACACACTCTCTCAATCTGCATCGCGCACACACACTCTCTCAATCCGCATCGCACACACACACTCTCTCAATCTGCATTGCGCACACACACACTCTCTCAATCCGCATCGCGCGCACACACTCTCTCAATCTGCATCGCGCACACACACTCTCTCAATCCGCATCGCGCACACACACTCTCTCAATCTGCATCGCGCACACACACTCTCTCAATCCGCATCGCGCGCACACACTCTCTCAATCTGCATCGCGCACACACACTCTCTCAGTCCGCATCGCACACACACACTCTCTCAATCTGCATCGTGCACACACACTCTCTCAATCGGCATCGTGTGCACACTCTCTCAATCTGCATCACGCACACACTCTCTCAATCCGCATCGCGCAAACACACTCTCTCAATCCGCATCGCGCACACACACTCTCTCAATCTGCATTGCGCACACACACACTCTCTCAATCCGCATCGCGCGCACACACTCTCTCAATCTGCATCGCGCACACACACTCTCTCAATCCGCATCGCGCACACACACTCTCTCAATCTGCATCGCGCACACACACTCTCTCAATCGGCATCGCGTGCACACTCTCTCAATCTGCATCGCGCACACACTCTCTCAATCCGCATCGCGCAAACACACTCTCTCAATCCGCATCGCGCACACACACTCTCTCAATCCGCATCGCACACACACACTCTCTCAATCTGCATTGCGCACACACACACTCTCTCAATCTGCATCGCGCACACACACTCACTCAATCCGCATCGCACACACACACTCTCTCAATCTGCATTGCGCACACACACCCTCTCTCAATCCGCATTGCGCGCACACACTCTCTCAATCTGCATCGCGCACACACACTCTCTCAATCCGCATCGCGCACACACACTCTCTCAATCTGCATCGCGCACACACACTCTCTCAATCGGCATCGCGTGCACACTCTCTCAATCTGCATCGCGCAAACACACTCTCTCAATCCGCATCGCGCACACACACTCTCTCAATCCGCATCGCACACACACACTCTCTCAATCCGCATCGCGCACACACACTCACTCAATCCGCATCGCACACACACACTCTCTCAATCCGCATCGCACACACACTCTCTCTCAATCGGCATCGCGTGCACACTCTCTCAATCTGCATCGCGCACACACTCTCTCAATCCGCATCGCGCAAACACACTCTCTCAATCCGCATCACGCAAACACACTCTCTCAATCTGCATCGCGCACACACTCTCTCAATCCGCATCGCGCAAACACACTCTCTCAATCCGCATCGCGCACACACACTCTCTCAATCCGCATCGCACACACACACTCTCTCAATCTGCATCGCGCACACACACTCACTCAATCCGCATCGCACACACACACTCTCTCAATCCGCATCGCGCAAACACACTCTCTTAATCCGCATCGCGCGCACACACTCTCTCAATCTGCATCGCGCACACACACTCTCTCAATCGGCATCGCACACACATACTCTCAATCCGCATCGTACACACACTTTCTCTCAGTCTGGATCGCGCTCACACTCTCTCTCAATCCACATCACGTGCACACACACACTCTCTCTCAATCCAGATCGTGCACACACACTCTCTCAATCCGCATCGCGCATACACTCTCTCAATCCATCTCACACAATCTCTCAATCCGCACCACGCACACACTCACTCAACCCACATCGCACACACTCTCTCAACCCACATCGCACACACACACTCACAATCCGCATCGCACAAAGACACTGTCAGTCTGCATCGCGCACACACTCTCTCAATCCGCATCGCGCAAACACACTCTCTCAATCCGCATCGCGCACACACACTCTCTCAATCTGCATCGCACACACACACTCTCTCAATCTGCATTGCGCACACACACACTCTCTCAATCTGCATCGCGCACACACACTCACTCAATCTGCATCGCACACACACACTCTCTCAATCTGCATTGCGCACACACACCCTCTCTCAATCCGCATTGCGCTCACACACTCTCTCAATCTGCATCGCGCACACACACTCTCTCAATCCGCATCGCACACACACACTCTCTCAATCTGCATCGCGCACACACACTCTCTCAATCGGCATCGCGTGCACACTCTCTCAATCTGCATCGCGCAAACACACTCTCTCAATCCGCATCGCGCACACACACTCTCTCAATCCGCATCGCACACACACACTCTCTCAATCCGCATCGCGCACACACACTCACTCAATCCGCATCGCACACACACACTCTCTCAATCCGCATCGCACACACACACTCTCTCAATCTGCATCGCGCACACACACTCACTCAATCCGCATCGCACACACACACTCTCTCAATCCGCATCGCGCAAACACACTCTCTTAATCCGCATCGCGCGCACACACTCTCTCAATCTGCATCGCGCACACACACTCTCTCAATCGGCATCGCACACACATACTCTCAATCCGCATCGTACACACACTTTCTCTCAGTCTGGATCGCGCTCACACTCTCTCTCAATCCACATCACGTGCACACACACACTCTCTCTCAATCCAGATCGTGCACACACACTCTCTCAATCCGCATCGCGCATACACTCTCTCAATCCATCTCACACAATCTCTCAATCCGCACCACGCACACACTCACTCAACCCACATCGCACACACTCTCTCAACCCACATCGCACACACACACTCACAATCCGCATCGCACAAAGACACTGTCAGTCTGCATCTTGCACACAATCTCTCAATCCTCATCGTACACACACTTTCTCAATCCGTATCGCGCATACACTCTCTCAATCCGTATCACACAATCTCTCAAACCGCATCGCGCACACACTCACTCAATCCGCATTGCACACACATACTCTCAATCCGCAGCGTACACACACTTTCTCTCAGTCTGGATCGCACTCACACTCTCTCTCAATCCGCATCACGTGCATACACACACACACTCTCTCAATCCGCATCGCACACACACTCTCTCTCAATCAGGATCGCGCACACACACTCTCTCAATCTGCATCCCGCACACACACAATCTCTTAATCCACATCGCACACACACTCTCTCTCAATCCGCATCGCACACACACTCTCTCTCAATCCGGATCGCGCACGCACACTCTCTCAATCTGCATCGCGCACACACACTCTCTCAATCCGTATCATGTGCACACACACACTCACAATCCGCATCGCACACACACACTGTCAGTCCGGATCGTGCACACAATCTCTCAATGCTCATCGCACACACACACTCTCTCAATCTGCATCGTGCTCACACAAACTCTCAATCCGCATCGCACACACACTCTCTCAATCCACATCGCACACACACTCTCTCTCAATCCGGATCGAGCACACACTCTCTCTCAATCCGGATCGCGCACACACACTCTCTCAATCTGCATCGCACACACACACTCTCTCAATCTGCATCGCACACACACACTCTCTCAATCAGCATCACATGCACACACACACTCTCTCTCATTCTGCATCGCACACACACACTCACAATCCGCATCGCACACACACTCTCTCAGTCCGGATCGTGCACACAATCTCTCAATGCTCACCGCACACACACACTCTCTCAATCTGCATCGCGCTCACACAAATTCTCAATCCGCATCACACACACACTCTCTCAATCCGCATCTCGCACACACTCTCTCTCAATCCGCATCGCACACACACTCTCTCAATCCGCATCGCGCACACACACTCTCTCAATCCGCATCTTGCACACACACTCTCTCAATCCGGATCGCACACACACTCTCTCTCAATTCGCATTGTACACACACTCTCTCTCAGTCAGGGTTGCGCACACACTCGATCTCAATCCACATCGCGCACACACACTCTCTCAATCTGCATCGCACACACACTCTCTCTCAATCCGCATCGCGCACACACACTCTCTCAATCCGCATCGCACACACACTCTCTCTCAATCCGCATCGCGCGCACACTGTCTCTCAATCCGCCTCGCGCACGCACACTCTCTCAATCCGCATCTCGCACACACACTCTCTCAATCCGGATCGAACACACACTCTCTCTCAATTCGCATTGTACACACACTCTCTCTCAGTCAGGGTTGCGCACACACTCGATCTCAATCCACATCGCGCACACACACTCTCTCAATCTGCATCACACACACACTCTCTCTCAATCCGCATCGCGCACACACACTCTATCTCAATCCGCATCGTGCACACTCTCTCAATCTGCATCGCGCACACACTCACTCAATCCGCATCGTACACACACTTTCTCTCAGTCTGGATCGCGCTCACACTCTCTCTCAATCCACATCATGTGCACATACACACTCTCTCTCAATCCAGATTGTGCACACACACTCTCTCAATCCGCATCGCGCACACACTCTCTCAACCCACATCGCACACACACACACTCACAATCCGCATCGCACAAAGACTGCATCTTGCACACAATCTCTCAATCCTCATCGTACACACACTTTCTCAATCCGTATCGCGCATACACTCTCTCAATCCGTATCACACAATCTCTCAAACTGCATCGCGCACACACTCACTCAATCCGCATCGCGCATACACACCTCTCTCAATCCTCATCGTACACACACTTTCTCAATCCGTATCACGCATACACTCTCTCAATCCGTATCACACAATCTCTCAATCTCCATTGCACACACACTCTCTCAATTTGCATCGCGCACACACACTCTCTCAATCCGCATCGCACACACACTCTCTTAATCCGCATCACGCTCACACAATCTCTCAATCCGCATCGCACACACACTCTCTCTCAATCTGCATCGCGCACACACTCTCTCAATCTGCATCACACACACACTCTCTCTCAATCCAGATCGCGCACACACACACTCTCTCAATCCGCATCGCACACACACTCTCTCTCAATCTGCATCGCGCATACACTCTCTCAATCTGCATCACACACACACTCTCTCAATCCAGATCGCGCACACACACTCTCTCAATCCACATCACACACACACACTCTCTCAATCTGCATCGCGCACACACTCTCTCAATCTGTCTCACACACACACTCTCTCTCAATCCAGATCGCGTGCACACTCTCTCAATCTGCATCGCGCACACACTCTCTCAATCCGCATCACGCAAACACACTCTCTCAATCCGCATCGCGCACACACTCTCTCAATCCGCATCGCGCACACACACTCTCTCAATCCGCATCGCGCACACACACTCTCTCAATCCGCATCGCGCACACACTCTCTCAATCCGTATTGTGCACACACACTCTCTCAATCTGCATCGCGTACACACTCTCTCACTCCGGATCGCGCACACACACTCTCTCAATCCGCATCGCGCACACACTCTCTCAATCCGCATCGCGCACACACACTCTCTCAATCCGCATCGCGCACACACTCTCTCAATCCGCATCGCACACACACTCTCTCAATCCGTATTGTGCACACACACTCTCTCAATCCGGAATGCGCACTCACACACTCTCTCAATCCGCATCACGCACACACTCTCTCTCAATCCACTTTGCGCACACACACTCTCTCAATCCGCATTGTGCACACACACTCTCTCAATCCGCATCGCACACACACTCTCTCAATCCACATCGCACACACACTCTCTCAATCCGCATGGCGCACACACTCTCTCAATCCGCATTGTGCACACACACTCTCTCAATCCGCATCGCACACACACTCTCTCAATCCACATCGCACACACACTCTCTCAATCCGCATCGCGCACACACTCTCTCAACCCACATCGCACACACACACTCACAATCCGCATCGCACAAAGACACTGTCAGTCTGCATCTTGCACACAATCTCTCAATCCTCATCGTACACACACTTTCTCAATCCGTATCGCGCATACACTCTCTCAATCCGTATCACACAATCTCTCAAACCGCATCGCGCACACACTCACTCAATCCGCATTGCACACACATACTCTCAATCCGCAGCGTACACACACTTTCTCTCAGTCTGGATCGCACTCACACTCTCTCTCAATCCGCATCACGTGCATACACACACACACTCTCTCAATCCGCATCGCACACACACTCTCTCTCAATCAGGATCGCGCACACACACTCTCTCAATCTGCATCCCGCACACACACAATCTCTTAATCCACATCGCACACACACTCTCTCTCAATCCGCATCGCACACACACTCTCTCTCAATCCGGATCGCGCACGCACACTCTCTCAATCTGCATCGCGCACACACACTCTCTCAATCCGTATCATGTGCACACACACACTCACAATCCGCATCGCACACACACACTGTCAGTCCGGATCGTGCACACAATCTCTCAATGCTCATCGCACACACACACTCTCTCAATCTGCATCGTGCTCACACAAACTCTCAATCCGCATCGCACACACACTCTCTCAATCCACATCGCACACACACTCTCTCTCAATCCGGATCGAGCACACACTCTCTCTCAATCCGGATCGCGCACACACACTCTCTCAATCTGCATCGCACACACACACTCTCTCAATCTGCATCGCACACACACACTTTCTCAATCAGCATCACATGCACACACACACTCTCTCTCATTCTGCATCGCACACACACACTCACAATCCGCATCGCACACACACTCTCTCAGTCCGGATCGTGCACACAATCTCTCAATGCTCATCGCACACACACACTCTCTCAATCTGCATCGCGCTCACACAAATTCTCAATCCGCATCACACACACACTCTCTCAATCCGCATCTCGCACACACTCTCTCTCAATCCGCATCGCACACACACTCTCTCAATCCGCATCGCGCACACACACTCTCTCAATCCGCATCTTGCACACACACTCTCTCAATCCGGATCGCACACACACTCTCTCTCAATTCGCATTGTACACACACTCTCTCTCAGTCAGGGTTGCGCACACACTCGATCTCAATCCACATCGCGCACACACACTCTCTCAATCTGCATCGCACACACACTCTCTCTCAATCCGCATCGCGCACACACACTCTCTCAATCCGCATCGCACACACACTCTCTCTCAATCCGCATCGCGCGCACACTGTCTCTCAATCCGCCTCGCGCACGCACACTCTCTCAATCCGCATCTCGCACACACACTCTCTCAATCCGGATCGAACACACACTCTCTCTCAATTCGCATTGTACACACACTCTCTCTCAGTCAGGGTTGCGCACACACTCGATCTCAATCCACATCGCGCACACACACTCTCTCAATCTGCATCACACACACACTCTCTCTCAATCCGCATCGCGCACACACACTCTATCTCAATCCGCATCGTGCACACTCTCTCAATCTGCATCGCGCACACACTCACTCAATCCGCATCGTACACACACTTTCTCTCAGTCTGGATCGCGCTCACACTCTCTCTCAATCCACATCATGTGCACATACACACTCTCTCTCAATCCAGATTGTGCACACACACTCTCTCAATCCGCATCGCGCACACACTCTCTCAACCCACATCGCACACACACACACTCACAATCCGCATCGCACAAAGACACTGTCAGTCTGCATCTTGCACACAATCTCTCAATCCTCATCGTACACACACTTTCTCAATCCGTATCGCGCATACACTCTCTCAATCCGTATCACACAATCTCTCAAACTGCATCGCGCACACACTCACTCAATCCGCATCGCGCATACACACCTCTCTCAATCCTCATCGTACACACACTTTCTCAATCCGTATCACGCATACACTCTCTCAATCCGTATCACACAATCTCTCAATCTCCATTGCACACACACTCTCTCAATTTGCATCGCGCACACACACTCTCTCAATCCGCATCGCACACACACTCTCTTAATCCGCATCACGCTCACACAATCTCTCAATCCGCATCGCACACACACTCTCTCTCAATCTGCATCACGCACACACTCTCTCAATCTGCATCACACACACACTCTCTCTCAATCCAGATCGCGCACACACACACTCTCTCAATCCGCATCGCACACACACTCTCTCTCAATCTGCATCGCGCATACACTCTCTCAATCTGCATCACACACACACTCTCTCAATCCAGATCGCGCACACACACTCTCTCAATCCACATCACACACACACACTCTCTCAATCTGCATCGCGCACACACTCTCTCAATCTGTCTCACACACACACTCTCTCTCAATCCAGATCGCGTGCACACTCTCTCAATCTGCATCGCGCACACACTCTCTCAATCCGCATCACGCAAACACACTCTCTCAATCCGCATCGCGCACACACTCTCTCAATCCGCATCGCGCACACACACTCTCTCAATCCGCATCGCGCACACACACTCTCTCAATCCGCATCGCGCACACACTCTCTCAATCCGTATTGTGCACACACACTCTCTCAATCTGCATCGCGTACACACTCTCTCACTCCGGATCGCGCACACACACTCTCTCAATCCGCATCGCGCACACACTCTCTCAATCCGCATCGCGCACACACACTCTCTCAATCCGCATCGCGCACACACTCTCTCAATCCGCATCGCACACACACTCTCTCAATCCGTATTGTGCACACACACTCTCTCAATCCGGAATGCGCACTCACACACTCTCTCAATCCGCATCACGCACACACTCTCTCTCAATCCACTTTGCGCACACACACTCTCTCAATCCGCATTGTGCACACACACTCTCTCAATCCGCATCGCACACACACTCTCTCAATCCACATCGCACACACACTCTCTCAATCCGCATGGCGCACACACTCTCTCAATCCGCATTGTGCACACACACTCTCTCAATCCGCATCGCACACACACTCTCTCAATCCACATCGCACACACACTCTCTCAATCCGCATCGCGCACACACTCTCTCAATCCGCATCGCGCACTCACACTCTCTCAATCTGGATTGCACACACACTCTCTCTCAGTACCGATTGCGCACACAGTCTCTCTCAATCTGCATCGCGCACCCACACTCTCTCTCAATCCGCATCACACACACACAATCTCTCAATCCACATCGCACACACATACTCACAATCCACCTCGCACACACACACTCTCTCAATCCGCATCACACACACACTCTCTCAATCCGCATCACACACACACTCTCTCAATCCGCATCACACACACACTCTCTCAATCCGGATCACACACACACACTCTCTCAATCCGGATCACACACACACACACACACACTCTCAATCCAGATCACACACAAACACACACACTCTCAATCCAGATCACACACACACACACACACACTCTCAATCCAGATCACACACAAACACACACACTCTCAATCCTGATCACACACACACACATACTCTCTCAATCTGGATCACACACAAACACTCTCAATCCAGATCACACACACACACACACTCTCTCAATCCAGATCGCGCACACACACTCTCTCAATCCGCATTGCGCAGACACTCTCTCTCAATCTGCATCGCGCATACACTCTCTCAATCTGCATCACACACACACTCTCTCAATCCAGATCGCGCACACACACTCTCTCAATCCACATCACGCACACACACTCTCTCAATCCGTATCGCGCACACACTCTCTCAATCCGCGTCACGCAAACACACTCTCTCAATCCACATCGCGCACACACTCTCTCAATCCGCATCGCGCAAACACACTCTCTCAATCCGCATCGCGCACACACTCTCTCAATCCGCATCGCGCACACACACTCTCTCAATCCGCATCGCGCACACACTCTCTCAATCCGTATTGTGCACACACACTCTCTCAATCCGGAATGCGCACTCACACACTCTCTCAATCCGCATCACGCACACACTCTCTCTCAATCCACTTCGCGCACACACACTCTCTCAATCCGCATTGTGCACACACACTCTCTCAATCCGCATCGCACACACACTCTCTCAATCCACATCGCACACACACTCTCTCAATCCGCATCGCGCACACACTCTCTCAATCCGCATCGCGCACTCACACTCTCTCAATCTGGATTGCACACACACTCTCTCTCAGTACCGATTGCGCACACAGTCTCTCTCAATCGGCATCGCGCACACACACTCACACTCCCAATCTGCATCGCGCACCCACACTCTCTCTCAATCCGCATCACACATACACACTCTCTCAATCCGCATCGCACACACATGCTCTCTCAATTCACATCGCACACACATACTCACAATCCACCTCGCACACACACACTCTCTCAATCCGCATCACACACACACTCTCTCTCAATCCGCATCACACACACACACTCTCTCAATCCGGATCACACACACACACACTCTCTCAATCGGCATCACACACACTCTCTCTCAATCCGCATCACACACACACACTCTCTCAATCCGCATCGCACACATGCTCTCTCAATCCGCATCACACACACACACTCTCTCTCAATCCGCATCACACACACACACACTCTCAATCCGCATCACACACACACACTCTCTCAATCCGCATCACACACACACACTCTCTCAATCCGCATCACACACACACACTCTCTCAATCCGCATCACACACACACACTCTCTCAATCCGCATCGCGCACACACTCTCTCTCAATCCGCATCACACACACACTCTCTCTCAATCCGCATCACACACACACTCTCTCTCAATCCGCATCACACACACACACTCTCTCAATCCACATCGCACACACATACTCACAATCCACCTCGCACACACACACTCTCTCAATCCGCATCACACACACACTCTCTCTCAATCGGCATCGCACACACGCTCTCTCAATCCACATCGTGCATACATTCTCTCAATCCATATCACACAATCTCTCAAACCGCTTCACGCACACACTCTCTCAATCTGCATCGCGTACACACTCTCTCAATCCGCATCGCGCACACACACTCTCTCAATCCGCATCGCACGCACACACTCTCTCAATCCGCATCGCGCACACACACTCTCTCAATCCACATCGCGCGCACACACTCTCTCAATCCGCATCGCACGCACACACTCTCTCAATCCGCATCGCGCACACACACTCTCAATCCGCATCGCGCATACACATGCTCTCAATCCGCATCGTACACACACTCTCTCTCAATCTGGATTGCGCACACACTCTCTCTCAATCTGCATCGCACACACACTCTCACAATCCGCATCGTACACAC
Organism: Chiloscyllium punctatum; assembly: GCF_047496795.1. Lineage (NCBI taxonomy): Eukaryota > Metazoa > Chordata > Chondrichthyes > Orectolobiformes > Hemiscylliidae > Chiloscyllium > Chiloscyllium punctatum. The sequence goes on from NC_092746.1 coordinate 95,979,519, forward strand.
ACTCTCTCTCAGTCCGGATCGTGCACACACTCTCTCTCAGTCCGGATCGTGCACACACTCTCTCTCAATCGGCATCGCACACACGCTCTCTCAATCCACATCGTGCATACATTCTCTCAATCCATATCACACAATCTCTCAAACCGCTTCACGCACACACTCTCTCAATCTGCATCGCGTACATACTCTCTCAATCCGCATCGCACGCACACACTCTCTCAATCCGCATCACACACACACACTCTCTCAATCCGGATCACACACACACACTCTCTCAATCGGCATCACACACACTCTCTCTCAATCCGCATCACACACACACACTCTCTCAATCCGCATCGCACACATGCTCTCTCAATCCGCATCACACACACACACTCTCTCAATCCGCATCACACACACTCTCTCTCAATCCGCATCACACACACACACACTCTCAATCCGCATCACACACACACACTCTCTCAATCCGCATCACACACACACACTCTCTCAATCCGCATCGCGCACACACTCTCTCTCAATCCGCATCACACACACACTCTCTCTCAATCCGCATCACACACACACTCTCTCTCAATCCACATCACACACACACACTCTCTCAATCCACATCGCACACACATACTCACAATCCACCTCGCACACACACACTCTCTCAATCCGCATCACACACACACTCTCTCTCAATCGGCATCGCACACACGCTCTCTCAATCCACATCGTGCATACATTCTCTCAATCCATATCACACAATCTCTCAAACCGCTTCACGCACACACTCTCTCAATCTGCATCGCGTACACACTCTCTCAATCCGCATCGCGCACACACACTCTCTCAATCCGCATCGCACGCACACACACTCTCAATCCGCATCGCGCATACACATGCTCTCAATCCGCATCGTACACACACTCTCTCTCAATCTGGATTGCGCACACACTCTCTCTCAATCTGCATCGCACACACACTCTCACAATCCGCATCGTACACACACTCTCTCTCAGTCCGGATCGTGCACACACTCTCTCTCAGTCCGGATCGTGCACACACTCTCTCTCAATCGGCATCGCACACACGCTCTCTCAATCCACATCGTGCATACATTCTCTCAATCCATATCACACAATCTCTCAAACCGCTTCACGCACACACTCTCTCAATCTGCATCGCGTACATACTCTCTCAATCCACATCGCACGCACACACTCTCTCAATCCGCATCACACACACACACTCTCTCAATCCGGATCACACACACACACTCTCTCAATCGGCATCACACACACTCTCTCTCAATCCGCATCACACACACACACTCTCTCAATCCGCATCGCACACATGCTCTCTCAATCCGCATCACACACACACTCTCTCTCAATCCGCATCACACACACACACTCTCTCAATCCGGATCACACACACACACACTCTCTCAATCGGCATCACACACACTCTCTCTCAATCCGCATCACACACACACACTCTCTCAATCCGCATCGCACACATGCTCTCTCAATCCGCATCACACACACACACACTCTCAATCCGCATCACACACACACACTCTCTCAATCCGCATCACACACACACACTCTCTCAATCCGCATCGCGCACACACTCTCTCTCAATCCGCATCACACACACACTCTCTCTCAATCCGCATCACACACACACTCTCTCTCAATCCGCATCACACACACACACTCTCTCAATCCACATCGCACACACATACTCACAATCCACCTCGCACACACACTCTCTCTCAATCCGCATCACACACACACACTCTCTCAATCCACATCGCACACACATACTCACAATCCACCTCGCACACACACACTCTCTCAATCCGCATCACACACACACTCTCTCTCAATCGGCATCGCACACACGCTCTCTCAATCCACATCGTGCATACATTCTCTCAATCCATATCACACAATCTCTCAAACCTCTTCACGCACACACTCTCTCAATCTGCATCGCGTACACACTCTCTCAATCCGCATCGCGCACACACACTCTCTCAATCCGCATCGCACGCACACATTCTCTCAATCCGCATCGCGCACACACACTCTCTCAATCCACATCGCGCGCACACACTCTCTCAATCCGCATCGCACGCACACACTCTCTCAATCCGCATCGCGCACACACACTCTCAATCCGCATCGCGCATACACATGCTCTCAATCCGCATCGTACACACACTCTCTCTCAATCTGGATTGCGCACACACTCTCTCTCAATCTGCATCGCACACACACTCTCACAATCCGCATCGTACACACACTCTCTCTCAGTCCGGATCGTGCACACACTCTCTCTCAGTCCGGATCGTGCACACACTCTCTCTCAATCGGCATCGCACACACGCTCTCTCAATCCACATCGTGCATACATTCTCTCAATCCATATCACACAATCTCTCAAACCGCTTCACGCACACACTCTCTCAATCTGCATCGCGTACATACTCTCTCAATCCGCATCGCACGCACACACTCTCTCAATCCGCATCACACACACACACTCTCTCAATCCGGATCACACACACACACTCTCTCAATCGGCATCACACACACTCTCTCTCAATCCGCATCACACACACACACTCTCTCAATCCGCATCGCACACATGCTCTCTCAATCCGCATCACACACACACACTCTCTCAATCCGCATCACACACACTCTCTCTCAATCCGCATCACACACACACACACTCTCAATCCGCATCACACACACACACTCTCTCAATCCGCATCACACACACACACTCTCTCAATCCGCATCGCGCACACACTCTCTCTCAATCCGCATCACACACACACTCTCTCTCAATCCGCATCACACACACACTCTCTCTCAATCCACATCACACACACACACTCTCTCAATCCACATCGCACACACATACTCACAATCCACCTCGCACACCCACACTCTCTCAATCCGCATCACACACACACTCTCTCTCAATCGGCATCGCACACACGCTCTCTCAATCCACATCGTGCATACATTCTCTCAATCCATATCACACAATCTCTCAAACCGCTTCACGCACACACTCTCTCAATCTGCATCGCGTACACACTCTCTCAATCCGCATCGCGCACACACACTCTCTCAATCCGCATCGCACGCACACACACTCTCAATCCGCATCGCGCATACACATGCTCTCAATCCGCATCGTACACACACTCTCTCTCAATCTGGATTGCGCACACTCTCTCTCTCAATCTGCATCGCACACACACTCTCACAATCCGCATCGTACACACACTCTCTCTCAGTCCGGATCGTGCACACACTCTCTCTCAGTCCGGATCGTGCACACACTCTCTCTCAATCGGCATCGCACACACGCTCTCTCAATCCACATCGTGCATACATTCTCTCAATCCATATCACACAATCTCTCAAACCGCTTCACGCACACACTCTCTCAATCTGCATCGCGTACATACTCTCTCAATCCACATCGCACGCACACACTCTCTCAATCCGCATCACACACACACACTCTCTCAATCCGGATCACACACACACACTCTCTCAATCGGCATCACATACACTCTCTCTCAATCCGCATCACACACACACACTCTCTCAATCCGCATCGCACACATGCTCTCTCAATCCGCATCACACACACACTCTCTCTCAATCCGCATCACACACACACACACTCTCTCAATCGGCATCACACACACTCTCTCTCAATCCGCATCACACACACACACTCTCTCAATCCGCATCGCACACATGCTCTCTCAATCCGCATCACACACACACACTCTCTCAATCCGCATCACACACACTCTCTCTCAATCCGCATCACACACACACACACTCTCAATCCGCATCACACACACACACTCTCTCAATCCGCATCACACACACACACTCTCTCAATCCGCATCGCGCACACACTCTCTCTCAATCCGCATCACACACACACTCTCTCTCAATCCGCATCACACACACACTCTCTCTCAATCCGCATCACACACACACACTCTCTCAATCCACATCGCACACACATACTCACAATCCACCTCGCACACACACACTCTCTCAATCCGCATCACACACACACTCTCTCTCAATCGGCATCGCACACACGCTCTCTCAATCCACATCGTGCATACATTCTCTCAATCCATATCACACAATCTCTCAAACCTCTTCACGCACACACTCTCTCAATCTGCATCGCGTACACACTCTCTCAATCTGCATCGCGCACACACACTCTCTCAATCCGCATCGCACGCACACACTCTCTCAATCCGCATCGCGCACACACACTCTCTCAATCCACATCGCGCGCACACACTCTCTCAATCCGCATCGCACGCACACACTCTCTCAATCCGCATCGCGCACACACACTCTCAATCCGCATCGCGCATACACATGCTCTCAATCCGCATCGTACACACACTCTCTCTCAATCTGGATTGCGCACACACTCTCTCTCAATCTGCATCGCACACACACTCTCACAATCCGCATCGTACACACACTCTCTCTCAGTCCGGATCGTGCACACACTCTCTCTCAGTCCGGATCGTGCACACACTCTCTCTCAATCGGCATCGCACACACGCTCTCTCAATCCACATCGTGCATACATTCTCTCAATCCATATCACACAATCTCTCAAACCGATTCACGCACACACTCTCTCAATCTGCATCGCGTACATACTCTCTCAATCCGCATCGCACGCACACACTCTCTCAATCCGCATCACACACACACACTCTCTCAATCCGGATCACACACACACACTCTCTCAATCGGCATCACACACACTCTCTCTCAATCCGCATCACACACACACACTCTCTCAATCCGCATCGCACACATGCTCTCTCAATCCGCATCACACACACACACTCTCTCAATCCGCATCACACACACTCTCTCTCAATCCGCATCACACACACACACACTCTCAATCCGCATCACACACACACACTCTCTCAATCCGCATCACACACACACACTCTCTCAATCCGCATCGCGCACACACTCTCTCTCAATCCGCATCACACACACACTCTCTCTCAATCCGCATCACACACACACTCTCTCTCAATCCACATCACACACACACACTCTCTCAATCCACATCGCACACACATACTCACAATCCACCTCGCACACACACACTCTCTCAATCCGCATCACACACACACTCTCTCTCAATCGGCATCACACACACGCTCTCTCAATCCACATCGTGCATACATTCTCTCAATCCATATCACACAATCTCTCAAACCGCTTCACGCACACACTCTCTCAATCTGCATCGCGTACACACTCTCTCAATCCGCATCGCGCACACACACTCTCTCAATCCGCATCGCACGCACACACACTCTCAATCCGCATCGCGCATACACATGCTCTCAATCCGCATCGTACACACACTCTCTCTCAATCTGGATTGCGCACACACTCTCTCTCAATCTGCATCGCACACACACTCTCACAATCCGCATCGTACACACACTCTCTCTCAGTCCGGATCGTGCACACACTCTCTCTCAGTCCGGATCGTGCACACACTCTCTCTCAATCGGCATCGCACACACGCTCTCTCAATCCACATCGTGCATACATTCTCTCAATCCATATCACACAATCTCTCAAACCGCTTCACGCACACACTCTCTCAATCTGCATCGCGTACATACTCTCTCAATCCACATCGCACGCACACACTCTCTCAATCCGCATCACACACACACACTCTCTCAATCCGGATCACACACACACACTCTCTCAATCGACATCACACACACTCTCTCTCAATCCGCATCACACACACACACTCTCTCAATCCGCATCGCACACATGCTCTCTCAATCCGCATCACACACACACACTCTCTCAATCCGCATCACACACACTCTCTCTCAATCCGCATCACACACACACACACTCTCAATCCGCATCACACACACACACTCTCTCAATCCGCATCACACACACACACTCTCTCAATCCGCATCGCGCACACACTCTCTCTCAATCCGCATCACACACACACTCTCTCTCAATCCGCATCACACACACACTCTCTCTCAATCCGCATCACACACACACACTCTCTCAATCCGCATCACACACACACTCTCTCTCAATCGGCATCGCACACACGCTCTCTCAATCCACATCGTGCATACATTCTCTCAATCCATATCACACAATCTCTCAAACCGCTTCACGCACACACTCTCTCAATCTGCATCGCGTACACACTCTCTCAATCCGCATCGCGCACACACACTCTCTCAATCCGCATCGCACGCACACACTCTCTCAATCCGCATCGCGCACACACACTCTCTCAATCCACATCGCGCGCACACACTCTCTCAATCCGCATCGCACGCACACACTCTCTCAATCCGCATCGCGCACACACACTCTCAATCCGCATCGCGCATACACATGCTCTCAATCCGCATCGTACACACACTCTCTCTCAATCTGGATTGCGCACACACTCTCTCTCAATCTGCATCGCACACACACTCTCACAATCCGCATCGTACACACACTCTCTCTCAGTCCGGATCGTGCACACACTCTCTCTCAGTCCGGATCGTGCACACACTCTCTCTCAGTCCGGATCGTGCACACACTCTCTCTCAATCCGCATCACACACACACTCTCTCTCAATCGGCAACGCACACACGCTCTCTCAATCCACATCGTGCATACATTCTCTCAATCCATATCACACAATCTCTCAAACCGCTTCACGCACACACTCTCTCAATCTGCATCGCGTACATACTCTCTCAATCCGCATCGCAGACACACACTCTCTCAATCCGCATCACACACACACACTCTCTCAATCCGGATCACACACACACACTCTCTCAATCGGCATCACACACACTCTCTCTCAATCCGCATCACACACACACACTCTCTCAATCCGCATCGCACACATGCTCTCTCAATCCGCATCACACACACACACTCTCTCAATCCGCATCACACACACTCTCTCTCAATCCGCATCACACACACACACACTCTCAATCCGCATCACACACACACACTCTCTCAATCCGCATCACACACACACACTCTCTCAATCCGCATCGCGCACACACTCTCTCTCAATCCGCATCACACACACGCTCTCTCAATCCACATCGTGCATACATTCTCTCAATCCATATCACACAATCTCTCAAACCGCTTCACGCACACACTCTCTCAATCTGCATCGCGTACACACTCTCTCAATCCGCATCGCGCACACACACTCTCTCAATCCGCATCGCACGCACACACTCTCTCAATCCGCATCGCGCACGCACACTCTCTCAATCCACATCGCGCGCACACACTCTCTCAATCCGCATCGCACGCACACACTCTCTCAATCCGCATCGCGCACACACACTCTCTCAATCCGCATCGCGCATACACATGCTCTCAATCCGCATCGTACACACACTCTCTCTCAATCTGCATCGCACACACACTCTCACAATCCGCATCGTACACACACTCTCTCTCAGTCTGGATCGTGCACACACTCTCTCTCAGTCCGGATCGTGCACACACTCTCTCTCAGTCCGGATCGTGCACACACTCTCTCTCAATCCGCATCACACACACACTCTCTCTCAATCGGCATCGCACACACGCTCTCTCAATCCACATCGTGCATACATTCTCTCAATCCATATCACACAATCTCTCAAACCGCTTCACGCACACACTCTCTCAATCTGCATCGCGTACATACTCTCTTAATCCGCATCGCACGCACACACTCTCTCAATCCGCATCGCACACACACACTCTCTCAATCCACATCGCGCGCACACACTCTCTCAATCCGCATCGCACGCACCCACTCTCTCAATCCGCATCGCGCACACACACTCTCTCAATCCGCATAACACACACACTCTCTCAATCCGCATCGCGCACACACAATCTCTCAATCCACATCGCACACACAATCTCTCAATCCACATCGCGGAAAATATTGGTGGGAAGAATAAAGGAAAATTGAAACATGGTTTTAAACATAAAAGAGTCAGAGAACAAGTATGGAAAGAGTGCAGTTCATTATAGACCGTATAGGTAATGTGCACCTGGACCTGGAAGATGGAGTCCTTGCATTGGTCTTCACAAAGGAAAATGATGGCACAGGGATGGAGGACTGAGAAATATCAGAAGAAATTAATTCGGTGAGAGGAGGGATTAGCGGGTTGAGAATCCCTACAAATGAATAAATCCACAGTCCTGGATGAGATGTATCTCAGGCTGTTGAGAGGGGTAACAGAGAAGATATCAGGTGCCCTCACAGTAATTTTCAAATACTCTCTGGTCACTGGTGAGATGTCTGAGACTTGGAAGACCATTAACAGTATCCTATTATTTAAAAAACACAGCAGAAGGGAAAGCCCAGGAAATTAAGGTCACTCAGTCAAAAATTGGCAATTGAGATGTTTTTATAAAGAGTACTGATGGACAGACAATATCTTGGCTTTGGAGAGACGTGGACTGATCAGGGATTGTCAGCATGGATTTGTTGATTAGATTAGATTCTCTACAGTGTGGAAACAGGCCCTTTGGCCCAACAAGTCCACACTGACCCTCCGAAGATTAACCCACCCAGACCTATTTCCCTCTGACTAATGCACCTAGCACAATGGGCAATTTAGCCTGGCCAATTCATCTTTGGACTGTGGGAGGAAACCAGAGCACCCGGAGAAAACACACGCAGACACGGGGAGAACGTGCAAGTGCAAACTCCACACAGACAGTTGCCCGAGGCTGGAATCGAACCTAGGTCCCTGGTGTTGTGAGGCAGCAATGCTAACCACTGAGCCACTGTGGTGTGTTAGGGGAAGGTTATGTAAATTTAATCAATTGTATTGAGAAAGTAACCAAGAGTGTTGATAATTGTAATGTATTTGATGTAGTCCACCTGGACTTCAAAAAGGCTTTCGATAAGGTCCCTCATGGCAGACTGATAAAGTGAGAGCCCATGGGATCCAAAGCAAAGTGACACATTGGATCCAAAATAGGCAGGATGCAGAGAGTGGTGGTCAAGGCATAACTCTGTGACTGGAAGTCAGTTTCCATAAGACCATAAGACATAGGAGCAGACATTAGGCCATCGAGCCTACTCTGTTATTCGATCACGGCTGATACACTTTTCAACCCCATTCTCCCGCTTTCTCGCCGTAATCCTTCATCCCCTTTACAATCAAGAACCTATCTATCTCAGTCGTAAATATACTCCACGAGCTGGCCTCCCACTGCCTTCTGTGGCAATGAATTCCATAGATTCCCCACTCTCTGGCTGAAGAAGTTTCTCCTTATCTCTGTCTAAAAGGTCTTCCCTTTACTCGAAGGCTGTGCCCTCAGGTCCTAGTCTCTCCTACCAACGGAAACATCTTCCCAACATCTACTCTGTCCAGGCCATTCAGGATTCTGTAAGTTTCAATTAGATACCCCATATCCTTCTAAGTCCCATCCAGTATAAACCCAGCATCCTCAAATGTTCATCATATGTTAAGCTTTTCTTTCCTGGCACCAATCTCATGAACCTCCTCTGAACATATTCCAGGGCCGTTACATCTTTCCTGAGATATGGGACCCAAAGCTGCGCACGATACTCCAAGTGCAGCCTGACCAGAGCCTGATAGATTCTCATAAGTTTAGTAGGAGAAAGTGAGGACTGCAGATGCTGGAGATCAGAGCTGAAAATGTGTTGCTGGAAAAGCGCAGCAGGTCAGGCAGCATCCAAGGAACAGGAGAATCGACGTTTCAGGCATAAGCCCTTCTTCAGGAATGAGGAAAGTGTGTCCAGCAGGCTAAGGTAAAAGGTAGGGAGGAGGGAACTTGGGGGAGGGGCGTTGGGAATGCAATAGGTGGAAGGAGGTTAAAATGAGGGTGATAGGCCAGAGAGGGGGTGGGGGCGGAGAGGTCAGGAAGAAGATTGCAGGTTAGGAAGGTGGTGCTGAGTTCGAGGGTTGGGACTGAGACAAGGTGGGGGGAGGGGAAATGAGGAAGCTGGAGAAATCTGCATTCATCCCTTGTGGTTGGAGGGTTCGTAGGCAGAAGATGAGGCGCTCTTCCCCCAGGCATCGTGTTGCCATGGTCTGGCGATGGAGGAGGCCAAGAACCTGCATGTCCTTGCAGAGTGGGAGGGGGAGTTAAAGTGTTCAGCCACGGTAGGTTTGGTTGGTGCGGGTGTCCTGGAGGTGTTCTCTGAAACGTTCCACAAGTAGGCGGCCTGTCTCCCCAATGTAGAGGACGCCACATCGGGTGCAGTGGATGCAGTAAATGATGTGTGTAGAGGTGCAAGTGAATTTGTGATGGATATGGAAGGATCCCTTGGGGCCTTAGAGGGAGGTGAGGGGGGAGGTGTGGGCGCAAGTTTTGTATTTCTTGCGGTTGCAGGGGAAGGTGCCGGGAGTGGATGTTGGGTTGGTGGGGGGTGGGGATCTGACGAGGGAGTCACGGAGGGAGTGGTCTTTCCGGAACGCTGATAGGGGAGGGGAAGGAAATATATCCTCTGTGGTGGGGTCTGTTTGGAGGTGGCGGAAATGACGAAAGATGATACGATGTGCCTGGAGGTTGGTGGGGTGGTAGGTGAGGACCAGTGGGGTTCTGTCCTGGTAGCGATTGGAGGGGTGGGGTTCAAGGGTGGAGGAGCGGGAAGTGGAGGAGATGCGGTGGAGGGCATCGTCAACCACGTCTGAGGGGAAATTGCGGTCTTTGAAGAAGGTGGCCATCTGGGTTGTTCGGTCGTGGAATTGGTCCTCCTGGGAGCAGATGTGGTGGAGGCGAAGGAATTGGGAATATGGGATGGCATTTTTACAGGGGGCAGGGTGGGAGGAGGTGTAGTCTAGGTAGCTGTGGGAGTCAGTCGGTTTCTAGTAAATGTCTGTGTTGATTCAGTCGCCCGAGATAGAAATGGAGAGGTCTAGGAAGGGAAGGGAGGAGTCTGAGACGGTCCAGGTAAATTTGAGGTTGGGATGGAAGGTGTTAGTAAAGTGGATGAACTGTTCAACCTCCTCGTGGGAGCACGAGGTAGCGCCGATACAGTCATCGATGTAGTGGAGGAAAAGGTGGGGGGTAGTGCCAGTGTAGCTGCGGAGATGGACTGTTCCACATATCCGACATAGTTGGGGCCCATGCGGGTGCCCATGGCTACTCCTTTGGTTTGGAGGAAGTGGGAGGATTGGAAAGAGAAGTTGTTCAGAGTGAGGACCAGTTCAGTCAGTCAAAGGAGGGTGTCAGTGGAAGGGTACTGATTGGGTCAGCAGGAAAGGAAGAAGTGGAGGGCTTTGAGGCCTTCATGATGGGGGCTGGAAGTGTATAAGTCTCATAAATTTATCCCTGCTTTTATATTCAAGTTCTCTCAAAATAAATGCCATCATTGCATTTGCCTTCCTAACTACTGACTCAGAGGAGAAAGTGAGGACTGCAGATGCTGGAGATCAGAGCTGAAAATTTTCAGCTCTAACTACTGACTCAACTTGCAAGTTTACCCTGACAGAATCCTGGACGAGAACTCCCAAGTCTCTTTGCACTTCAGACTTCTGAATTTTCTCCTCATTTAGAAAATAATCTCTGTCTCTATTCTTCCAACCAAAGTGCATGACCTCACACTTTCCAATGTTTTAATCCATCTGCCACTTCTTTGTCCACTCTCCAAACCTGTCCAAATCCTTCTGCAGCCTCTCCACCTCCTCAATGCTATCTGTCCCTCTACCCATCACCTGCAAACCTAGCCAGAATTCCCTCAGTTCCTTCATCTCAATTGTTAATGTATGAAGTGAAAAGTTGTGGTCCCAACACTTGCGGAACACCACTTGTCACCAGCTGCCATCCTGAGAAGGTCCCTCTTATCCCCACTCTCTGCTTTCTGCCAGACAGCCAGACTTCTCTCCATGCTAGCACCTTGCCTCTGACACCATGGGCCCTTATCTTACTCAGTACCCTCCTGTGTGGCACCTTGTCAAAGGCCTTCTTGAAGTCCAAGCAGATAACATCCCTTGGCTCTCCTTGATCTAACCTGCTCATTACTTCCTCAAACAATTCTAGCAGATTTGTCAGGCATGACCTCCCCTTGATGAAACCATGCTGACTTTGCCCTACTTTACCGTACACTTCCGAGTATTCAGGAATCTCATCCGTCACGATGAATTCCAGGATCTTACCCACAACCAAGTTTAGGCTAATCAGTTTGTAATTTTATGCTTTTGCCTTACTCCCTTTTTAAACAGGGGTGTCATGTTAACAATTTTCCAGTCCTCTTGGACCCTCCTTGATTCTAGTGATTCCTGCAAGACCACCACTAACACCTCCACTATCTCTTCAGCTATCTCCCTAAGAACCCTGGTTCCAGGTGATTTATCTACCTTCAGACCTTTCAGTTTTTCTAACACCTTCTCCTTGGTAATGGCCACCATACTCAGCCCTGCTTCCTCAGTCTCTTGAATGTTTGGGATATTACTCATGTCTTCCACTGTGAAGACTGATGTGAAATAATTATTCTGTTCCTCAGCCATTTCCTTGTTCCCCACTACTATCTCTCCAGTGTGATTTTCCAGCAGCCCAATGTCCACTTTTGCCTCTCTTTTGCCCTTTATATTATGAAAAAAAGACTTACAGTCTTCCTTGATATTACTGGCTAACTTACCCTCCTATTTAATCTTCTCTCACGTTATTTGTTTTTTTGTTACCCTCTGTTGATCTTTGTAAACTTCCCAATCCTCTGGTTTCCCACTGTCCTTGGTCACATTATACGCTTTCTCTTTTGATTTTATGCTATCCCTGACTTCCCTAGTTCGCCATGTTGCCTCATCCTCCCCGTACCATGCTTTTTTTCCCTCGGGATGAATCACTTGTATGACTCCTGAATTACTCTTAGAAACCCCTGCCATTGCTGTTCCACTGTCTTTCCTACTAGGCTCCTCTCCCAGTCAATTCTACCCAGCTCCCCCCTCATGCCTCTGTGTTTGCCCTTATTCAGCTGTAAAACTGTTACCTCTGATTCTATTGCACCGTAAATTCAATCATATTATGCTCACTGCCTCCTAAAATGTTTCTTCACCTTAAGCTCTGTTATCAAGTCTGCGTCATTGCACAACACTAAATCCAGTATTGCCTGTTCCCTTATGGGCCCCACCACAAGCTGCTCCAAAAAGCCATCTCATAGACATTCCACAAATTCCTTTTCTTGCGATCCATTACCAACCTGATTTTCCCAGTCCACCTGCATATTGAAATCCTCCATGATCACTGTAACTTTACCTTTCCTACACATCTTTTCCATCTCCTGGTGTATCTTGTGCCCCAGCTCCTGACTACTGTTTGGAGGCCTGTACCTAAATCCAAGTATGGTTTTTTTACCTTTGTGGTGCCTCAATTCTACCCACACGGATTCTACACCATCTGACCCTACTTAGTTTCTTACTATTGATTTAATTTTATTTCTTACGAATAAGACAACCCCACCCTCTCTGCCCACCTGCATATCGTTTCGACTGAATATTCAGCTCCCAATCCTGATTCCCTTGCAGTCGCATCTCTGTGATGCCCACCATGTCTTACCTGCCAATTCCTATCTGTGCCACAAGCTCATTTACCGTATTCCTTATACTGCATGCATTTAGATGTAACACCTTCAGTCCTGTGTTAGCCAGCCCTTTTCTCATTGTCATTCGTTTGTCCAGTGTGCTTTGAAGTTTGATTCCTAACCCTTTCCATACACTCCGTCCTATTTGTGTCTGTGCTGGAGATTTTAATCACCTCTCCTGAGTTCTGCACTCTTACCTCCCCCTTTACTTCTGGTTTTCTACTTTCCCCGATAACTGAATCCTCCCCCCATTTTGTTTAAAGCCCTGTCTCCAGCCCTAATTCTGCGATTTGCTAGGACTCCAGTCCCAGCACAATTCAGATGAAGACTGTCCCATCAGAACATGTCCTTTCTTCCCAGTTCTTCCCCAGTGGGACATAGATTCAAACTCATTTCTCCTACACCAACCTTTGAGCAACGCATTTACCTGCTTAAACTTATTGACCCTGTGCCAATTAGCTCTTGGCTGAGGTAGTAATCCAGAGATTATTACCTTTTTGGTTCGGTTTTGTAATTTCGCTCCTAGCTGTTCATACTCCCTTAGCAGAACCTCTGCCCTCATTTTATCGATATCGTTGGTACCTGCCACCGAACCTTTACCCGCCCACTCCAAATTCCTCTGTAGCCCAGATAAGATATCCTGAACCTGAGCACCAGGCAAGCAACACACCCTTTGGGACTCTCGATCCTGGTCACAGAGAACAGAGTCTATGCCCCTAACATACTATCCTCAATTACAACAACATTTCTCTTCTTGCTTTCCAACCCCCCGCAACTTGAATGGCTCCCTGCACCACAGTGCTGCAGTCAGTCAGCTCATCCCCCCTTCAATCCCCATTCAAAACTCTTGAATCTATTGGACAAGGATAGGGGCTGAGGCTCCTGCAACTCTACCTCCTTGGTCTCTTTACATGCCTCACCCACAGCCACATCCTCCTGTCCCTGACCACTGACCGAAGGCTAGTTAGTTAGTCTAAGAGGTGTGACTGTCTCCTGAAACACAGCATCCAGGTAATTCTCCCCCTGCCTGGTGGGTTGTGAGGCTTGAAGCTCAGGCCGCTTGGGTTCCAGTGGGGTTCTGCAGGATCCTTGCTTTTTGCAATGTGCATTAATGACTTGGACATAAATATAAGGGGAATGACCAAGAAGTTAACAGATTACATACAACTGGCAGGATAGTAAATAGCAAAGGGAATAGCTGTCAATTGCAGGATGATCTCAATGGACTGGTTAGCTGACAGAGAGCAGTGACAAATGGAATTCGATCCAGAAAATATAGGGGGAATGCAGTTGGGGAGGACTAACAAGGTGAAAGATTACACAATGAATGGTAGAACCTTGGAAAGCAACGAAGATCGAACTGACCTTTTGCCTAAATGTAGCAGGGCAGGTAGATAAGATGGTTACGAAGGCATGTGGGATATCTGTTCTTATTAGCCAAGGTATAGAATATAAGAGCAAGGAGGTTATGATGGAACTAGCTGTTTGGATACAGAACTGGCTCGAAGATAAAACATTAAAAATCAGACAACGTCAGGTTATAGTCCAACAAGTGTAGTTGGAAGCACTAGCTTTCGTCAGGTAGCTGTGGACAGGATCATAAAGCACAGAATTTATAGCAAAAGATTACAGTGTCATGCAACTGAAATTACATTGAACAAACCTAGATTGCTGTTAAGTCTTTCAACTTTTCAAACAAGTAGCAGGTTTTGGTTCAGTAATATGTAAATCCCAGAACTTCATTTTAAGTCACATTCTCAAGATAACTTAATGTTTTATAAAAAAAGTGACATCTCAGCTCAGACAATGCATTGAAGGTGTGACGGTAGAGTCTGTCTGTATCCCAATCTTGAATCAGACTACCTCTATTTCCAAAGTAGGAATATTAAAGATATTATATGGATTGACTGACTGTATTGACTGCCTGAGATTATGTGTTTTTTGACCAAAGTAGAATGTATCTGCAAAAATAACTCTGCAAATGCAAATTCACCCCATAGACTTATATGTATTTGCACATGCATGAAAGAGAGAGAGACTGAGTGTTTGCATGTGAGTGTGTGAGTGTGAGAGAGTGTGTGTTGGTGTGTGTGCATGCTTGGTAAAGTGTTGTGTGAATGTGATGGAGTATAAGTCTGTGAGAGGGTATGTGCATGGATGTGAATGCAGGGGGTGTATGTGTGTGTTTGTGTATGAGAGAGAGCATGTGTATGAGAGAGGGTCTGCATGAGTGTGTGAGTATGTAAGAGTGTGTTTGTGCGTGTACTTGTTTCTGTGTGTATGAGAGAGAGTGTATAGTGTAGTGTGACATGGACCCAAGGTCCTGGTTGACGCCATACTCATGGGTTCCGAGCTTGGTTCTCAGCCTCTGCTTGGCCACTTTGCATTGTTGCGTATCCCGAAGTCCGCCTTGGAGGATGGTCACCCAAAGATCTGAGGCCCAATTCCCCTGACTGCTGAAGTGTTTCCAGGTTGAGACCGCTTAGAGTCATAGAGTCATAGAGATGTACAGCATGGAAACAGACCCTTCGGTCCAATCCGTCCATGCCGACCAGATACCCCAACCCAATCTAGTCCCACCTGCCAGCACCTGGCCCATATCCCTCCAAACCCTTCCTATTCATAAACCCATCCAAATGCCTCTTAAATGTTGCAATTGTACCAGCCTCCACCACTTCCTCTGGCAGCTCATTCACTACAGGTACCACCCTCTACGTGAAAAAGTTGCCCCTTAGGTCTCTTTTATATCTAAACCCCTCTAGTTCTGGACTCCCCGACCCCACAGAATAGACTTTGCCTATTTACCCTATCCATGCCCCTCATAATTTTGTAAACCTCTATAAGGTCACCCCTCAGCCTCCGACGTTCCAGGGAAAACAGCCCCAGCCTGTTCAGCTTCTCCCTGTAGCTCAGATCCTCCAACCCTGGCAACATCCTTGTAAATCTTTTCTGAACCCTTTCAAGTTTCACAACATCTCTCCGATAGGAAGGAGACCAGAATTGCACACAATATTGAAACGGTGGCCTTACCAATGTCCTGTACAGCTGTAACATGACCTCTCAACTCCTGTACTCAATACTGGAGCAGTGAAGACTGAGAGGGAATAACAGTATATAAGATTATGATGAGCATAAATACAATGGAAGGGAAGATGCTTTTTTACTTTGTGCAGGGGTCAATAACCAAGGAGCATAGATTTAAGATACAAGCTAGAAGGCTCGTTGGAGATTTGAGATTATTTTTCACTCAGAGAATGGTAGGAGTCTTGAAATCACTGTCTGAGGGAGCAATTGATTCAGAAACTTTTTCATCATATTTAAGCAGCTTTTAGATCTTCATGTGCGTAGCCATAGCCTCCAGACTGTGAGCCAAGAGGTGGAACATGGGATCTGTGAAGTCAGATCATTGTTGACCACTGCAGACATGGTGGGCTTCTTTCCAACATCTATGAGTCTGTAATGGAGACAGAGACAGGTGACCAGAGAAAGGATTTCATGACAAGATTTTCTGATTCTGTCTGGAAAAGATAGCAGCATGGGCATGGGCACAACAGATATGGAGTCATGGATGTCATCAAGAAAATCAAGAACATCTTCTGACCCTTTTCAACTCCCTTCTAACCTTCATCCTGTACACTACATCAAGTATCAGCTGAAGATGCTGTGACCATAGAACTATACCCTATTTCTTCCTCACCTACCCCCTTTGTAGATACAGAAAAGATGTTAGTTGGAAAGCCTCAGCACAAACAAAAGGAAGATGAACACTTATGCCATGAATGTGAAGGGGAGATTATTTGATCTCACAATTATAGCAACTATCTCAGCTAATGTGCACTGCACTGAATGGATCAGATTATGTCTGCCCTGTGCCACCAGGTGTGGCTAAATCTGTTGAACCCCATTCATGACGGGGATCGCAATTACTTTCTATGAATGAGGAATTCCCAGTAAATGTAGATCAAAGCTCATGTTGATTAAGTTGATGAAGTAATGTAGATCAGGAGTAATGCATTACGATGGTTTATGGGTAAGGACAACATTGATAGCTCATCCCCATTTGCCCTTGAACCATGACAATATATGTAGGTACACCCACAGCGCTGTTAGGAAAGGAGTTCCAGGTTTTTACCTCAGGGACAAATGTGTGAATGGTGACATAGTTCCAATTTAGGATGGAGTGGGACATGGTGTGGAACTTCCTGGTGGTGGCATTCCTCTGTGTGTTCTGCTTTTGATTTTAGAGATTAGAGTTTGTGGATTTGCGAGGTGTTACCCAAAACACTTTGGCAGTTGTTTTTGTGTATCTTGTGTCTGGTGTATAATGCTGCCATTATACGCCATTTGGGGGGGTGGGGGGAGGGAGTAATTGTTGAAAGTGTTATATAGGTACTACTTGAGCTTGGTGGATATATCTTGGATTGGTTGGTGTTGAACTTCTTTGTGTGTTGTTGGAGGCTACTGGATTGTGCTCCATCATGTTCCTGCCTTATGTCTAACAGACGGTAAACAGGCTTTGAGGAGTTAGTTGGTATGTTACTTATTTCAGAATTCCAAGCCTCTGACTGCTGTTAATGCCACAGTGTGTATATGGCTGCCCCACTTCAATTCTAGTCAATGGTAATTCCAAGGAGAGCGTTCAACAATGGTATGTTGATTGATTGTCAAGAGAAATGGTCACAGTTTCGAACTTCTATGTCACAAATGTCATTTATTTGCCTGAGCCTTTGTATTGTTCAAGTTTTGCTACAGGTGAGCCCAAACCTCTTCAGTATCGGAGGAGTAGCTAATGATTCTGAACGTCACAACTGTGACCATCCCACTTTTAGCTTTCTGATGGGGGGGAGGTCAGTGATAAAACTGCTCAAAATGGTTGGATCTAGGACTGTAACCTGAGGAACTCCTGCAATATTGTTCTGTCGGAGTGGCCAACAGAATACAGAACAGACTCCTACGGAGCTTTTAAGAGTTATCATTGCCACACAAATCCTTTTCAGTTTCTCATCACCTTATTTTCTTTTACTGGAAAATCAACTTTATACAATAATCAACAAAGCTCCCCAAGGTAATACTATCATTGGGTTTTCCATTATTCATATCCTGATGGTCACCATTGATCAGAAGATGAACTGGACTATCCACTGGTCAGAGGCTGTATATTGTGACAGGATTGTCTCATCTCCTGACATTGCACAACTTCTCAACCAATTACCAATGGAAGAGTCAGAAATGCAATGGAATACTGTTCACTCCCCTTATTGAGTGCTGCTTCAACACTAGTCAGAAAAGATCTGTACTAAGCAGGAGCAGGCAGTCCACTTGATAAGCATGTCATCCATTGTATTAAGTAGCCAGTTTCTCCAGCCTCTGTGTACAATGGCTGCCGTCTGCACTATCTGCAGAATGTCTGTATTGTTACAACATGATTCTTCTCTGAAAAATCCCAATCCGTTGTTACAAAGTTCCCATTTTTTATGATACACCAAAGAAGCAGCCTGTTGTGAATTCTTCTCAGAATTTGACAGCCCTTAGAATTTAGATCTCCATTCAGATCTTCATCCATTTAGATGCTGTTGAGCAACATCTGGATTAGAATTGGCCATTGAAGATAGGGCCTGGGTGACCAGAGAAATCATAGAATCGCAGACTCCCTACAGTGTGGAAACAGGCCTTTCAGCCCATCGAGTGCACAATGACCTTCTGAAGAGCATCCCACCCAGATCCAGCCCCTTACCCTAACCTATAACCCTGTGTTTCCCATGGCTAATCCACCAAGCTTGCACATCCCTGGATATTATGGATAATTTAGCATGGCCAATTGACCTAACCTGCACATCTTTGGACTATGGGTGGAAACCGGAGCACCCGGAGGAAACCCACACAGACATAGAATATGCAAACTAGATATAGACAGTCACCTGAGGCTGGAATCAAACTGGGTCCCTGGTGGTGTCAGGCAGCAGTGCTAACCACTCAGACATGAATATGGAATGAAAATATAAACAATTGGGCAGAATCTTACAGGTGCTTATGCAATGAGTGTTATGGCAAGATTTCTGACGGAATTGTACAAGCTGTCCAGTGAGTGAAGCCTATCTTGATTTTGGGAGCAACTTGTCACATCTTTTATGTATTTGCCAAGTGGTGAAGCGAGTTTATCTCTAAGCAGTCATGAGTTGTCAGTTAAAGGAAATTAGAGCTTGTTAAAACACCTTATTAATACCACAACTCACCTTACTAACAATCAGCTTCCTATCTTGGTGCCTAGATTCAGTGTAGTCACCTGTTCTTCAGCTGGTGTGGTGGGAGCCTGTCCAGCAGTGTAGTTGGTCCTGGAGGCTTGGTGCGGCAATTCTGGGATATTTAAGAAAGGTGGTAAGAAAAAGACAGGGAACTACAGACTGGTGAGCCTGGTATTAATAGTCGGTAAGTTGTTGGAGGGAATTCTGAGGGACAGAATTTACATGCATTTGAAAATGCAAGGCCTGATTAGGGAATGTCAATGTGGCTTTGTGTGTGGGAAATTGTGTCTCACTAACTTAATTGAGTTTTTTGAGGAAGTAACAAAGAGGATTGATGAGGCCTTCATGATTTGGAGATGCCGGTGTTGGACTGGGGTGTACAGTTAAAAATCACACAACACCAGATTGTAGTCCAACAGGTTTAATTGGAAGCACTAGCTTTCAGAGCACCACTCCATCAGGTGATAGTCCTCCACTATCACATGATGAAGGAGCGTTGCCCCGAAAGCTAGTGTGCTTCCAATTAAACCTGTTGGACTATAACCTGGTCATAGAATCATAGAGATGTACAGCATGGAAACAGACCCTTCAGTCCAACCCGTCCATGCCAACCAGACATCCCAACCCAATCTAGTCCCACCTACCAGCACTTGGCCCACATCCCTCCAAACCCTTCCTATTCATATACCCATCCAAATGCCTCTTAAATGTTGCAATTGTACCAGCCTCCACCACATCCTTTAGCAGCTCATTCCATACACGTACTACCCTCTGTGTGAAAAAGTTTCCCCTTAGGTCTCTTTTATATCTTTCCCCTCTCACCCTAAACCTATGCCCTCTAGTTCTGGACTCCCCGACCCCAGGGAAAAAACTTTGTCTATTTATCCTATCCATGTCTCTCAAAATTTTATAAACCTCTATAAGGTCACCCCACAGCCTCTGACGCTCCACGGAAAATAACCCCAGCCTGTTCAGCTTCTCCCTGTAGCTCAGATCCTCCAAACCTGGCAACATCCTTGTAAATCTTTTCTGAACCCTTTCAAGTTTCACAACATCTTTCAGATAGAAAGGAGACCGGAATTGCATGCAATATTCCAACAGTGGCCTAATCAATGTCCTGTACAGCCACAACATGACCTCCCAACTCCTGTACTCAATACTCTGACCAATAAAGGAAAGCATACCAAACACCTTCTTCACTATCCTATCTACCTGCGATTCCACTTTCAAGGAGCTATGAACCTGCACTCCAAGGTCTCTTTGTTCAGCAACACTCCCTCGGACCTTACCATTAAGTGGATGAGTCCTGCCAAGATTTGCTTTCCCAAAATGCAGTACCTCTCATTTATCTGAATTAAACTCCATCTACCACTTCTCAGCCCATTGGCTGATCTGGTCCAGATCCTGATGTAATCTGATGTGATCCTCTTCACTGTCCACTACACCTCCAATTTTGGTGTCATCTGCAAACTTACTAACTGTACCTCTTATGCTCGCATCTAAATCATCTATGTAAATGACAAAAGTAGAGGACCCAGCACCACTGGTCACATTCCTCCAGTCTGAAAAAGAACCCTCCACCACCACCCTCTGATTTCTACCTTTGAGCCAGTTCTGTATCCAAATGGCTAGTTCTCACTGTATTCCATGAGATCTAACCTTGCTAAACAGTCTCCCATGGGGAACCTTGTCGAACGCCTTACTGAAGTCCATCTACTGCTCTGCCCTCAACAATCTTCTTTGTTACTTCTTCAAAAAACTCAATCAAATTTGTGAGACATGATTTCCCACGCACAAAGCCGTGTTGACTATCCCGAATCAGTCCTTGCCTTTCCAAATACATGTACATCCTGTCCCTCAGGATTCCCTCCAACAACTTGCCCACCACTGAGGTCAGGCTCACTGGTCTGTCGTTTCCTGGCTTGACTTTACCGCCCTTCTTAAACAGTGGCACCACGTTTGCCAACCTCCAGTCTTCCGACACCTCACCTGTGACTATCAATGATACAAATATCTCAGCAAGAGGCCTAGCAATCACTTCTCTAGCTTCCCACAGAGTTCTCGGGTACACCTGATCAGGTCCTGGGGATTTATCCACTTTTAACCATTTCAAGACAACCAGCACTTCCTCCTCTGTAATCTGGACATTTTGCAAGACGTCACCATCTATTTCCCTACAGTCTATATCTTCCATACCCTTTTCCACAGTAAATACTGATGTAAAATATTCATTTAGTATCTCCCCCATTTTCTGCGGCCCCACACAAAGGCCGCCTTGCTGTGTTGTGTGATTTTTAACTTTATATGGCCTTCATTCGACAAGGTTCCTCACGCTAGGCTGGTTAGCAAGGTTACATCACATGGAATACAGGGAGAACTGGCCATTTGGATACAGAACTGGCCCGAAGGTAGAAGGCAGATGGTGGTATTGGAGAGTTGCTTTTCAGACTGGAGGCCTGTGAAGAGCGGTGTGTCACAAGGGTCGGTGCTACTTTTTGACATTTATATAAATGACTTGGATGTAAACGTAGGAGGTATGGTTACTAAGTTTGCAGATGACACCAAAATTGGAGGTGTAGTGGACAGTGAAGAACACCACAGGGGTAGGGAAAGTCATTAATAAGGCAAGTTTGGTAAGGAATGGCAAGAATTCTCACAAGGTATCATGGTGAGAAACCTTCCAAAACATTCAGTAGAACTCACATTTCACCAAAAAAAGTATGAATATTTGTAATAAATGAATACATTAAGCAACGAAAGGATTAGTTTCTAATTGGTTATATTGAAGAAGAAGGTGTCATTGTTCGTGCAGGTTCATATTTTCAGAATAATTTTTAATACAGCAGTTAGATATGAGGGTGGGATGGTTTCAATTTGTCAAAATGTAGTGAGATAGTGATGTGATGGGAGAACATTGTAGACAAATGCTTCATTAGGCATCAGAGTACCCAAACCAGGCTGTAACTCATTTTTCAGCTGCTGTGATCTAGGGTCTACTGATTTTTTTTTCTGATCCTGGTCTTCAGCTGCAATGCTTTCAACATTGACCTTTCTTATCATTCTCTGGCATTTCTATCAAGGAATCTTTTATAAGCGTGAACCTATCAAGGAGAAGGCAGACTCTAACAATTCAAGATGATGTCAAAGCCGTACTATAGGACATATTCTGCACCATTCAGTCATCTCTCCAGCTAAGCTAAATGATGCCCTTGCTGCTCATTGGAAGGCATCTTCGAATCTACTCCACTTCCAGAACTTGCTTTTCCATATCACAACAGTATGCTCAGAGCAAGGTCTGCTCTTTACACAGGTTTGTTTTGCTCTAGCACAACAGGCTCTATGAAGTGGTGTCATAATGTGTATAGATTAGATTAGATTCCCTACAGTGTAGAAACAGGCCCTTCAGCCCAACAAGTCCACACTGACCCTCCAAAGAGTAACCCACCCAGACCCATTTCCCCCACCCTATATTTACCCCTGACTAACACTATTGGCAGTTTAGCATGGCCAATTCACCTGACCTGCACATCTTTGGACTGTGGGAGGAAACCAGGGCATCTGGAGGAAAACCACGCAGACACGAGGAGAATGTGCAAACTCCACACAGACAGTCGCCCGAGGCTGGAATCGAATTTGGATCCCTGGCGCTGTGAGGCAGCAGTGCTAACCACTGAACAACCATGCCACCCACATAAAGAGTGGGTAGCTGGTTTCACTTTGCAGCCATCCTATAATTTGCTGTTTTTGAAGTACAGTAGGGACACTAGATTGTCAAAATGTAAAATATCGTGACAGCTTAGCATAATTACCCTTAACATGGGAGAATTTATATTTACACTTGAACAGTAATTGTGTATTGGTGAATATAAACTTTCAACTTGTGTAGTTCTGTGAGTTGTTATTTGTTTAGATTGACACACAGATGTATTTGATGGCTCCTTAACCCTGGGAAATCTCCCAACTTTCGGTCATCTCCATGGGACCATTGCTGAACTGCATAAACTATGTTGTTGTGATTTTTGTGATTTGGTTGATGCAAATGCACATGATGAATTGGCTAATCTTGAACTGAAGATTACAGTCACTCAGCGGGATGAGCATAGCATTAATGTTGAGTGCGTCTGCAGTCTTCTCCACTACTCTGAGACTTGTCCTTGCTGCTAATTTTGTCTGAAGATCTTTGCACAGAAACAAACCAGTGGATGCTCCCAAGCGTCATCGTTGATTCACAGCTTTCCAAGACATTATTTTGAGTACAGGAGCAGGGATGTGTTATTACAGTCATACAGGGCCTTGGTGAGGCCGCACCTAGACTATTGTGTGCAGTTTTAGTCTCCTTTTCCGAGGAAGGATGCTCTTGCTGTTGAGGGAGTGCAGCAGAAAAGGGTTACCAGGCTGATTCCAGGGGAGGGTGGGACTGACCTGAGGAGAGATTGACTAGGTTGCAATTGTTTTTGCTGGAGCTCAGACTTGTGAGGGGGGGGGGGGATCTCAGAGAATTATAAAAGTCTAACAGGACTAGACCGGGTATATATAGGGAGGATCTTCCAATGGTGGGCGCATCCAGAACCAGGTGCCACAATCTGAGGATTTGAGGTGGAACCATTTAGGATGGAGGTGAGGAGATAATTCTTCACCCGAAGAGTGTTGAGTCTGTGGAATTCATTGCTACGGGAAGTAGTTGATGCCAAAACATTGAATATATTCAAGTGGCAACTAGATAAAGCACTTGGGGCAAATGGGACCAAATGTTATTGGGAGAAATCAGGAATAGGCTACTGAGTTGAATGAACGGCCATGATTGTGATGATTGGCAGAGCAGGTCCGAAGGGCTGAATGGCCTCCTCCTGCTCCTATCTTCTATGTTTCTATCAATCATGAAATAAAGTTCAGAACAAGTGGCTGCAGTTGAGATATCCTCTTGGCAGTACACAATTGGAATGTTTGATCTCCTCTGGCACTGTCCCTTTGATTCTGCTTCATCCTCTCTAATATGTACACAAACAGATGAGAAATCTGTGTTAGAGAGTAACTTGTTGCCTCCTGGGGAGAAGGTATTTTTCTGCATGCAGAAGCAAAATTGCTACGATGGCTTCAGATCGAAAAGAGAATTATTTTGAAATCACTACAGAAAATGCAAACATTTTCTCAAAGCTGTCAGTCGGATCAAATCTGTAGCAGTTCACCAGCAAGGAACCACATCTGTTTTCGACAGGCATACACTGCAAGAGGCCGACTGAATTAGTTGAAGCGCTCGGATCCATTGTTTGCCTGGCTCTGCCTTTGTGATGGGTGTTTCTTCAGCCTATCATCACATCTGTTGGAATTTACGATGGAGTGCAAATGAGATAGCAATCCAGAGGATCGAGATCTTCCCAAAATTCGTCCTTTCCTCTCTGTTTGCAGAACCTATTTTCTAACCTCTTCAAAAGCCAGGACTTTCACATTTATGAGCAACTTGGGTGAGATCAGAAGACACAGGAGCATAAACAGGTCACCTGGCGCATCAAATCTGCCAGCACATTCAGTGAGGTCATGACTGATCAGATAATCCTCAACTGCACTTTGCTCCTTTTTTTCTTTGAACCTTTAATTCCCTTGTTGAATATAAATTGTCGACATCAGCCTTGAATATATTAATGTACTGGCCTTTAACAGCCTTCTGCAGTAAAGAATGACACACAGAGAAAAAAGAATCCTCCTAATTTTTGTATTAAAAGAGCAACTCCTTACTTTGTGGGATTATGGCCTCTGGTCTGAGACTCTCCCACAAGGAGAAGTAACCTCTCTGCATTTACCCTGTCAAGCCCTCTAAGAATCATACATGGTTCAATAAGGTCTCTCCTCATTCTTTGACACTTCAATGAGTGCAAACTCAGCCTTCCAAATTCCTTCTCGTAATAACATTCCTCTGTGGCAAGTATCGATCTAGACAAGCCTGGCCTACCTCCATTTGGTGGTATGTCTTTCTTTCAACAAGCAGGACCAAAACTGTTCAGTGTGCCTGATGTGGTATTACAAATGCTTTGTATAATTTTAGGAAGACCTCCAGATTTTTATACTCCATTCCCTTTGAAACAAAGGCTGACATTCCCTATTACCTGCTAAACTTGGATGATAACTTTTGGTAACTCATGCACCAGGAACACCAAAGTCCTCTATGCTGCAGCTTTCTGCAGAATTTCCCCATTAAAATGATATCACATCTTCTAATTTTCCTGTCAAATGCAAAGCCTCTTAATATCCCATCTTAGATTCACCCTGCTAAGTTTTTGCCTGCTCACTTAACCTGTCTATGCTCCTCAGTCGACTCCTTGTATCATCCTGACCACTTGCCTTCCCATCCATTTTTGTGTCCCCTGAATATTTGTCTATATATAGTCCAGTCAATTCCCGTATCCAACTCAGTAATACATATTGTAAATAATTTTGGTCCCAGCACTGAGGGTTGCTTGCTTTCAAATTGACAATGTATGGATTGAGCAGAAGCGATTCTTACACAGCATCCTTCTAATGGAAGGCTCTGACAATGAATGATAAAAGTGCAAACGTTTTGTGGCTTGAAGCATTGTTGTAGGATATTCTCGCCACTAGGTGGCACTATCTAGCCAAAATCCATGACACTGTATTCCTGTAAAGGCATAAATAATTCTAGACTCTAAACTTCACTCAGACTATAAAAAGTATTACCAATATTGTACTTTTGAGGCATTATTGTACTTGAGTTTTGTCCTGAGTATTTTTTTAATCCAAATGAGTTCAAAAATCTCCTTTTCATGGACATCGATTCACTTGCTGGTACACTCCTTTTAAAACAGCAGAAAAGTGGTATGTCAAACAGTAAAATATATTGCGTCTTTATTAATATATTAAAAATAGAAAATATGATCTCAATGAGAAAGTATGGCCCTCAATCTTACATTTTTGGCTCAGTCTGAGTTGCATTGTTTGGAGGGATTTCCGATGCAAGACATAGTTGGTTTTAAGACCATAAGACAGAGGAGCAGAAATTAGGCCGTTCAGCCCATTGAGTCTGCTCCACCGTTCAATCATGACTGATAAAATTTCTCACCATATTCTCACCAAATCTAACTTATTCAACCTTTCATGCCCATGATGCCTATCAAATCTGACTCCAGTTCTTACTTGCCACGTGCTGTTTCCAGAACAACTCTCCACTCAAAGGCTATTTTGGAATTCACCAGCATTTCTTACACCTGCTCCATCTTTAAAGCCCATTGTGCACCCAGGCAAACACTGTCAATATGGTGTTGACCTGCACAGCTCCTGATATTTTCCCCAGTCATAGCAGACAGGTGGGAATTGGTGCCCTGCTTTTTGGACATGGGGTCTGGAAGTCCTGCTGGAGGGGTGTTGCAGAAGTGGGACTTCCACTTTCCCCAGGGCCAGCAATGGAGGCCATAACAGCAAACCATGCCAGCCTGGTCCAACAATAAAGCAGTCTCAACTGTCTGAGGAATGCCCAGTGCTGGAGGAAGAAAGTCAATGACTTTCTCCATTCTGTCAACATAAATGCCACCATGTTTTCTCCAATAGCTCACACTCACTCTATCTCTGCTACCGTACCCACCTCCCAACAGGGCTTTTGCTCTATCACTCTCAATAATTCCTGCAACGTCTTCTCTCAATTTCTGTCATCCACCCCAATCTTTGACACCACTAACCTTGTATGCCCTCTTTTCTGCCTCCTCACTCACTCAGGACAACTCCCCACCAAAGGTAACAGCTATGCCACCCACTGTAATACCTGTTTCAGTCTGATTCCAGCACAAAACAGCTCACATTAGAACAGACAGACTCAAGCTCGATGGTGGACTGACTTACATTTCACTCCTCATCCCTTGTTTGAAGGGCATCCTGACTCTGACTGCTCTGAGAGGCTGACTGTGTGTCATTACCACCCGACACCTGGAGGAGGAACGCCTCATATTCCGCTTTGGGACCCTGCAAGCACACGCGATAAATGTGACTTTCAACAGCTTCCTCATTTCCTCTCCACCCACATTATCCCAGTCCCAAGCCTCCGACATGACACCGCCCTCTTGACCTGTCCATCACTCCCCCCTCTGACCTATCACCTTCTCCCTCACCTTCATCCACCTATCGTTTTCCCAGCTACCTTCCCCCCCAACCCCACCCCTTCCCATTTATCTTTCAGCCCCGACCCACAAGCCTCACTTTTGATGAAGGGCTTATGCCTGAAACATCAATTCTCCTACTCCTCGGATGCTGCCTGACCTGCTGTACTTTTCCAGCACTACACGCTTAACTCTGAGCTCCACATCTGCAGTCTTCACTTTCTCCAGACTGTCACTCTACGTTACAAATGGAGCTGTCCACCGCATGTGTAACTGACCCTCAAACATCGCACATAATTACAAAAGGTTGAAGCATTTATAACTATTTAAAGGCTTAAGTGAAGAGTGGATAATCTATCTCGGCCTCCTCCTGAGGTCCCCAGGCTCACAGGTAATCATTAACAATGTTTCAGCAATTAAGTACATAAGAACATGCTTTCCTTTATTGTTCAGAGCATTGAGTATAGGAGTTGGGAGGTCATGTTGCAGCAGTTCAAGACATTGGTTAGGCCACTTTTGGAATATTGTGTGCAATTCTGGTCTCCCTCTTATAGGAAGGATGTTGTGAAACTTGAAAGGGTTCGGAAAAGACTTACAAGGATGTTGTCAGAGTTGGAGGATTTGAGCTATAGCAAGGGATTGAATAGGCTGGGGCTGTTTTCCCTGGAGCATCGGAGGCTGGAATGTCAGGAACCCTATAGAGGTTTTTAAAATCATGAGCGGCATGGATAGGATAAATAGATAAAGCCTTTTCCTAAGGGTATGGGAGTCCAGAACCAGAGGGGATAGCTCTAGGGTGAGAGGGACCTAAGGGACCTAAGGGGCAACTTTTTCACTCAGACGGTGGTGCATGTATGGAATGAGTTGCCATGGGAAGTGGTGGAGGCTGGTACAATTTCAACATTTAAAAGGGTGGGTGTATGAATAGGAAGGGTTTAGAGAGATATGGGCTGAAAATGTGTTGCTGGAAAAGTGCAGCAGGTCAGGCAGCATCCAAGGAGCAGGAGAATCGACGTTTCGGGCTTCACCCTTCAGGCTCTCTGCCTGTATTCCTGATGAAGGGCTTTTGCCCAAAATGTTGATTTTACTGCTTCTCGGATGCTGCCTGAACTGCTGTGCTCTTCCAGCACCATTAATCCAGAATCTGGTTTCCAGCATCTGCAGTCATTGTTTTTACCCAGTACAATCATGGCAGATCTTCCCCATGCCTCAACTTGTTACTTGTACCAGATCATCACAGTCCTCAAATCCTCAATATTTAAAAAAAAATCTACCTTCTATCTGTCTAGTTTTAGTAATCTTCTTATCTGTCTGGGATAGGGAATTCCAGACATTCACAATCCTCAAGGAGAAACATTACAACCTTTACATCTTAATTTTAAATGAGTGTCCCCTTAAATCTGTAACTATGTCACCCAGTTCAAGGCTCACCCACTCCTGGAAACATTGTCATCATCATCATCAAAATTCATTTCCTCCAGCACCGATGCAGTGTGCCATCCATATATACCATCTATAAGATGCAAAACAGCAACTCTTCCTTTGACAGCACCTTCTAAATCCATGATCTCAAAGGACAGGGGCAAGAGTTGCAAGGGGACACCATAACTGTCTGTTCCACTTCAAGCCGCACATCAATCTGACTTGGAACTAATAGCAATGTGTGAGACACTGGAAGAGTGAAGATTGGCTAATGTGATGCCATTATTTAAGAAAGGTGGTAAGGAAAAGGCAGGGAACTATAGACAGGTGAGCCTGACATCAGTGGTGGGTAAGTTGTTGGAGGGGATTCTGAGGGACAGGATTTACATGCATTTGTAAAGACAAGGACTGATCAGGGATAGTCAACAGGGCTTTGCGCGTGGGAAATCATGTCTCGCTAGCATGATTTAGTTTTTTTTAAAAAATGAGAAAGAAGATTGGCAAAGGTTGATCAGTGGATTTTGTCTATCTGGACTTCACTAAGATGTTCGAAAAGGTTCTGCATGGTAAACTGGTTAGCAAGGTTAGATCACATTGAATTCAAGGAAAGCTAACTGTTTGGATACAAAGTTGGGCTGAAGTTAGGAGTAGCAGATGGAATTTAATTCAGATAAATATGAGGTGCTGCATTTTGGGAAAGCAAATCTTAGCAGGACTTATACACTTAATGGTAAGGCCCTAGGGAGTGTTGCTGAACAAAGAGACGTTGGAGTGCAGGTTCATAGCAGGTAGATAGGATAGTGAAGAAGGCATTTGGTATGCTTTCCTTTATTGGTCAGAGTATTGAGTACAGGAGTTGGGAGGTCATGTTGCAGCTATACTGGACATTGGTTAGGCCACTGTTGGAATATTGCATGCAATTCTGGTCTCCTTCCTATCGGAAAGATGTTGTGAAATTTGAAAGGGTTCAGAAAAGATTTACAAGGATGTTGGCAGGGTTGAAGGATCTGAGCTACAGGGAGAGGCTGAACAGGCTGGGGCTGTTTTCCCTGGAGCGTCGGAGGCTGAGGGGTGACCTTATAGAGATTTACAAAATTATGAGGGGTATGGATAGAATAAACAGACAAAGTCTTTTCCCTGGGGTTGGGGAGTCCAGAACTAGAGGGCATAGGTTTAGGGTGAGAGGGGAAAGATATAAAAGAGACCTAAGGGGCAACTTTTCACACAGAGGGTAGTATGTGTATGGAATGAGCTGCCAGAGGAAGTGGTGGAGGCTGGTACAATTGCAACATTTAAGAGGCATTTGGATGGGTATGTGAATAGGAAGGGTTTGGAGGGATATGGGCTGGGTGCTGGCAGGTGGGACGAGATTGGGTTGGGATATCTGGTCGGCATGGACAGGTTGGACCAAAGGGTCTGTTTCCATGCTGTACATCACTATGACTCTATGACTCTCCAAACATATTAAATAAATACTATCTTAAATTACATGGCATCAGATTTCTTAAATGTTGTTGGAGCAATGCTCAATCAGGCAATTGGAAGGTATTCTATCACCTGCAGGTGGTGCACAGATATTGTGGGGGCGAAGAGATTCATTATCTACAATAGAATTCACAATCTCAACTGTTTCATTATTTACAAAGTTGGTTGACTTATGTTTCTGTTCATGTAGGAAAGTGAATATCTTTACACTTTCTGTACTTTTCATATTTAGCGTATTTTGTGTGTATTCCTGGCAGATGAAGAGTGAATTATAAAGGGGTGCTTCGGACATTTGCCTTCTACGACTTATGCCAAATAGAAGATACACTGCAATCGTAATTCTAAATAGCAAGAAACACGAAAGGACAAATGTCCAAACTATTAGTGTTTGTGATCAAAGGATTTGCTTTGAAATGTTTAGCTAAATGGACTTTGGAACTATAGCAAAATGAGCGTAAGGATTATTAAGTTTGACAAATGGTTACACAGGAAAAGGTTAATGATATTAGGTGAAAGTGAAGACTGCAGATGCTGGAGATCAGAATTGAGAGTATGGTATTGGAAAAGCACAATAGGTCAGGCAGCATCCAAGGAGCAGGAGAATTGACATTTCAGGTAAGAGCCCTTCATCAGGAATGAGGCTTGTGAGACGAAGGGGCTGAGAGATAAATGGGAGGGAAGTTAGCTGAGAATGCGATAGGTAGGTGGAGGTGGGGGTAATGGTGATAGGTCGGAGAGGAGGATGGAGCGTATAGGTAGGAAGGAAGATGGACAGGTGGGGCAGGTCATGAGGGCGGTGCCGAGTTGGAAGGTTGGAACTCGGATAAAGTGGGGGGAGGGGAAATGAGGAAATTACTGAAGTGCCTTGTGGTTGGAGGGTCCCAAGGCAGAAGATGAGGCGTTCTTCCTTCTGGCGTCGGGTGGTTAGGGTGTGGTGATGGACCTGCATGTCCTTGGTGGAGTGGGAGGGAGAGTTGAAGTTTTTGGCCATAGGGTGGTGGGATTGGTTGGTGTGTGTGTCCTGGAGATGTTCTCTGAAGCGCTCTGCAAGTAGGCGTCCTGTCTCCCCAATGTAGAGGAGACTGCATCGGGAGCAATGGATACAGTGAATGACATGTGTGGAATTGTAGGTAAAACTCCGATGGATGTGGAAGGCTCCTTTGGGGCCTTGGATGGAGGTGAGAGGGGGAGGTTTTGCAATTCCTGCAGTGGCAGGGAAAGGTGGTGGGAGGGGAGGGGGGGGGCATGGACCTGACAAGGGAGTCGTGAGGGGAATGGTCTTACAGAAAGTGGATAGGGTGGGGAGGGAAATATACCTCTGGTGGTGGGGTCTGTTTGTCGGAGGTGGAAATGGCGGAGGATGATGTGATGCATACAGAGGTTGGTGGGGTGGAAGGGAGGACCAGAGGGGTTCTGTCCTTGTTGCGGTTGGAGAGGTGGGGTTCGAGGACAGAGGTGCATGAGAGGCGCTGGAGGGCACCATCGACTACGTGGGAGGGGAAATTGCAGTTCTTGAAGAAGGAGGCCATCTGCTTCTGTGGTCTTGATGCTATTGATATTTAGGTGTTGAGGATATCCTGTCCATGTTGCAACCATGGGACCTTTGCTGGTGAGAAGTGAAATGAAGTACAATGGCAACATCAGAACACAGCAAGAGCCTTAGACTGTAGACAACAAAAGAAACCAACTGAAGAATCTCAGCACACAGATTTCAAGAAGATAGGGAGAGAAAAGGGGCATGAGCCATTCAGGTCGCAAGAGCAATAGGAAGCAAAATCCATTTAAACACTGGGATGTTGACTGCCTTCTTTTGTTAGATATAACTTCTGCTGCTTAATAAATTCCCCTGATGCCTCTGGATTACCTGTTTTTCTGTCCAATGTTAATTGTCTGGCCTCAAGACTGCTTATAGTTAAAGGTGAGAGGCAGACAAAGCCAATACTGTACTCTGTCTGCAAAGTTGTCAACATCAGGTAAATATTTGTGACGGATTGTGGAATATCCTCCTCAGATTCAGCTGCTCACAGAAATTCATCACAATTCTCTGCTGCTTCACTAGGACACGTAAGCTGTGATCCTCACAAACCAAACTGCCGCAGACCCAATATGAGTGCAAACTAGAGTCAAGCAGGGATGCTTCACTACACCAACACTCTTCGCTATCTTTCTCACTGCCAAACTTCACACCATCTCCATGAGGTTCCCTGCCAGAGTGGTACTAACTTATAGGATGAGCAGGAAACTGTTCAACGTTTAACACCTGCAGAAGCCAGAACCAAGACCAAACCTTCTGTCATCAAGCTACAGTACACAGCCAATGTCTGTGTATGCACATACTCAGAGGCAACTACAAATCATCATTGAAACATTCACTGAATGAGCCTCTGATTCAACATCACTAAGTCTACCAGCCCACTTCTGTTGCACAGTACTGCCCCTGGACCATCAAAATTCACAGTAAGCTGCTGGATAATGGGAGGAGGTGGGACAAGTCATGGGGACAGTGCTGAGCTGGAAGTTTAGAGCTAGGGTGAGGTGGAGGAAGAGGAAATGAGGAAACTGTTGAGGTCCACATTGATGCCCTGGGGTTGAAGTGTTCTGAGGCGGAAGATGAGGCGTTCTTCCTCCAGGCATCTGGTGGTGAGGGAGCGGTGGTGAAGGAGGCTCAGGACCTCCATGTCCTCGGCAGAGTGGGAGGGAGAGTTGAAATGTTGGGACACAGGGCAGTGTGGTTGATTGGTGCGGGTGTCCCAGAGACGTTCCCTAAAGCGCTCTGCTAGGAGGCGCCCAGTCTCCCCAATGTAGAGGAGACCGTATCGGGAGCAACAGATACAATAAATGATATTGGTGGATGTACAGGTAAAACTTTGATGGATGTGGAAGGCTCCTTTAGGGCCTTGGATGGAGGTGAGGGAGGAGGTGTGGGCGCAGGTTTTGCAATTCCTACGGTGGCAGGTGTAGGTGCCAGGATGGGAGGGTGGGTTGAAGGGGCGCGTGGACCTGACCAGGTAGTCACGGAGGGAACGGTCTTTGTGTAAGGTTGGAAAAAGGTGGGGAGGGAAATATATCCCTGGTGGTGGGGTCTGTTTGGAGGTGGCAGAAATGTCGGTGGATGATTTGGTTTATGCAAAGGTTGGTAGGGTGGAAGGTGAGCACCAGGGGCATTCTGTCCTTGTTACGGTTGGAGGGGTGGGGTCTAAGGGCGGAGGTGCGGGATGTGGACAAGATACGTTGGAGGGCATCTTTAACCACGTGGGAGGAAGAACGCCTCATCTTCCGCCTTGGAACACTTCAACCCCAGGGCATCAATGTGGACTTCAACAGTTTCCTCATTTCCCCTTCCCCCACCTCACCGCAGTTCCCAACCTCCAGCTCAGCACTGTCCCCATGACTTGTCCTACCTACCTATCTTCTTTTCCACCTATCCACTCCACCTTCCCCCACACCTTCATTCCCTCCCCCACTCACCCATTGTACTCTATGCTACTTTCTCCCCACCCCCACCCTCCTCTCACTTATCTCTCCACCCTTCAGGCTCTCTGCCTGTATTCCTAATGAAGGGCTTTTGCCCAAAACATTGATTTTACTGCTCCTTGGATGCTGCCTGAACTGCTGTGCTCTTCCAGCGCCACTAATCCAGAATCTGGTTTCCAGCATCTGCAGTCATTGTTTTTACCTGCTGGATAACGGGGATCATTTCTTGGTAGCTTCCACTTGGTGTGAGCAGGCATTGCTGATAAAATCCAACCTCGACATCAATGTGCTGGTGCAGCCTTTGGATGCCTGAGGAGCAGGGTGTTTGAAATCCAAATCCTCAAACCCAATACCAAGCTCATGGTGTGAAGAGCTGCCGTACTCATCTGGAACATGAGCCATTTACAGCAAATACCTCAAATCCTTGGAGAGTTATCATCAGTGCTGTCTTTGAAAAATCTTGCAAACTCTCTGGCAGGAACAGCATACGGAAGAGTCTGCAGCTCCTGGATTGGACTATTCAGCCATTACAACAGAACCTATCCCACTCAGAGTGGAATCAATTCATCATTGACCATGAGAGACTGCCAAAGAGAAAGAAGAAAAATTTCTGATGGAACACTAAGACTAAATTCAAGCAAACATAAAACAGATGGAATTTTGATGATTATACTTTTAAACCAATATTAATGAGTCTCTAGCCAAATCAGAGAGAATGTTTACGATATCTGTGGAGACCAATAATATTTTAAAAATAAATTTGGATTGTTCAGTCAGTAACTGTGTTCAGGTATTAGCTGAAAAGGATTGCACAAGATTTCACATTTTATGATTTAAGATCATTGTTGTAACAAGTGAATGAAAACTGAACATTGTTTCTCTAGACAATACATATATATTAAATTACTGAAAGGAACAGTTCTCTTTAATTCATGTCACACATCACACACTCACTTCCAGTTTCACCAAGTAGTAACCTTAAGTGACTGTCTCGAGGCTTTTATCTCTTAGTCTTGTTAGCCAATTAGTGACTGTACTGAGAGATAGGTCAGTGGACATATCTTTTACATGCATAGCGATAACAGATTAATTTTAAAAAGGTATTTTTGTAAAGCATTTTCAGATGTGATAGTATAGTATTATACAGCTCTGATCTGTTGGACATGAACTGAGCAATTAAAATTCTGTGGCCAAACATTTAGTCATCTGCCCTAATTATCTTTTTAGTTGAATCTA
This sequence comes from Chiloscyllium punctatum, assembly GCF_047496795.1. Lineage (NCBI taxonomy): Eukaryota > Metazoa > Chordata > Chondrichthyes > Orectolobiformes > Hemiscylliidae > Chiloscyllium > Chiloscyllium punctatum. The sequence goes on from NC_092746.1 coordinate 96,015,149, forward strand.
TGTTATACTTTATCTTTTATTCTCCTCTAAAGTGCCTTGGAATATTTTCTTATGTTAAAGATGTATACAGATATAATGAAGTTTATAAATCAATTATCAATTTGTATTGCCATCTGTTTGGAAATTCATAATTCTAATATCAAATCTGCTGATTTTTAAGAGATTGTCTCTTGGTTTACCTGATGTAAAATCATAGATTTTAGATGCAGTAGTAGGCCATTCAGCCCTTCGAGCCTATACCTCCATTCAATATGATCATGGCTGATCATGCAATTTCAGTCCCACTTTCCCCCCATATAACAAGACTCCTTTAGCTGCAAGAGCAACATCCAGTTCCCTCTTGAATATATCTTATTTTTAAATTCTTTCATTGAATGTGGGCATCACCGGCTGGGCCAGCATTTATTACCCATCCCTAGTTGCCCAGAAGGCATATCTAATGAACTGGTCCCAACAGCTTTCTGTGGAAGAGAATTCCACAGATCCTCACCTCAGCCATGAATAGCTCACCCTTTATTAGACTGTGACTGGACTTCCCCAACCTAAGGGACACTTTACCTCTCCCTCCCACTCCGCCAAGGACATGCAGTTCCTGGGCCTCCTCCACTGCCAAATCCTAACCACCCAATGCCTGGAGCAAGAACGCCTATCTTCCACCTTGAGACCCTCCAACCACACAGGATCAATGTGGATTTCACCAGTTTCCTCATTTCCTCTCCCCCACCTTATCCCAGATCCAAACTTCCAACGTGGCATCACCCTCTTGACATGTTCTAGCTGTCCATCTTCCTTCTCACCTATCCACTCCACCCTCCTCTCCGACCTATCATCTTCACCCCCAACTTTGTCTACCTATCACATTCCCAGCTACCTTCCCCCAGCCCCAGCCCCCTCCCATTTATCTCTCAGCTCCTTTGGGCCAACCCCTCATTCCTGATGAAAAGATTATGTTCGAAACATTGACTCTTATGCTCGAAACATCGACTCTTCTGCTCCTCGGATGCTGCCTGACCTGCTGTGCTTTTCCAGCGCCACACTCTCGGCTCTAATGTCCAGCACCTACAGTGCTCAGTTTCTCTCGGTATATAGCCTGTCTCGTCCCATCAGGATTTTATACGATTCTATGACAGTGGGTTTGCTGTTTAAGTTTGCAGAAGAGCTTGCTGCACTTTTACTAAAATGGTGTTCAAATTTTACTGAGGTTGTTAACGTTTAGTAAGCACATTGGAGAGTATTTCTAAAATCTTTGCTTGAAATCAATCTACTTTACCAAAATTTTAAAAGGTGTGTGTCCATACACCAAGCACTTAACAGTATTAACTATCCTTCAAACTTGCTTAAATAATAACAGGTTCTCTTATTGCACACTCCAGTACATTCACTCCACAAGCTCACACATTCCATCATCCTTTATCCATTATCCCTATCCAGGGTCTCTCCATCTCCCCAACTGCACTACAACAGAGAAGGCCTGGGCCCCTGCTAAATACTGGGAGTTTAAAGTCATCTCAGGGAAGTTTAGAATTCTGTATTAAAATAAGAAAAATGTGAATGGGTTCCATGAACTCTACTGAAATCGCAAACAGTGAAAATATTAAACAGGTTTTAAACAATTATAGAATAGTAATGTTCAGCAGAATTTGCACTTTCCAAAACATAACTGTTAAAGAGTGGAGTGTGCAAATCCTGGGAAAATATCTGTTGAATGCTGCATAAAAATGCACACAATTACCAGCAGATGGAGTAAGTCTATACATTTTCATTTAAAAAACGGATTAATATTTTATTTCGATATTCCAATGGCTCTCTAGTTGAGTAATTTCCAAAGTACTGAGACCTTAAAAAACGTAAACCGCCTTTAAAAGCCATCAGTTGCGATAGCTGTACATAGCTGGCCGGTTAGCTCAGTTGGTTAGAGCGTGGTGCTAATAACGCCAAGGTCGCGGGTTCGATCCCCGTACGGGCCAATCTGTTTTCTCTCTCCATGACTTATTTTGCAGAAAATAAGTTAATGCATACGCATGTATTAAATGAACTACGCAATTATATAAAGTAAAGACGAATGCGTGACATGAAACACACATTGATACAGAATACATTTAGAACTGCTTGATGTGAGTCATTCCCTGAGAGAGATATTGAAGAATTTTGGGGATAACAAAGAACAGACAACGAAACGGCAAAAGGCCTTTGATGTTGAAGTTTCAGAAATTTCCAGCTTTTGTGAAATCATGATATTTTAGCTGTATTCACTCTGATCAACCAATATTGCCAAATGCAGTGTATCTAATGGCGAAGGCTGTTCCTAAACGCGAAATGAGTGGAGAAATTTAACATATGTCACCTCCTGCTAGATTGATATATTCTACAGCACGCGTTTCCACATTGATCACGATAGGACTACATAACTAGAATTCTCCTCTGTAAAATGGGAATTAATGAAGAGTTTCAAATTGCATAGTTTACCATTCCCTCCGTTCTTATCACGCAGCATTTTTTTATATAATCTCGCATGCATCCATTGCGTTTTCACCTTTCAAACTTGGAAAATATGGCCTTAGATGTGTCACAGTTGTCACCTGTTGTGAGTAGACAGGACAAAAGGATTGTGATAGAATCAAATTGAATAACCTGATTGATGGAGTATGAGGAACTAATTACGAGCAGAAACTTTAAAAAGGGTACTTTGCATCTTTTCCAAACTATAACTTACAAATCAGCCAGTGCCACAATGCAGACCAAATATTCATCAAATTTCTTCTTTATTCAACACCTGCACTTAAAATCAAAATAACGCAAATTTTTAAAAGTTCAGAACTTTAAAAGCACTAAACAATACGACTGGCTACCTATCACAACTGCATGCAATAAATTTCTCCATGTGCACACATCCTTCTGATACTCCGGTAGAAGATTCTAAGACAGATAAAAGAAATTATGTTCCATTAGTTAATGGGCCAGGGGTAAGGCTCATAGAAACAAGATTAAATATAAGAAATTTAGAATAGAGGGTAGGGATATTTTTATGTAGTCAAGGTTAGAGTGGTGCTGGAAAAGCACAGCAGGTTAGGCAGCATCCGAGGAGCAGGAAAATCGATGTTTCCGGCTGGAGCCCTTCCACAGGAATGAGGCTTGGAGCCACAGGAATAGAGAGATAAATGGGGGCAGGTGTGGGCTGCTGGGGAGAAGTTAGCTAAGAGTGCAATAGGTGGATGGAGGTGGGGATAAAGATGATAGATCGGAGAGGAGGATGGAGTGGATGGGGGGAAGGAAGATTGGTAGGTAGAACAGGTCATGAGGATGGTGCTGGGTTTGGATCTGGGGTAAGCTGAACGGAGGGAAAATGTGGAAACTGGTGAAGTTCACATTGATGCCCTGGGATTGAAGTGTTCCAAGGCGGAAGATGAGGCGTTCTTCCTCCAGGTGTCGGATGGTGAGGGAGTGGCAATGGAGGAAGCCCAGGACCTGCATGTCCTTGACTGAGTGGGAGGGGGAGTTGAAATGTTCTGCCATGGGGCGGTGAGGTTGATTGGTGCGGGTGTCCCGGAGATGTTCCTTAAAGTGCTCTGCGAGAAGGCCTCCAATCTCCCCAATGTAAAGGAGACAGCATCGGAAGCAACGGATACAATAAATGACATTACTTTTATGTAGCTGTGACTCTGAATCAAGCTTCATTATCAGGAGATAGACACTGTGGAGCAATTAATGAATGAGATTTGAGGTTATGATGAAGAAAGATTATTGAGATCCAAATAATGGTCAAGCTGAAGATGTTATCCAGAGGAACTCCAACAGTGATATATTATATTATAATGACCAGCATCCAATGAATCTTCATTGATATTTTCATTGATGTAGTTTGTTTTCTTTTAATTAATATCCTTAAGAATTGGGTCATTATCATCCATACAAAAATCAAACAAAGAAGCCCCTTTTTATTTTCCCATTGGCCAGTTTTTGTTGGGGTAATGGACCAGACTTGATCAACTATTGCTTTGATGTCAAGGCAGGTATTGGGAGTTCCAGGATTTTAACCAAGTGACAGTAAAGGAATGCCTGAAACCTGAACTATAAAAATTGCACAAAGTTCTACAGAATGGAATGTTCACAGGGTGTCTATCCTTACCACCTGTCCTACTTAGAATACTCCTGAGAATTGTTAAGTATGACAAACTAACTTTTTTAATTTCAAAAATATACCTTATTCACAGAAAAATCTTGATAGATATATAGAGTCACTAGAGCAGGAGAAAGTGAGGACTGCAGATGCTGGAGATCAGAGTTGAGAGTGTGTTGCTGGGAAAGCACAGCAGGAGAGGCAACATATGAGGAGCAGGAGAATTGACATTTCAGGCTTAAGCCCTTCATCAGGCCTTTCTTGATGAAGGGCTTATGCCTGAAATGTCGATTTTCCTGCTCCTCGGATGCTGCTTGACCTGCTGTGCTTTCCCAGCAACACACTCTCGACTCAGAGTCACTAGAGAAGTTTGGTTCTGTACAGCCTTTGCAGATACAGAAACAAACAAACACTGGAGTTTAATGTTATCCTACAGACAAACCCAAGGCATTTCTTACTTATACAAGATGCTCTTTGTATACATTTGAGGCACTGAGAGGGTCTAATTCGCACATGCTAAAATCCTGGACTCTGGATATACTGGAGAAATAAACTATGTTGCAGCATCCTACCTTACAAGTCACCTTTCTGAATTGGTAACTATTACTTGCAATAGAGACAATATTTTGATTTAATATCACTGCATTATTAAATTTTGCTGAGCGGACTTGGCAACTTAATTCAGATCTGGTTACCTCTCTTGAAGAAATAATTAAATGTCTAATCATGCTGACCCTCATTCACATTTGTGTCCTGGACAATAGATACTCTGAAAAGAATAAGGCATTGGGATTGACTTAACAGCTTCTACTTCCAATCTTTGGAGTTCTCTTTTTTTTATTACTTTTTTTTACTTTGTCTTGATCCTATACAAGATACAATAAGGTCTTTAAAAAAACCAAAAGCTGTCAGTAAAAATACCACAGTAGATAAGCAGGAGGCTGGAAGAACACAGCAAGCCAGGCAGCATCAGGAGGTGGAGAAGTTGACATTTCAGGTACAGTATAACCCTTCTTCATTCTGCATTCCTGAAGAAAGGTTATACTGAAATGTTGACTTCTCCATCTTCTGATGCTGCCTGGCTTGCTGTGCTCTTCCAGCTTCTTGCTTGCCTACTTTGGATTCCAGCATCTGCAGTTTTTTTGTCTCTAACTAAGTAGAAATACTAATGCATGATGCTTAAGTTTCAACTGTCTCATAACAACATATAATACAGAGCAACTTCATTTAAATTCTTTCACACCAGCTGAAAAGGTAATTTTGTTACTGGGGAAAGGACTAGTCTAACAGTTGCCAACATTGTAACAACTGTTCTTTGTACAATTTATTGGTTGCCAAGTACCTTGGTGCATGTTATGAACTTAAAAATGCTATGTTATTGCAAGTTATTTCCTTCATAAGCTGAAATCATTTCAGAAAAGCCCTTACTGAAGCAGACAGTATATTCTGCATTGAACAAACACCAACTTTATTTTGTTTTCCTTTATAACTCAGGAAATATAATCTGCCTATACAGTACATGTTCCAAAAAGTTTCCATGTAGAATTAGTATCATAGCAAGTCTGATGGAATCAAATAATTCCCATTCACCTCTGATTCATAGCATGAAACCACTTACATATATTCAGATGAGAATAATTTATACTCTGATGAATATCAATTGTGGTTCAGTTAGTCGCAGTTTCACCCCTCAGCAAATTGTAGCTTCACAGTTTCACTCTAGAACTTGATTACAAAAACCAATCCTGTCTTAAAGATTCAAACTGAGCTGGTGCTGCACTGTTGGAGTCCAATGAGATTTAAACAGAGAACCCTCTGCCTCAGGTACATTTAGAAGATGTCAAGCCACTAGTTTTAAGAATAAGTGATTATTTCTGGTGCCACCAACAATATTTTTCAGTCAATATTTATCAATCAATCAACATAAAAAAACAGATTTTCTGATCATTGTCATATTAGTTCATTACGCAAGATAAGCACATTTGATATTAGGGGACATATCAGCAGGGATAAGGAATTGGTTAACTGACAGAAAATAAAATAGTTTTCAATTTTAGATTAGAAAACTGTAATTACTGAAGTGCTGCAGGGATCAGGGCTTAATTATTTACAATCAATAGTAATGACTTGATGAAGGAACTGATGGTATAATGGCCATATTTGGGGACAATACAAACATAGTTTTGTGAGAAGGATACAAGTGTCTGAAATGCATATGTATAGGTTATGAGTGGACAATCATTTGGCAAATGAAGGATATGAAAATATGAGGTTTTTCACTTTGACAGGAAGAAAATAAAAATAGGACATTATCTAAATGGAAAAACACTGCAGAATTCTACCGTTTAGTGGGATCTAGGTGCTCTTGCACACGAATCACAAAACACCAGCATGCAGACACAGTAAGTAGTTTATAAAGTAAATGGAGTATTGGTCATTATTGCAAGCAGAGATGGAGTATAATTGTAGGGAAGTCTTGCTACAACTGTACAGGGCACTGGTGAGACCACATTATAGTACAGAATCTATTTTAGTTCACTTAAGGATGGAGTTCAGAGTATGTTCATTAGGCTGATTCCAGGTGTGAAGGGTTTTAAAAAAAATGTTCAAGTGAATGTGAGCATCACTGGCTAGTTTAGCATTTATTGCCCATCCTGAGTTGCCCTGGAGAAGATGGTGAGAAACTTTCTTGAACTGCTGCAGCCCTTGGGGGTGTAGGAAGATCCACAGTCTGTTCAGGAATTCTAGGATTTTGGTATTTTGACAATAAAGGAATAGTGTTGCAGTTCAAGTTGGGATGGTATGTGACTTGGACAGGAACTTGCAGGTTGTGGTGTTCCCATGCATCTGCTGCTGTTGTTCAAGGTGGTAAAGGTCACAGATTTGGAAGATGCTGTCAATGGAGCCTTGATGAGTCACTGCAGGGTATCTTGTAGATAATACAAAATACTGCGATTATACATCATGGTGAAGGGAATGCTTAATGTGGAACATGGAGTGCCAACTAAGCAGCCTATTTGTCCTGGATGGTGTCAAGTTTCTTGAATGTTGCTGGAGGTGCATTGAGGAGAAAGTGAGGACTGCAGATGCTGGAGACCAGAGTTGAAAAGTGTGGTGCTGGAAAAGCTCAGCAGGCCAGGCAGCATCTGAGGAGCAGGAGAATCGTCATTTCGGGCATAAGCTCCTCAGATGCTGCCTGGCCTGCTGAGCTTTTCCAGCACCACACTTTTCAACAACTTGAGGTGCATTGATCCAGGTAAATGGAGAATGTTTAATCCCACTCCTGACTTATGCCTCATAGCTTGACACTGGATGTAGGTAGTGGGTTTCTGACCACAGAGTTTGTAGTCTCTTCTGTTGCTCTACAAGGAAATGTTGAGCAGGTTCAGCTTTTGAATTGAGAAGAATGAGAGGCAATCTTGAGAGATGTAAAATTCTAAGGGAGCTTGACAGGATAAATGCTGAGTTTTTTTCCCCTCATTGGTAATCTACAACTAGGTGACACTATTTAAAAATAGTAGGTCTCTCATTTAGGATGTGGATGAGGAAGACGTCCTTCTCTCAGATCATTAATGTTTGACATTCTCTCACAAAAACAGAAATTGCTGGAGAAACTCAGCAGATCAGGCAGCACATGAGGGAAGAAAGTTGATTGATTTGATTTGATTTGATGTATACTCAAGTACAAAAGCACGGGAGTACAGGGAGAAGTGTATAATATCGCGACACAAGATGCCATCTTAGGTACAAATACCAAGGTACAGAATCTTAAAAACAAGATAAAAAGAAAGAACAAAGTTAAAAGTTAAATATTGCAGTAATAATAGTAGAGCATTAAACATACAAAATAAAGTTAAAAGTTACTCAATGCAGACTTCCTTAGTTTTAAGTAGAAAATAAAGGAACAAGGGTGAAAATTCAAACATTTGGAGTTACTGTTTTAAGTCCATTGACTCTTCATCAGAGTTCGTCAGACTCTTCATTCCTATTAGCGAGGAAAAACGGGTGTTTATGCTTGGCAAAGTGGTAGTGGTGGGGTTGAGGGCGTGAATAGGTGGAGATGGAACCCAGCGACAGATACAGAGAGAGAATAAAAGGGGTACATAAACAAGGAGATAATGGATAATGGACCAGGACAGAAGGAAAGCTTAATAAAGATAACAAGAGCTATGAGTGAGAAAAAGATCTAGCTGAATGTAACCCCTAATTGATAAAAGATGCTTGGAGTTCATGGGAATGGGTGACTGTGCGAAAGCAACCACGTCATAACAGGGTAAAAAAAATGAAAGAATAGAATCAGGCTCTAAAGTTATTGAACTCCATGTTGAGTCCTAGAGGCTGCAAAGTGTCCAAAAGCAAACTGAGTTGTCGTTCTTTGAGCTTTCATTGATGCTTGCTGGAACACTGCAGCATGTTTACGACAGGAATGTTGGCCAAGGAACACAGTGTTGTTTTGAAGTGGCAGGCAAATGGAAACTTGGGATCATGTTTGCGGACAGAGTGTAGGTGTTCTGCAAAGCGGTTACTTGTTTCCCCAGTGTAGAGGAGACCACATTATGAACAGCGAATACAGTAGACTAGATGGAGTGAAGAACAGGTGAATCGCTGTTTGGTATGTCTGGAGCCTTGGATAGTGAGGACGGAGGAGGTAAATGAGCAGGTATTAAACCTTCTGCAGTGCTCCAGTGAGCCTCAGCACAAGCTTGATGAAAAACATCTCATTTTCCACTTGAGGACCCTGTGGCGTCTAGGACTCAACATCCATTTCAATAACTTTAGAGCCTGATTCCATCCTTCCAATATTTTTATCCACCCCATCTCTAGTCTTATTATGAAATGTTTCATTTTAGCAGCCACCCATTCCCAGGTACTCCAAGGCCAATTATCATATTATATGGGTCGCAGTCAGCACAGTCAACCCATTTTCTCACTTTTAACTCTTATTATGTCTTATTCAGCTTTTCTTCTGTTATGACCTCTGATCCATTACTACTTGCTTACCTACTCCTTTCATCTCTCTCTCTCTGGGCTCTATCTCCAGCTATCCATTCATGTCCTCCACCCGCTAACTTCAGCTAGCATATATACCAGATTTTCACAGCTATTAACAGTCTGTTGAAGAGTCACTGGACTCGAAATGTTAATTCTGATATCTTCCCAGACACTGCCAGACCTACTGAGTTTTGCCAGACTATCTGCTGTTCCTTGTCTTATTTTTAAAAACGCTTCTTCAACTAACGGAGGTTCTGTCATTGAATTTATTCAAAGTTGAGCTCGGTGGAGTTTGATCCACAGGGATTCGGGTATTATGGGGGAAACAGACAAGAATGTGAAATGAAAGCCACATCAGATTAGTCATGATCTTATTGACTGGTGTAACAGGCTCAAAACGCTGAATGATGCACACTGCTGCTATTCCTGACATTCTTATTGGTGTTTGAAGAACAAAAGAAAATTTATAGCCTGGGAACAGGCTCTTTGGCCCTCCAACTCTGAGCTGATCCAAATCCACTGTCTAAACCTATCGCCTAGTTCCTAAGGGTCTGTATCCCTCTGCTCGCCACCTACTCATGCATCTGTCCAAATGCACCTTAAAAGAATCTACCATGCCTGCCTCTGCTGACAAAACGTTCCGGGCACCTACCACCTTCTGTGTAAGGTTTCTCTCTCCACAGACATTGAGTACCTTCAGTGCTTTAGTTTTTTTTGTGAAAGTTTGTTCAGCACAATTCGGCTGTTGCATTTTCTACAAATGATTATTCTTTAAATAAGTAGTTCCAAAGAAGAATCATTTTGGACTTGAAACAATAACTTTGTTTCTCTTTCCACAGACATTGAGTACCTTCTATGCTTTGTTTTTATTTCAAAAGTAGCTTTTTGGCTGGAAACATTTTTGGGACATCCTGTGGGTGTCATTGCACAGGAAAACTCAGACTTAAGTTTTCCATTCGAAGTGAGCCTTACTGAGCACTGATGTTGCTCTGGAGAAAGTGAGGACTGTCGATGCTGGAGATCAGAGTCGAGTGTTATGCTGGAAAAGCACTGCAACAGCGGAGCAACAGGATAATTGACATTTCGGGCAAAAACTCTTCATCAGGAAAGTTCCTGATGATGAACTTACGCCCGAAACACCGATTCTCCTGCTCCTTGGATGCTGCCTGATCTGCTGTGCTTTTGCAGCACCACACTGATGTTGCTATGCCTGAACTAAAACTATTTGACACCAAACGTAGGGATACTGCCAATATAATGTTCTTTCACCTGGCAATAAGTTTTGTAATATAATGACAGAAAATTAGTACATTGTATTTAAGGCGAGTTGATCAGTTTAGCAACATATCTTTGAATGATAGAACGAAGTATCAAGTAGGATGAGGAAAGTTTGTCAAGCTGAGATCTTAATTAAACTGCTCAATGTTTCCAACATTTTGAGTTTCAAGCACCCACACTATTATACTTTTGTATCAATCTGGTACTTGTGCATCATTCCACAAACTCCATTGTAAGTACAAATAATTTCATGAGAGCAAATTTCGTTGCAAGATTCTCAAATGCCCTCTCTTCAACAACTGTCTTTGTAGAGTGAAGACTATTGGGCAGATGAAGAGGTTAGAACAGTACAAAAGCATAACTCATGTCCAAATTCAAAGGAAGCTTACTCATCGATCCGAAATACCCGTTTTCCTTCTTTAACAAGTCAGACAGCAGGTCAGGTTGAACCTATGTTCGGCATTTTCGGTTTGATGTTAAACAATAATTTAAGAACTAGTCGATGTGAGACAAGTTCTCTCACTGACTTAACACTTAGAGAGTGAATAAGAATCCTCGTTTTTAGACGGGTTCTACAGTTTTTATTTTTAAATTAATGACAAAAACGTAGATATCATTTTTTTTTAAAAAGTTTCTTCGGTTCAGAGAAAATGGGGCTGAGCCAGAAGAGAGTGTTGTCCTTTGAAGCAAGTTCTGGAATCGCAGTCTCCACAGTAACAGACGATCACCACATGGAGGCGACCACACTCCGCAATGCGTCAACTGCTCCCGGCTTAAAACATTTTAAAATAAGCTCGATTAACGGGGAAAACTCCAAAATCACACTGAAATCGGTTGAAGAAGAACCCCGCTCCAAATCAACCGAATTAGCATACTCGAACACCCGACAAGATTCCGATAATAATCATGGAGGTTGGCGATTCTGGGACCAGCCTGGGGGGGGGGGGGAAAGAGGAGGGAAAAATCAATTTAGCTTTGGCTTTTTTTTCTATAAAAGTAGCCCTTGAATGTTTCATTAAAACGCCGTTTATTTACGGCCACATTTATCGCCACACAGAGACGGCCATTTCAGCTTCTAAAACAAAACTTGGCCGCGAGAATTTTACACAAAAAAAAACAAAAGCAACAAGTTCCTTATTCTGGTGATTTTCTTTCGTCTCTTTGCTTTCCTCCATCCCCCCACCCCCCCCCTCTTCCACTTTACAACAGAAGAGCGATACCAACCAAACAGCCGAGGAAAAAATAAATGAGATCCGGGCTCGGCGGAGAATACTCTTCATCCTCTCCGCCCCCGGCCCCCTCCCCGCAGCGCGCGAAGAAGACCGGACCGACCAATGGCGGCGAGGCTCGGGCCTCTCGCGAGGTTTAGAAGGCCGGTCCGTTGGGAGTGCGGGCCAATGGGGCGTCGAGTTGCGGCGGCGGCGGCGCAGCGATCCGGGCTGTGCGCGCGAGCCGGGTGCTGCGGCCTCGCCTGGTTTGAGGGGACTGGAGGTGACGCTCTCAGTGTATTTTTTTGACGTGGCGGCTACGTATCAGCACAGCCATCCACTCCTGGCGCACCGTAATCAGTGACGAGTAAAACTACGTAAGGGGTAAGTAAGGAGACGGAGGGAAAGGAGTCAATTGAGAGACGGTGGCACCAACACTTCACACGCACATCATGCACGTAGCATTAATGCAAAAGTGGGGGAAGAGAGAGAGAAAAAAATATATAAGGAAACCATTGGCTGGGGTCATTGTGTGTGTGTGTCTGTGAGAGAGGAAGGTGGCAACCCGTCGGCTCCCTCTTTTTCTCTCTCTCTTTCTCTGTTTGCTTCCTCCTTTTCTTCCCCTTACTTTATCGTTTGGGGAGGGCAAGAGGCAGGCGACTGCTGGCTGACGAGATCAGATCAGAGCTCGCCGTCCAGCCCGTCTGCAGATCGATGTCTTCGATTCAGGGCTTTTGGGTCTCTCCCTCTCTTCGGAGGGGATTTGGGAATCTGTCTACCACTACCATCCACAGCACTAGTTTCTCGTCCTCGATTTTTCAGACTTTAAAACGTTTCAGATTTCTGTTAAATCGGGGGACGTCAGGATGTTTGAATCGAGGGTGTTTAAAAATAATAAAAGCGATGGTTTTGTTTGAGACGTGCGATTATTTGAGGTTCTGTTGAGTGTGATTATATTATTTAAATTTTTAGGGTGACTTGTTTCCACCCCTTCCCACTTTCTTTCTATGCACATGTATAGGCAACTAAGAATAACAAATAAATTCTAGTCGCCGGAGTAAATTGATTTTACAGTAGTAGCTTCAAATGAACATTGCCGGTTCATTGCCTTCGTTTTCACTAGAAATCGATTTTAAACTGCAGATTGCAAGCGAAACAATTGCAAGTTGCAGACTGGCGTTTTTAAAATTCCGCCAGTAGCAGTAGATAACAACAAGGATCGGGCAAAGGCGCTACTGATCACAGGTTTTTTTTTGCAGAGAAAGTACCCTGCAGTGTTTTGTTTTTAAAATTCGAATCCATCGTGTTTTGATAAAGAAAATTTAAAATTTCCCATAGTGTCTGGTGTTTCAGCTTCACTGGGACTTTAGAGCAGCTGGGAGGAGGGATTTTTTTTATCCCTTTCCCTTGTTGGTTTTGAAGAGGACGGAAAGTGTGGAATTGGTTTTTACAGCGCCAGTAGGTTCCCCCCCCCCCCTCCTTATTTCTGTTGAATACCTGTCGATATGTGTATGTGAGCGTGTTTGGGTTTGTATTTACCCCTCTTTTCTCCCCTCCTCCTATTGAGATGACAGGAGCAGTGCTCGCCGTGTCTCCTGTTACTTTAGCCGCCCATTTTTTTGTATGTAAGCTCCTGACGTTTGTCCACTTGCGACAACATGATCAGCTACAGTGTAACAACATGACGTTATCCTCGGTTAGACTTTGTCACAGAAAATACGACCGAGACTGTCGATGTGTGTGTGTGCGTGTGTGTTGAGTGACTGAGGAGAAAGACACGGGGAAATTTACTTAGAGGGAGATTTGAAGGCGAGAGAGCGAGGTCTCATCGCCGCTGTCAGTCCTGCGTTGGCACCGAGGAGACTCGGGCATTGATCCCATCGTGGTGAAAGCAGACATGTCGGAGAAAGGGAGAACAGGACACAGTACTCGACACTTGGATGCATCTTATTCATTTCGACATTTTTCCCCCCCTCTGTCTCTCTCTCTCTCGCTTCCTTTTTCAAGCGACAAAACATTCGCAGCTCGGATGGTCTTGAATTTACGTTTCAGTATTTTGCGCCGAATGTCTGAGTTTATTTTCCTTTCTGGCGGAGAAGACGGTCAAAATAATCAACGCAAATCGTATTTTTTTTGTCTCTTGGACAAGTCCCGATGCCTGTTCAAAAGGCGAGGCGGGGTGGGGGTCGATCGGTTGACTTTGCGATAGGTTTTGTTTGAAAGTTGCTGGATTGTGAAGCTGTGGTCAGAACCTATTTTCTTAACCTCCCTTCAATTTCAGATCCGTATGACCAAAATGTTTTAACTCATTGAATCTATTTTATTTTAATTTTTTAATTTAAAAAAAACTAATCAGTCAACCCCAAATTGGTTGGGGGGAGCTATTCATGTGTGAATCAGTTAATATTGGAGTAAAATTGATCGCCACCCGGTTAATAATAAACGCGAGTCTGCGGTTTGTGAGGAGCCTTTTTTAAATTTTCGAATACCCAACTGCAACGTCCAAACAACGGGGTTGAGCCTTAGCTTTTTCCTCTTTTTATTTTGAAATTGAATTTCTTCGTTTTTCGGGCATGTTAATAACTTGGTGCGTGAATGTCGCTTTTTAAAAGTGTAGTTTGATTGATTGATTGAAAAAGTGTTTGAAATAAAATCTAGTTCTGGCAGCAGGCTGTGATAAAATGGCGGCGTTTGGTTTGAAGGGGAAGGTTTCAGTAATGGCGTAGTGACCGTTTGTTCCCCCAACCTCTGGTACTGCTCTGTAGAAATCTGCTTAGCTCTTAAGGCAGAACTGTGTTTTGTAGGATCTGCATATTCATCCACTTCTTCAAACAGCCAAACCCCATCCCGATTATGACACAAAAATCAAATTGCCTAACGCTGATTATTATATGTTAGGAAGTTATGTTACAGATGAATATGATGGTGGCTTACGCGCACAAATCCCCCCCCCCCCCCAACGATTTTTTTTCCCAATTTTTTTTTGGTTTGGAGTACATACTCGTGATCACGTTGTTTTCCAAAGCAGTACCGTACTGGAATAGTCTTACCATTCAACTGTATTATCGCATTTGTGCTTTGTACCAAACATATCGGCATACACGTAGTGTTCTCCGAGCAGAAAAGGTGAACGGAAGATACTTTGAAACGTTAAAAATTGAGAAGTATTGGAGTAAACCTTCCCCTCGGGGAGGCTACATTAAATAAAGTTGATTTAAGATTAACATAAAGGAATACAGATTATGTTGTTACTGGCTGTTAAGATCTTGAATTGCACTATCTGAAAGAACTGAGGCAGTTTTACCAGTAATTTTACCTTTGAATGAAAATTGTAAGGGTAGTTGGGGAGTGGAACCTATTGGCTAGCTCTTTCAAAGAGGCATGATAAATTTAATTAACTCCTATGATTGATTCCACAAATTCAAAACATTTGTAAGTGGTTTATTCCAGAGGATGTTCTTAATTTGGTATTATTGAATTTCATAGGATTGTTTCTTACATAGTATTCCTGCAATATTGAAGCATTGATGTCAATCTTTATGAAACAGTTTATGTAGTGTGAAATACAAATTTTATTGGGCACAGTATTACTGTTGAAGGATTAACTCCAATGCTTATGATCTCAAATCTAGATAGTATTTTAGGAAGGACATGTTCATAATTTTATCTAAAGAACACTGGAACTATTGACAGTTAAGCAAATAAAAATACCTAATGACAGCCAGACCATTCTGACCTTAATTTACTGCTAATCGGAAGAAGAAATGTTGTAGCAGTTGGCTCAAAAATACTTGACAATTGGGTACTTTTGTAATGAATGGTAAAATTATTTGGGGATTGTGGGAGAAATTTTGATGCTCCACTTCAAAATAATTCCAAATTTTTAGCGTCGTCTGCAAAGCGGTGTACAAATCTCAATTTATGACTCATGTTTGTTGGCATAGAACAGTTTATATGGTTCTGATCTTTGCTGAAATATGTGTATATAATTATTGAAAGTACTTTTCTGTATTCCGTTAAGATGTATATTAAAAACAGTGTATGGGATATATGTTTGTTTTCATAATCAAAATCACAACTTAAAAGCATGCACAGCCTATGAACAAAATTCCATTCTTTTGAAATTGCTTTGCTACTTTCAGAATTATCCTTCAGAATTCAAGGTACTTTTCTTCCTTATGTTTAATTGGCTTTGATTACCACTTTTTAAAAATTCTTTTGTACTTAATTTGATTATCTTAATGACCAACGTGCCAACCACAGTGAACATGAGCACGTAATCCAGACTGATGCTGAAAGGTAGTACAAATGGAATGGTATTTTTGGGTCTCATCTTTCAGAAATGTTAAAGTGAAGCCCCATTCTTGTTTGTATGGTCAGAAATAAACATTATTTGAAAGAACCAACGCTATCAAAAACTAATATGTAGCTCATTCGCTGGTTTTCAGTGCTAACTGTGCAATATGTTTGCTGTTTTTGATATAACAAAATGACAACATCAGTGGCTATGAAATGTTTGAAAGACATTAAAAGTACTGTAAAATACAAACTCTATTCAATTGTAACCATCTCAATTTTTCTAAAAGTTGTAGGGGAAATGGATTCCTAACAAATGTATGGAAACAGTGCTTTTGTTTTTCTTAAAAAAACAATAAATTGTAAATGCCACAAGTGCAAGTTAATTACATGATTATAATGTGAGTTGGTGTAGTCTTTTCCAATAAACTAATGCTGTCATGAAAATTTAAAAAATGATACAATGATATCTCAGGGTAGTGATACAAACAGATCACTACATATACAGGGCAACCTCGATTATCCGAACGAGATGGGCGGAGAGTATTTTGTTCAGATAACTGATTGTTTGGATAATGTTTTTACGGGACTTTGAGATCTTATTTGGGAAATCCGAAATTCGACTAATTGACATTCAGATAACTGAGGTCGTTCTGTAGTCTTACATCACTTCTAAGAATTCTAATTATGCCAACCCCTAGCTTTGAAGAGCAGTGAATTTTCAGGTTTTATTTCATGATTTGGAGATGTTGGTGTTAGACTGGGGTGTGCAAAGTTAATAATCACAACACCAGGTTATCACCCAACAGGTTTATTTGGAAGCACTGGCTTATGAGTACTGCCCCTTCATCAGGAGCCACCTGTTGGAGTATAACATGGTGTTGTGTGATTTTTCAGTTTATTTTCAGGCAATGTTATCAAGGGTAGAAGATGATTTATTAACCCTTCATTTTAATTCCTTGCCAAGGGGCCATCAGTGCTTTACTATCCAATTTATACCAAAGAGTGAGTGATGCATACACTTTGTGCCTTGAATGAAGTTAATGTCAGAATAAGGTTCAAAATTTACAGCACAGAAATGGCTGATTCAGTTCAACTGATCTATGTACTTAGAAATCTTAGAGTCCCTATAGTGGGGGAGCGGGCATTTGGTCCATCAAGTCCTCACTGACTGTCCAAAGAGCATCCCACTCAGACACATCCCCCTAGCCTATCACGTTGCATTTGCCTGGCTAATCCGCCTAGCCTACACATTACTTGCCAATTTAGAATGGCCAATCCATCAAACTTGCAAATTTTTGGACTGTGGGAGGAAGCTAGAGCACCAGGAGGATAGACGCCCAAGGGTGGAATTGAACCCAGGTCTCTGGCCCTATGAGGCAGCAGTGCTAACAACTGTGCCACCCTGATGTTGGTATTTATACTGATGAGCATTTTTTTGGCCTTCTTTGATTAACAATACATAACTTAATACTATTAGCATTTTTTCCAGGATTTTCAGGACTGCCCAATGAGAGTGGAAATGAAGTGGTTTGATAACATAACTTTTCTCCAGGAAAATGAACTGTCTTGTGTCAGAATGATGAATCTCTCTGTGAGATGCTGTTCATTTTTTCTGGATCCTCTGTTCTTGGAAACTTTGCCGCCATTGAAATCTGGACCAGAAGTTTGCTGCTTGCCCTCTCTTGATCACAGAACCTGGTAATATGTTAGTAACGTTTGTCTGCTTGTGTAGCTATTCAATCTTGATTTCTTTAAGCCCTTTTGCCGTAGAAGAAATGTCTTTTAAAAACACATCTATCTATATAAATTATAAGAAAAACTACAAATGTACTTAAACTAAATATTAGTGTCATGAATTCTTGGTATCCTTGGTTGCCATGGTTAGTTACACCTGCCCAAAGCTGCAATAGTTTGTAGCATTTGACGTTTCTGGGTTTGAGGATCATGTACAACTTTGGGATTAATACCCTCCACATCTGACACCTACCACCATCTGGGTGAAAAGGCTTTTCCTTAGGTCCTTGTTAATCAACCTAAATCTTTCCTTTACACATAACCTCAGCTGTGGCCTAACTGGTGTCATTATATAGTTCCAGTATTACATTCCTGCTGTTGTATTCAGCACCTCACAACAGGAAGTAAAGCATCACAGTTACCTTCTTTGACATCTTAATTACTTGTTCTTCCAAATTCAAAATCTGTGGGCATGTGCTCCAAGATCTCTCCTGTACCCCTCTAAGTATCATTGCGTTTCTTGTGCATTCTTCTGATAGATGCTTTGTTTGCCTCCCTAAAAATATAACATTTTTTCTGGATTGAATTCCATTTGCTGCTTTTCTGTCCACTCAATCTTATAGTTGATAGCCATCCTTTTATCTATCAAATACCAAGCCAAGTTTGTGTCATCTGTGAATTAACCAATCATGCCTCCCAGATTTAACGTATACCACTAACAGCAAGAAACCCACACAACTTTATGGAACACCACTGGAGACCGATTTCCATTCACAGAAAACATCCAGCCACTATTCGCCTTTGTTTTCCGTCACTGAGCAATTTTGGAACCAACTTGTCACATTTCCATGTGTCCCATGGGCATTTACTTTCCTGGGCAGTCTACCATATGAGACCTTGTCAACTACCTTACTAAATTTAATGTAGATATCATCCAATGCGCTATCCTTATCAATTCTTCTTGCTCCTCCCTCAAAGAATGCAGTTAGTTAGACATGGCATTACTTAACAAATCATGCTGATGATCTTTGATAAATCTATGTCTCGAAGTGACATTTAATTCTATTCTTCATACTGCCTCCAGTAAGTTGGACTGACAGGCCTAATCATATTTTGTTCAACTTATTCAGATATTAATGACACGTGTCCAGGGTGGATGAGACTTGGACTTTCTGGCTGAGATGTAGGGGCACAACCATTGTTACAAAAGTCCTCTGACCTAAAGTTACTTAGCTTACATTTTGTCCTTTGTGAATACCAAACTTCTGATATCTAGTGAGGATTTGAAAATGTTCCCAGAGCATTTCCTTCCTGGCTTCCTTTAACAGTCTAAGAACTCATTTAGCCCATGTGATTTAATCGCCTTCAGTTCCTCAGTATTTTGGTTCTCATTTGGCTTACTGTTATCTAAGAATTCACAAGCTTTCTCTTTAACTAGAATATCTGCATCATCCCACTCTTTTGTGCAAACATAGTACTCCGTAAGAACCCTGCTCACATCTTCTGCATCCATGTATAAGTTACCATGTACATCTCAACCCTAGTGGTCTCATTTGTTACGTAAATAGAAAATACTGGATAAACTCAGTAGGTCTGGTCTGGCAGCACATGTAGAGAAACAAATTCTGAAGAGTCTTTGGATTCAAAATGTTTTCTGTTTCTTTCTCTACAGATGCTGCGTTCCTCAAGCATTTATTTCAATTTCAGATTTGTAGCATTGTTATATTCTGTTTTTATTTGGCCTCATTTGATGCTTCATTAATTTTATATTACAATAACCCTCCTCATAACTGTAATTCATTTATTCATCCCCTTCTCCAACCTGCTTGAAGACTGCATAATCAGGAATGCTGAGCAGCCAGTCTTGCCCTTCTTTTAGCCGGGTTTCCATTTTAATATGATGCTGCCATTTGTCTATCTTGCCCTTAGCTCATTGGTTTTATTCCCTCTTTGTTTTGAAAGGCTATTTCACACATCCGGTTTTCTGTACTATAAATTTCTTAAGAGCTATGGCGAAAGAGTAAAAATGATTAGAATAAGTTGCATCGCTCTACCAAAGAACTAGCAAGGCATGTAGATCCAACTATCTTTCTTCTGTGTTCTTTCATTGTATGATTCTAACTGCCATCACAGTCTAGGAATGAAAACACAGCTTTTTTCCTTGAATTCTCATGTTAACAACTTTAATATACAAGTTAATGGCATTTAGAATTTTTTATTAAATTAGTGAACCCATCCCCTAACATATTCAAATTCGAACTGTAGTGTCAGTCTGTGGCTGAATTAGTAGCGCTTCTATCTGAGTTACATGATACCAGGTTACTGTTGGTGTACCTAACTTTGTTGGAGGTACCTAATCTTACACAGTACAAACACATTTTATTTTTGAGACGTCTTGAGGTTTTACTTGAGGGCTATTTTTTCATGCTGACTAACTTGATTTAATCATGTAAATACAATACGTTCTATATTTGTGTTGACATATGGCGTATTTGGACTCCACATAAGTGGGATTAGAACAATTCTTCAATATACTCAACTATCAAATATCTATTAAAGGCCACAATACATAAGCAAACATAAATTTCTTCAACATTGCAAATTTTAAATTAGGACAAGACAGCAGACATAAGTTAGCAATAAAAATATTTTGAAAATAGCTGACAGAGGCTGGTGAGATCACCAGCTAATCTCTTGGAATAGTTCAGGCAGTTAATGCCCTTCTCACTGTGTCTGTATTTCTGATATGAATTTAAAAATTCAGTTCTTCCTCATGTAGCAGCACTTGAATAAATGTAGCCTTAAACTTCAGCTGTGGTGTGTTGATTACCATAGCGATTTTAAGACTTTCTTGCTCTTAATTGTTAACTGATTTTAACTGTCACGTGGGGCGGCACGGTGGCTCAGTGGTTAGCACTGCTGCCTCACAGCGCCAGGGACCCGGGTTCAATTCCCGCCTCGGGTCGGGCAACTGTCTGTGTGGAGTTTGCACATTCTCCCAGCGTATGTATCCTCTGGGTGCTCCGGTTTCCAGTGAATTGCCCCTAGTGGTGAATGTAGGGGAATGGGTATGGGTGGGTTGCTCTTCGGAGGGTCGGTGTGGACTTGTTGGGCCGAAGGGCCTGTTTCCACACTGTAGTGAATCTAATCTCATCTCATCATAACTCTCCTTTGCACCCTGTCTCGCAACCCCCCTCCTTCCCCTTGAGGCAACCCTCCTCCACACAGCCTGCCTGTGTTCCAGATCTTCTTTGTAGTCTCATTCATGCTCCTAATCAAGTTAGACCCTTCCCTCTTGCAGCCTCTCTTTGACTGGCCACCCCTCAAATTAATTTTAGCAGGCGTTTTAGGTGTGAATTCACCTGCCAACCCTGTTTATTTTGAGTACAGGTCTTTCAGATGAGAGCTTAAACTGAAGATCCATCCACCTGCTCTGACAGATGTAAATGGTCCCTCAGCACTATTGGAGTTATTCTTCGCATCCTGGACAATATTTATTCATCAATCAACAAAAGCAGTTATTTCTTCATTATCAGATTACCTTTTGTGAAAGTTTATGGTGCACCAATTTGGCTGCAGTGCCTCTTGCATTTCATGATATCAAGAAATAGCTTAATGCACTCCCATTTGCTTCAGACATATGTCATAACATGTCTGAAGAGGTTGATTTTAAAATATCTACAACAACAGGAAGTATATCTTGGATGTAGTACTGGAGGCATATGCTTGAAGCTAACCACACCCTTGGCCAAGCTGTGCACCAGTACAGCTACAATGGGGACAACTTGCCAATGTGGAAAATTGTCTTGATAAATCCTGTCCACAAAAAAGGACAAATGCAGTCTGACTAATTATCTCCTCAATGGCCCAGTCAATAATTAGCAAAATGATGGGATGTATTGCTGACATTTGAATGACAAATCATGTATACAACAATCATCTATGCTCACCTTGCGTATTACTAGGTCCACTCAGCTCCAGATCTCATTGTAGCCTTAGTTTAAGCATGGATGAAAGAGCTGAATTCCTGATTTATCTACAACATCAAGACTATGAAACAAAATGACTTGAATAAAATTGACTTCAATGAAAACTTGGTCAAGTTTCACTTACTGAAGTCACATCTTGCATACTGGAAGATGTATGTAATAACCCTTAAAGATCAAAGAGGTCATCTTTCCACCTCAGGAGGTGGGGGAGACATTAAATGAATACTTTGCATCAATTTTTATTGCAGAGAAAAAATGGAAGCTAGAGAACTCAAAATAAATATTGTTTTTAAAACCACACATTACAATTGAGGAAATGCTGGGAGTCTTAAAAATATAAAGGATAAATCTCAGAAACCTAATCTAGTGTCTACCAGGGTGTTGTGGGAGGTTTAGATCAACTAGGAGAAAGTGAGGACTGCAGATGCTGGAGATCAGAGTTGAAAAATGTGGTGCTGGAAAAACACAGCAGGCCAGGCAGCATCCGAGGAGCAGGAGAATCGACGTTTTGGGCATAAGCCCTTCTTCAGGAATGATTCCTGAAGAAGGGCTTATGCCCGAAACGTCGATTCTCCTGCTCCTCGGATGCTGCCTGGCCTGCTGTGTTTTTCCAGCACCACATTTTTCAACTGTTCTGGGAGGTTTGGAAATTGAGGCCCCTTACAGAAATATTTGTATCATCTATAACTATGGGTGAGATGTTGGATGACTGGAAAAGTGGCTAATGTGCCTTTGTTTGAGAAGGGATGTAAGGAGAAGTTTGTGGATTATGAACCTGAGAGTCTGACTTCGGTGGTGGGAGGTGATCCAAAAGATAGGATTTATATGCATTTGGAGAGGCAGGGAATGATTTGAGATAGCATGATTTTGTCTGAGGGAAATCGTAGGTCACAAACTTGATTGAGGTTTTTGAGGAAGTAACCAAGAAGATTGAGGGTACACCTTGTTCACTTGAACTTTAGTAAAGCCTTTAAGGTTCTGCATGGTAGACTAATCAGTAAAGTTAAATCACTTGAGATTCAGACTCAGCTTGCCAAATGGATACAAAATTGGCTTAACGGCAGGAGTCTGTATTGGTGGAGGTTTGTTGTTTGGACTGGAGGCCAGTAATGTTCCACAGGGATCTGTGCTGGATCCACTTTTGTTTGTCATTTTATATGAATGATTTTGATGAGAATATAAGAAGAGAACATTAATAAGTTTGCAGATGACACCAAAGTTAGTGGTATAGTGGATAATGAAGAAGGCTATCTAAGATTACAAAGAGATCTTGATCAATTGGGTCAATGGGCTGAGGAGTGACAGATGGAGTTTAATTTGGACAGATGTGAGGTATTGCATTTGGTGAAACAAACAAGGTAAGACTTGTACAATTAACACTAGGGCCTTGAGTAATGCTGTAGAACAGAGAGACCTAGAGGTTCGGGTAAATAATTTCAACTTTTCATCTCATGTAGGTAAAATGGTTAAGAAGGTGTTTAGTACACTTGCCTTCATTGCTCAGACGTTTTGGGATGTCATATTGAGGTTGTACAGAACATTGGTAAGGCCTTTTCTGGAGTACTGTGTGCAGTTGTGGTCCTGTTATAGGAAGGATATTATTAAGCTGGAGAACATTCAGGAAAGATTTACCAGGATGTTTTGAGGAAGGGTCACTTTACCCAAAACATTAACTCTCTCCACAGATGCTGCCAGACCTGCTGAGCTCTTACAGAAATTTCTGTTTATCTTTCTGATTTATAGCATCCGCAGTTCTTCCGATTTGTATTTACCATGATTTTGCTGGGAATGGAGGATTTGAGTTATAAGGAGAGGCTGCATAGTTTGTGACTTTTCTCACTGGAGCGTTGGAGGTTGAGGCTTGACCTTAGAGGTTTAAAATATTGTGAGGGTTATAGATAAGGTGTTTTGGAGGTGACTTTCCCCGATGGTGGGGGAATTGAAAGACTAGGATGCATATTTTTAAGGTGAGAGGAGAAAGTTTTTTTTAAAAAAAGAGGGACAGTTGTTTTACAGAGTGGCTCGTGTTAAGTACACCTTTAGAGGAAATGGTGGATGCTGGTACAATGGGAAAGTTTAAAAGACACTTGGATAAGTACATTTTTAAAAAATGTTTGGAGGTATGTAGGCCAACTGCAGGCAGGTGGGGCTAGTTCAGTTTGGCATTGTGGTTGGCATGGTCTATTTCCATGCTGAATAACTGACTTAACTATGAGACCAATCACCACAGCCCCAGGACATTATTGCACATGCAAGTAGGACACTACCACTGTGCCACAAGAGCACTTTCATTTTATTGATTACCAAGGGGATGAAAGATTACCAGGGGTCTGCAAGATAGTAGAATTAGAATTAAAGTCAGTTCAGCTGTGATCTTATTGCATGGCAAAGCAGGCTTGAAGGGGTGAGTAGCCTGCTCTTGTTGCTATATTGTCATTCCATCTATCATAAAATCAGAACTGGGAATGTTTACTGATCAGTGCACATACACAAATACACTTGGATAACATTCTGATAGGGGGCTGCTAAACAGAAAGTAATAGGTCACACTAATACCAGGCATTGATCATGTCTAATAAGATAATCTAATCTCTCATTGACATTCAATAGCATTACAATGCTGGACCTCACATCATTTGCGTACCACGGATACAGTTGATCAGAAACTGAACTGGACCAGCTATATTAATACTATGACAGGTGACACTTGAATAACTCACTTGCCTGTACATATCCTGTTATACAAACATATACATTTGGAGCAGAAGTAGGCCACTTGTCCCTTGAGCTCCACCATTCAAATAAGATCATGGCTAATATGAATTTTCCATATTCTTGCCTACCCCGATAATCTTTCACTTTCTGGCTTATCAATTATTCACAATATAAATGAAATGTTTGATTTACCTCCCCCATTAAAACTATTCAAGACACTGCTTCCACTAAATTTTGAGGACTTAACTTTCCAAGACTCATAACCCAATATGAGGATCAAGGCTATCCTCTTAATATATTTTGATGGGGTTAGGTCTGGTCCATAACAAAAGCCAAGTTGAATCTTGATCCCTTAGAGGATGAGACTGGGGAAATAAAATGGATATCAAGGAAATAGCAGAGCAGTTACTTAAGTATTTTGCATCAATCTTTTGTTAGATGTTTGTATTAGCAATCCAAACGATTAAATAATCAAGTGGCCCAAATTGGAGTGGAACTAAATACGATCTCTATTACTAGATGAAGAAGTACAAGGTAACAAATGGAAGAATCCTTAAATTTGGGAAAAATGCCAGAAGATTGGATAATTGTCAATATATTCCAAAAGGGAGGTGACTAAAAAATAGGTAACTAAAAAAGTTAGTATAACATTTGTCAATGAGAAAATTCATAAATAATGTAATAGAAAATCATTTAAAAAAAAATAAAATTAAGCAAAATCAGCCAGACTTTTTGAGGGGGATCTCATACCTGATAAACTAATTAAAAGTACTTTGAGGGCCTAACAAGCAGGATGGCTAAAGGGGACCAGACAGTACATTTGGACTTCCAAAAAGGCTTTCAATTAGATACCACATGTGTTGCTACTTATTAAGATGATGGACCATGGTGTTGGAGGAAGTATTTTAAAATGGAAAGTGGATTGACTAACTAAAACAAGACGTAATTGAGATAGAGGGGTCATTTTCAGAATGGCAACCTGTACCCAATGGAGTGCCACAGGAATTGGTTCTGTGGGCACAATTATTTACAATATAAATTGTATGTTTGGAAATGTATGTACCATGCAAAGTTTGCAGATAGGGAAAGCAAGTATGAGGGTGACATAAGGAATCCACAGAGGGATATGGATAGTTTAAATGAATGAGCAGAAACTAGGTAAATGGAATATGATATGGGGAAAAATGACATTCTGCAGTTTGAAGGAAAACTGAAGAGCTGAATATTATTTGAATGGGCAGGGGGTGGAGGGAAGACTCCAGAAAGCAGCAGCCCAAGGAGATTTGGTTGGTCCTTGTGCATTAATCAGGTAATTGGGAAGGCAAATGAGCTGTTGGCTTTTACTTTAAAAGGAATGGAGTGTAAAAATATGGAGGTCTTCCTAACACTACACAAGGCACTAGTTAAACCATGCATACTGTAAACAGTTTTTAGCACCTTACCTAAGCTATGTGCTCACTGGAAGCAGTCCACAGAATGTTCACTAGGTTGATTAGGTATTGAAGATTTTGTTTGTACTCATTGAGTTTGGAAGGATGAGAGGAAATAGTTTTGAAACATGCATGATTCAAACTTGCTCTTCTTTCACTGTGGTTAGTAGTGTAGACTTGTTGACTCCCTGAAAGGAGCTCCAAGACTTTGACCCAGTGACTGTGAAGAAATGGCTTATTGTTCCCAGTCAGAATGCTGTGCGACTCAGGCTCAAACATAAGAGTAGAGACAGAAGAGTGGTTTCCTGATGTTTGAGAGACTGCGAGTAGACTCCATAATTTTAGAAGAAGCGATTGCCCATTTTAGATTGAAATGAGGTGAAATTCTGTGTCAGAGGATGGTAAATCTGTGGAATGCTTTGCTGCAGAGGGCTGTAGAGTTTAGCTTATTAGGGAAATTCTAGGCTGAGAGAGGCAGATGTTAAATGGGTGAGGGAATCGATGGTTATAGGTATATACAATAAAGCAAAGTCGAGGATTATCAGATCAGCCATGATCTCATTGAATGACGGAACAGATTTGCTGGACTGAATGAATTAGTTCTGCGCCTATATCTTATGGACTTGTGGTCTCAAAAGGCACATTAAGATGTGTGATTGAATACTGTTCACTTGCCTGAATGAGGCAACTGCAACACTTTCAAAAAGCATAACTTTATTCAAAACAATGCAACCTGCTTGATCTGCACTCTATCTCAGAGATAGTGAGGACTGCAGATGCTGGAGAGTCAGAGTCGATAAAATGTGGCGCTGGAAAAGGCACAGCAGGTCAAACAACATGTGATAAGCAAGAGAGTTGATGAGGCCTGTGAAGATAGCTTTGGCAAATAGAATTAAGGAGAATCCAAAGGGTTTTTACAAATATGTTAAGGACAAAAGGGTAACTAGGGAGAAAATAGGGCCCCTCAAAGATCAGCAAGGCGTCCTTAGTGTGGAGCCACAGAAAATGGGGGAGATACTAAATTAATATTTTGCATCAGTATTTACTGTGTAAAAGGATATGGAAGATATAGGCTGTAGGGAAATAGATGGTGACATCTTGCAAAATGTCCAGATTACAGAGGAGGAAGTGCTAGATGTCTTAAAACGGTTAAAAGTGGATAAATCTCCAGGACCTGATCACGTGTACCCTCGAACTCTTTGGGAAGATAGAGAAGTGATTGCTGGGCCTCTTGCTGAGATATTTGTATCATCAATAGTCACAGGTGAGGTGTCGGAAGACTGGAGGTTGGCAAATGTGGTGCCACTGTTTAAGAAGGGCGGTAAAGACAAGCCAGGAAACTATAGACCGGTGAGCCTGACCTCGTTGGTGGGCAAGTTGTTGGAGGGAATCCTGAGGGACAGGATGTACATGTACTTGGAAAGGCAAGGACTGATTCGGGATAGTCAACACTGCTTTGTGCATGGGAAATCATGTCTCACAAACTTGATTGAGTTTTTTGTAGAAGATTGATGAGGGCAGAGCAGTAGATGTGATCTAAGTGGACTTCAGTAAGGCGTTCGACAAGATTCCCCATGGGAGACTGATTAGCAAGGTTAGATCTCATGGAATACAGTGAGAACTAGCCATTTGGATACACAACTGGCTCAAAGGTAGAAGACAGAGGGTGGTGGTGGAGGGTTCTTTTTCAGACTGGAGGAATGTGACCAGTGGAGTGCCACAAGGATCGGTGCTGGGCCCTCTCCTTTTTGTCACTTATGTAAATGATTTGGATGCAAGCATAAGAGGTACAGTTAGTAAGTTTGCAGATGACACCAAAATTGGAGGTGTAGTGGACAGTGAAGAGGGTTACCTCAAATTACAACAGGATCTGGACCAGATGGGCCAATGGGCTGAGAAGATGGAGTTTAATTCAGATAAATGTGAGGTGCTGCATTTTGGTAAAGCAAATCTTCACAGGACTTATACACTTAATGGTCAGGTCCGAGGGAGTGTTGCTGAACAAAGAGACCTTGGAGTGCAGGTTCATAGCTCCTTGAAAGTGGAATCGCAGGTAGATAGGATAGTGAAGAAGGTGTTTGGTATGCTTTCCTTTTATTGGTCAGAGCATTGAATATAGGAGTTGGGAGGTCATGTTGCGACTGTACAGGACATTGGTCAGGCCACTGTTGGAATATTGCGTGCAATTCTGGTCTCCTTCCTATCGGAAAGATATTGTGAAACTTGAAAGGGTTCAGAAAGAATTTGCAAGGATGTTGCCAGGGTTGGAGGATTTGAGCTATAGGAAGAGACTGAACAGGCTGGGGTTGTTTTCCCTGGAGCGTTGGAGGCTGAGGCGTGACCTTATAGAGGTTTACAAAATTATGAGGGGCATGGATAGGGTAAATAGACAAAGTCTTTTCCCTGGGATCAGGGAGTCCAGAACTAGAGGGCATAGGTTTAGGGTGAGAGGGGAAAGATATAAAAGAGACCTAAGGGGCAACTTTTTCACACAGAGGGTGGTACGTGTATGGAATGATCTGCCAGAGGATGTGGTGGAGGCTGGTACAATTGCAACATTTAAGAGGCATTTGGATGAGTATATGCATAGGAAGGGTTTGGTAGGATATGGGCCGGGTGCTAGCAGGTGGGACTAGATTGGGTTGGGATATCTGGTCGGCATGGATGGGTTGGACCGAAGGGTCTGTTTCCATGCTGTACATCTCTATGACTCTAAGGGTTATACCCAAAACATTTGACTCTGACTCCTCAGACGCTTCCTGACCTGCTGTGCCTTTTCCAGTGCCAACTTTATCTACTCTGCACTCTTATCTACCAACTTAAATATATGCATGCTCCATAATTAGAACACAGTGGGAGCACAATAAGATATACTGCAACTCCTTTGATAGCAACTTCCAAGTACTCAAATTCAAAACCACCTAGAAGAACAAGGGCATTATTAGAATATGCATGGGAACACCATCACAGGCAAGTCTCCCTGTGAGTCGCACAGCATTCTGACTGGGAACAATAAGCCATTCCTCCACAGTGGGTCAAAGTCTTGGAGCTCCTTTCAGGGAAGTCAACAAGTCTACATGACTAACTGCAGTTGAAAGAACAGCATGTTTGATTATGGCTGCAGTTATTAAACATACCAGATTCAACTATGCAGCTCAAACTGATTAGTTTCAAATTCTTTGTCAGCTACAAGATTGCCGAGGATGGAACTGGCATGGGTAGTGTTTGGGCTTCATAGCCCACCCGCTGCAGGCCTGCTGCATCATCTCTCTCTTCTTTTCATCTTGATCTTTTTTTTTCTTCTTCTTTTCGTGTGGTGGGGAAGCCAGAGTGCTATTGGGGCGTCAGCTGCAGTGGGACTGCTGATGTGTGTACTCGGCGAGTTGTTGTTTGTGGCAGCACTTGGCGGGTGGTTGACTGTAGTGGAGGTAGTGTGAGAGCAGAGATTCCTGTCTGCGGTCGGCCCGAAATGTGGACTCTTGGTGACAACTGGTTGTCGGCAGTGTCCGTGCCTGGAGCAGGGACTCACGGTGGCTGTGGTAGACACAGTGCCTGGACTGGGGCCTCCTGACTGTGGTATGCCTAGAATATGGACTCTTGGCAGGCCAGTCATTTCTGTACCTGGAGCGAGGACTCCTTGAGGCCCAGGACATCTTGTAAAGACCTTGAGGTCTTGAGGACCCCTTCTATCGAAGATGAACCCTATTTATGTAACTTCTTTTTGTAACTCAAAATGATGTTGGATTGTAGCAACAAAACACATGTGACAATAAATAACTCACTCACTTACTTAAGAAGAAAGGCTGCATTTGTTTGGGGTTATTCTTTGTAGGAGAGAAGGCTGACAGGGGACTGAATATGGTGTATAAGATTAAGGGGCTTCGATAAGGTGATAGGAAGTAACTGCCTCCCCCATAGTTGAAGGGTCAATAATAAGAGAGGCATAATTTTAAGATAAAAGGCAGGATATTTAGGGGGGAATTTGAGGAAATGTTTTGCCCAGAGGATGGTAGGCATTTGTAATGCACTGTCCTAGAGAGTAGTTGAGGCAGGAAACTTTAAAAGATATTTGGATGAGCCCATGACATGTCAAAACATTCAATGCTATGGGACAAGTGCTGGAAAATGCCACTAGTATGGATTTACAATAGTGTTTTTTTGTCAGTGCAGATTTGATGGGCTGAAGGGTATCTTCTGTGCTGCATGACTCTATGAATGTTTTATGTGGCATAAATTGATAAATCTAAATTCATTACATTTCCTGTTTCCACCCTATTTGGTACATCCTTTTGGAATTGTAACAAATTTGTCAAACACATTTTTCCCTTTCCCAAGGCCATGCTTGACTGTTACTGATTGTTATGATTTTTGAAGTCTCCTGGTACTACCTAGTTTATACTTGGCTCTCATACTTTTCCAGTGACAGATGTTGACTAACTGGTCTGTCATTTGGTACTCTCTGCCTCCTTTCTTGAATGGAGCTGTTGCATTTTCAGGATCAAAAAATAGCAACTAGACATGAAATTCTGGTAGATTCTTAATCTCCCTAACTCAGACACAAATCTTAAATAACAGCTGTAAAATGTTGAAAATTAGAATGATGGTATGTTTTATATTTAATCATTTAATATAAAAGCAGGGGGTTAATGAACACAAGATGATATTTGTACCACAGGGAAATATTGTGTACATTTTTAATCCCCCATTTTAGAAGATATGGACAGCCTAAATTTGCTGAGATAATATCAGTGATGAGAACAATCATAATGAAATATGTGAACCAGACATTGATTGCAGTAGAGAATGTCAATACAATGTAGATTCCTACAGAAATATTCAAATATTGAAAGCAATTTAGGAGTTAATTAATAGTACAGGTTATTTTTTACTAGGAGTGGAAGAGGAGGAAATTTGAATATAGTACTAGAGGGAACTTGGAGGAAAAAAAATTGATTCAAAAGGTGAGTAAAATATTGATGCAGAACCACAAGTGATTTTTGAAATCAATACAATCAAAGCATTTAAGGAAGGATTAGAGGAATCTTGCTTATTGTGTGCCAAAACATTCATGAAGGTTGATCTGACAAGAATGACCATTATATAGCTGAGCTTTTGAATATCCACAACATGTATAGATCCAACATTTCCTGACAAAAAAAGTCACCAGCAAGAAAGTCCAGCCACCATCAAACAAAATACATACCACAGGTCAAACAAGGCGAGGTGAAGGTGCATTGTTGAGAGAACAAGGCTACAGAGCTTTATGACCTGCCTTTCAACCTGGAGGCTCTCCAAAAATGAGTACGAAACCTATCTCATAGGAACTGATCACTATCTCCTAATAAACAGACATGAGACTCTCTCAATGGGCAGACCATTTTAACCATATCCTGAACCGTGAATTCACATATACGATTGAATGACTGCCAAAGCATTGCATTCTGAACCAACTTGTCTAACATGTATTTGAAGCTGAAGTCATCAATGCGATAAACCGACTGTGCGTATGTCTTTGGGAGCCAATGGAATCCCTCTTAAAGTATTCAAGTTGATTAGGAATCTCACTAGCCTCTTATGCTTAATTTGGATCCAGGACATTATTCAAAGAATAAAAAGGAATGTATGTAAATGGAATATTTCAAGAATAAATGGAAAAGAATTTTTAAAAAATGCAGATTTGCTATAAGAACTAGGTAATTATATTTTACTAAACACCTCAGATCTGTTTACAAAATCGATTTAAAGGTTCATTTTATTCCCAATCCATCATTGCTTATCTGCAACTTTTTCTCTAAGTTTATGCCCTGCATTTTTCTTTCATAAAGGAAGCAACTGAATGAACTTGAAATACTAAGATGGCAGAATGTCGCTGATATCTTCATAATTGATACAAAAATATTTCTGAAGCACGTCAAAAGAGAAATCTATTTTTGCTAAATAGATAAGTGACTGCATACAAACACAGCAACCTTGGAAACTCAGGGTGAGTATCTTTTGGAGTTTGATTGTCTTTTGTATATATGCAAACTTTTAAATGCAGTAGCTTCAAGGAAGATAAATTGGGCATTCAAGATTGCTAATGATTTTATGATAGTTTAGGGTCATAATTTTAAAACATGAATTCTTTAATATCAACTATTCGTAAAACGTCCTACTTCAGTTCAATAGTGAATTTGTATTAATTCCTGGGTAACTTCAGTCAGTTATGTCTTGCTCAAGTAACTATTCTTCAGTTCACAGCATGGATGTTTAATATTAGGTTCAATCAAGGTTGCTCACCAAATGGTTTAATAGTATCCATGTATATGTTCTCCTTGACCTGACGACATCAGTTTCTGCTGTGGCATATTGATTAACATCACTTGCAGTATAATCCAAGGATTTAACCTTGCACCTTTCTGATCTATGTGCTTCACTAATATGCTATATTTGTCCACTGATAAATTAGAAGTATTCTTTAATATGTTCATACTATTTTAAAAATTTTTTTTTTTTTAAGAGGGCGTGTAATGAAG
Source organism: Chiloscyllium punctatum (assembly GCF_047496795.1). Taxonomy (NCBI): domain Eukaryota; kingdom Metazoa; phylum Chordata; class Chondrichthyes; order Orectolobiformes; family Hemiscylliidae; genus Chiloscyllium; species Chiloscyllium punctatum. The sequence continues at coordinate 96,047,426 of NC_092746.1, forward strand.
TTTATTTCTAGGTTTTGGGATTGCCCTTCCCAGAGAAACAATTCCAAAGTTTGTTGGATGGCCAAGTTGGTAGAACTTTTTCATACTGAAGGTAGACAGACCCCTACAGTGGAATGGGGTGATACGGACCTTCGGATCCACACTGACCCTCTGAAGAGCATCCCACCCAGACCCAATCCCATCTCTCTCTGACCCCACATTTCCCTTGGCTTATCCACCCAGCCTGCACATTTCTGGACACTATGGGGAAATTTAGCATTACCAATCCACCTAACCTGCACATCTTTAGACTGTGGGAGAAAGCCAACGCAGACAGTGGGAGAATGTGCAAACTTCACACAGAGGCTGGAATTGAACCAAGGTCCCTGGCGCTGTGTGGCAGCAATGTAACCATTGCACTGCCGTGCCGCCCCTAGATTTGAAAGGTCCTCGGAAAAATAAGGTTATAAATAGCTAGTTAGTTAACCTGAAGGGGGTAAAAGTGGATAACATGAAAGAGCAGAGGGTTTTGAATATTTAGCTTCATAAGACATTAAAATTGCACGTCAAGTGGATGGTATCAAAAGAAAGCGATGGAAAACTAAAGTTTTCATTGAGGGATAGAGAATATAAAATTCTACTCTACCAGCAAAATCATAGTTGCCATGCTGTGTGCACAATATGTATTCACGAGGCCACTGCCTGATTGTGGGGTGGGGGAATTTCAAGAAAGGCTTGGGGAAATTGTGACTGTTTTAATTAACAACAGAGATCTTTAAGCCAAAGTAACTTAAAACAGCCCATTTCCTGTGATTGTTCAAGAATAAGGGCTAAAAATATACGGTTGAAGTCTTAGGACAGACAGAAAGAGACTTTTTAACACAGAGGTTTTCGAACTGCCAGTATTTGAGTCATAGAATCATAGAGTCATGGTGATTAACAGCATGGAAACAGATCCTTCGGTCCAATTTGTCCATGCTGACCAGATATCCAGAATTAATCTAGTCAAATTTGCCAGCACTTGGCCATATTCCTCTAAACTTTTCCGATTCATATACCCATTCAGGCACCTTTTTTTAAATGTTGTAATTGTACCAGCCTCCACCACTTCTGTGGCAGCTCATTTCATAAGTGCACCAGCCTTTGTGTGAAAAGGTTGCCCCTTAGGTCCCTTTTTAAAACTTCCCCTCTCACCCTAAACCTATATCCTTCAGTTCTGGACTCCTCCAACCCAGGGAAAAGACCTTGTCTATTTACCCTATCCAAGCCCCTTATGATTTTATAAACTCCTTCTCAGTCCTCAATGGCCTATGACTCCCCAAGCACCGGAAGCATCCTTCTCGCAAAGATCCTGTCCAGTCATGTTGGAATTTATAGGCTTCTATGATATCCCCTTTTATTCTTATAAACTCTAGTGAATATAATCTTAACTGATCCAGTTTTTCCTTATTCTTAAGTCCTGCCATCCCAGCAGTCACTCTAGTGAACCTTAATTGCATTCCCTCCATTGCCAGAACATCCTTTCTTAGGTAAGGAAATCTCAATTGGACATAACACTCCCAGATGTGGTCACAGCAAGGTCCTGTACAATGCAGCAAGACATCCTGCTCCTGTACTTAAATCCTCTTGCTATAAAGGCCAACATACTTTTTGCCGCCTTCGCTGGCTGTTTCACTTGCAATGCTCACTTTTGTTGACTGATGCAGAAAGATGTCCAGGTCTTGTTGCACCTCCCCTATTCCAATCTATCACCCTTCAGGTAACAATCCGACTTCCTGTTTTCACTTCCAAAATGAACAACCTCATGTATCCACATCGTACTTCAGTTGCCATGTATTTGCCCACTCATTCAATTTGTACAAATCACACTGAATGTGTGGTAGAGGCAGGAACCCTCAAGACAGATAAGAGTAACTTAGATGAGGACTTAAAATGCTGTAGCCATACAAGGTTATGGGGCATATGCAAGAATAGGTGAATATTTGATGACCGGCATAGACTCGGTGTGCCTAATGGTCTCCTTCCCTGCTGTGAAAACTCTATATCTCTATCAACGTCTTCCAAATCAATAATCTCCACCATTTAGAGCATAGGCAGCAGCTGGGTACACTGCCACGTTCAAATTCCCTGTCACATAAGATTGCATGCTGACATGGAATTATTTCTTCATGAACTCTGGGTCAAAATCCTGGAACTCCCTACCTAAATAGCACTTATAGGAGTACAGTTGCCACACGGGCTGGATTAGATAATTAATTCAATGAAAAGCAAGTAGAGGTATTGGAGAAGGATAAGCATATGGAATGATGGCTATTGCTCATCTGGAGACTAAATTCCAAACATTCTTTGTTGTTGTTAACAATTTGTTGTAAATTTATGTATGATATTCTGTATTGGAAACACAGAATATCATACAGAAATTATAATAAATTGCTAATAAAATTGGGAGTACAGAAGATAGGCACAATATAAACTAAACTGGACCTTCCAGAATTCCATTCACATCCTCACCCCTCCATCTCACACACTCTCACCAAATAGAATATATCAGGTTTGAAAAAGAAAACTAAATGATGATTAAATGCAGATGGCATGGTGGGCTCAGTGATTAGCACTGCTGCCTCACAGTGCTAGGGACCTGGGTTTGATTCCATCCTTGGGCAACTTTCTGCGTGGAGTTTGTATGTTCTCTCCATGTCTGTATGGGTTTGCCACTGGGTGCTCTGGTTTCGTTCCACAGTACAAAAATCTGCAGATTTAGCATGGTTTGGCCATGCTAAATAGTAGGTAAAAACAATGACTGCAGATGCTGGAAACCAGATTCTGGATTTGTGGTGCTGGAAGAGCACAGCAGTTCAGGCAGCATCCAAGGAGCTCCTTGGATGCTGCCTGAGCTGCTGTACTCTTCCAGCACCACTAATCCAGAACATGCTAAATTGTCCATAGTATTCAGTGATGTGTGTGCTAGATGGATTAACCATTGCAAATACAGGAATAGGGGAGGGTATAGGTCTGGGTGGGATGCTCTTAGGAGAGTCTGTATGTAGTTGATGGGCCAAATGACTTGCTTCCACACTGTAGGTCTTCTATGATACAATGATTCTAATAAACATCACTGTGTTCTGTGTACGTGATGTGAAATACTTTTGAATTGTGCATCACTTACGATTTATTTTTCTTTTTAGACAAATGACCATGGAATCAGTAGTTGAATCTCACCAAGATGGCAGTGTAACAGATTCCGCCACAGATAGTGAATCTATCCAATTACAAGCTCAGAATTCCCAGACTCAAATCCCTACCATTGCGCAGGTAATGCAGCAATGATTGCAGTACTCGAAGAGAAGATTAAATTATATCATCGTTTAGGTGTTACATGACATTTGCTGTTTGGTAATGCAATTTAGACAGTAAATATGCAAGTTGTCCAGCTTGTGAGAAAGAATGTAAATTTGCAAGGACTATCATAGTAGAATCTGAGAGTTTAGTTTTGACTCTTTCCCTTATTTTATTTCTGGTACTTTTGATTTCCTGTACCAAACCTTTTGAAAACCCTCCCTTGTAGTTCAGTTCTCCCTTTCTTTCACTCTGCATATTTAGATTCCATCCGACTTTTTACCCAATTACTTGTATATAAGAAGGTATATACAAGGAGATCTCTCATATGTAGGAATGAAAGGGTTATAATGTAAGGGACTTTAACTTTCTAAATATAGACTGGATCTGCCATAGTGTTAAGGGCTTGGATGAAGATGAATTTAAGACTATGTAAGAAAATGTTTTTAATCAGTATGTGGATGTACTTCCTAGAGAGAGCAAAACTTGACCTTCTCTTGTAAAATACGATAGGGCAAGTGACTGAGGTGGCAATGGGGGGGCACTTTGGGGGCAAGTGATCATAATTCTATTCATTTAAAAACCATTATGGAGAAGGATATTCCTATCTAAAAGTTAAAGTTCTAATTTGGAGCAAGGCCAATTTTGACCGTATAAGGCAGGAACTTTCAAAAGTTGATTGTGGGAGGCTGTTCGCAGGTAAGGGGAAAGTTGAAAATTGTGACGTCTTCAAAAATAAGATACTGAGAGTTCAGAGACAGTATGTTCCTGTTAGTGCAAAGGGAACGGTTGTTAGATGTCAGGAATGCTGGATGAGTAGAAAAACTGTGGCTCTAGTCAAGAAAATGAAGGAGGCATATGTCAGGTATAGACAGCTAAAATTGAGTGAATCCGGTGAGGAGTATAAGGGAAGTAGGCATATACTTAAGAGGGAAATCTGGAGGGCAAAAGGGGACATGAGAGAACCTTGGCAAGTAGGGTTAAGGAGAATCCAAATAGATTCTGTAAGTACATTAAAGGCAAAAGAGTAACTAGGGAGAGAATAGGGCCCCATAGACATCAACGGGGTCCTGTATCTGTGGAACCACATATGCGTGAGATATTTGCATCAGTATTTACTGTGGAGAAGGATGTGGAAGCTATGGAATTTGGAGAAATAAATAGTGTTGTCTTGAAAAGTGTCCATATTTCAGAAGAGGAGTTGCTGGAGTCAAAACGCATAAAAGTAGATAAATTCGTGGGTCCTGATCAGGTGTATCCCAGAACTTTGAGGGAAGCTAGAGAAGAGATTGCTGGACTCCTTGCTGAGATAGTGAGTCAAAAGGTGTGGCCTGGAAAAGCTTAAAGAGCTTATGTTTGAAATGCCGACTCTCCTGTTCCTCAGATGCTGCCTGACCTGCTGTGCTTTTCCACTGCCACACTTTCTGACTCTCTGATCTCGAGCATCTGCAGTCCTCACTTTCTCCCCCTTGCTGAAATACTTGTATAATTGACAGCCATGGATGAGGTGCCGAAAGACTGAATGTTAGGTAAGAAAGGTAGTAAGGAAAATCCAGGAAACTACTGACCACTGAGCCTGATGTCACTGGTGGATAAGGTGTTGGAGGAGATTTGGAGAGACAGGATTTACATGAATTTTGAATGGCAAGGATTGATTTGGGATAGGCAACATTACTTTGTGTGTGGGGAAATTGTGTCTCACTAACTTGATTGAGTATTTTGAAGAGGTGACAAAGAAGATTAATGAAGGCTGAGCAGTGGATGTGATCCATATGGACTTCAGCAAAACATTTGACAAGGTTTGGTATGGTAGACTGGTTAGCAAGGTTAGATCGCATGGAAGCTGGGGGAGCTAGCCAATTGGATACAAACTGGCTTGAAGGTAGGAGACAGAGCATGCTGGTAGAGGGTTGTTTTTCAGATTGGAGGCTTGTAACCGGTAGTGTGCCAGAAAGATCAGTGCTGGGTCCACTGCTTTTTGTCATTATATAAATTATTTGGATGTAGGTATGGTTAGTAAGGTTGAAGCTTGCCTTCATTGGTCAGAATATTGAATGTAGGAGTTAGGCTGTCATGTTGTGGCTGTACAGGACATTGGTGAGGCCATTTTTAGAATACTATGTATGAATCTGGTTGCCCTGCTATTGGAAAGGTATTGTTAAACTTGAGAGGGTGGAGAAAAGATTTACAAGGTTGTTGCCGGCATTGCAGGGTTTGAGCTAAAAGGAGAGGCTGAAGAGACTGGGGCATTTTTCTCTGGAGTGTTGATGGCTGACAGGTGACCTTAAAGGGGTTTAGATAAGGTGGATAGCCAAGGTCTTTTTTCCAGGGTAGAGGAGTCCAAAACTAGAGGACATAGGTTTAAGGTGAGAGGGGAACGATTCAAAAGGGACCTGATGAGCAGCTGTTTATGCAGAGGTTGGTGCATGTCTGAAAAGAACTACCAGAAGAGGTGGTGAAGTTGGTAAAATTACAACATTTAAAAGGCATCTGGATGGTACATAAATAGAAAGGTTCAGAGAGATATGGGCCAAACACGGACAAATGGGACTAGTTTAGTTTAGGAAACCTGGTTGGTGTGGACAAGTTGGACCGTATAGCCTTTTCTGTGCTGTATAACTCTGATACTTAACCTGTCTATATCCCTCTGCAAACTCTTTGTCACCTTCACAATTTGCATTCCCATCTATTTTTGTGACATCACCAATCTTGGGTATAGTGTCTTCACTTTCCTCATTCAAGTCAATACTTTACATTGTAAATAAGTTATAGCCTTGGCACTGATCCGTGCAGCACTCCACTAGCTATCCTGAAAATTCCCCCTTATTCCCAAATTTTCTCCCCTTATATAGTCATAGGGGTCTACAGCACAGAAAAAGGCACCTAGGCCCATCTCGTCTGCACTGGTCAAAACCAGCCATTTACCTATTCTAATTCCAATATCCAGCACTTGGCTCATAGCTTTCTATGCTTTGGTATCACAAGTGCACATCTAAATGCTTCTTAAATGCTTTAAGGGTTTCTGCCTTGACTACCCTCAAAGACGGTGAGTTCCAGATTCCCACCACCCTCTGGGTGAAAACATTTTTTTGTTACATCCCCTCTGACCCTAAATCAATGTTCCCCAGTCATTGAGCCCTCCACCAACTGGAAAAGTTTAATCCTGTCCCCCTCATAACTTTATACATCTCAATCATTTATACAAAACAATCCCAGCCTATCCAGTCTCTGTTCACAACGAAATCTCTTCTGCCTGGGTATCTTGGTAAATCTTCTCTGCATTCTCTCCAGTGCTGTCACATCTGTCTTATAATGTTGATTCTGGAACAGCTCACAGTACTCTAGCTGTGGTTTATTGAACTTTTTATACAATTCTGGCATGGATCCCTGCCCTTAAAACCTGTGCCTCGGCTAATAAAGGTATGGATCACATAGGCTCTATTAACTGCTCGGCCAATCTGACCAACCTGTCTATAACCTACTGTAACCTAAGGCTATCCTCCCCGTTATTTACTATCCCACTTAATGATCAATCCTATTATGTTCAAGGCTAATTTTCTTCTATATACCATAGACAGCAAGGGCCCAAACACTGGTACATGTGGAATCCTCGTGGATGCAGATTTGCAGTCACACAAACATTCCTCAAAGACCATCCTGTGCATCTTGCAACTCAGTCAAATGTTGATCTAATTCAACAAGTTTCCTTGGATCTCATTGGGCTCTTCTCTTTCCATCAGAACTTATCAAAAGTCTTGCTAAACTCTAAATAGACTGCATTGAATGCATCACCCTCATTTACACAACTGGTTACATTTTCAAAAAATTCAATCAGGTTGGTCAGACATAACCACCTCTTAACAAAACCATGCTGACTATTAGCCAATCCTCACTCATGCTAGTATACTACCCCAGCACTACTCTTACTTAGTAGCCTTGTGTGGTACATTATCAAATGACTTCTGGAAAACGAAATATGTAACACCCACTGTTTCCCCTTTATTTAATATGAAACAGTGATGCAGATGTTGGATAAAACAGCTATTTTGAATGTGGTGACCCTTTGTGAGAATGGAATGCAGCTGGGAAATGGTCGAACTTATGTTGAGTACCTCTTTATCTGTTCTGCTTGTTAGTTCCTCAAAGAATTCAAGTAAATTTGTCAGGAATGATCTTTCCTTCATGAAGCCATGCTGGCTATATTTGATTAATTATGTATTTATAAATGCCTGGTTATTATATCATTTTTAGTAGATACCAGCATCTTCCCGTGAACAGATGTTAAGCGAACTGACTTTTTAAAAAAATTCCCTTTTTGGATAATGGTAATGATAATGGAAATTGGTAGTTTTCCAATAGTCTGGCACTTCTCCTAAATCGAAGATTCTTGTAAAGTTATTATCAGTGCATCTACTGTCTCTGTAACTACTTTTTATGATGCATCTCAACAGGTGCAAGTCTTTAGCCCCATTAGTTTCCATAAAACTTTTCCCTCCAGTGATGCTAACTGTATTTATTTCCTTTTCCCTTTTTACCACTTGATTATTGATTTATTTTTGGAGTGAGGCAAAGTATTTATTCAACTCCCCGGCCACTTCCTCATTCTGGAATGGTCCCACGCACACTTTGGCCACTCTCTTCACTTTCATATCTGTAAAGAAGTTGCTACTGCCTGTCTTGACACTATTTGCAAATCAACCCTCATAGCTTATTTTTACTCTTTTTTTTGTAGTTTTTTTTTCAAACTACCCAAAAACAAATGTTATGGACCAGGCCAGATCCCCTTAAACACTTCAAGAGGGTAACCCAGACCCTAACTTTGCTAGTTTCTTTAAGCGGATGTAAAGTGGATATTCCAGGAGAGAATCATATGGTCAAACCACATAGTTTTAAACAAAACCAAATTTATTTACAAGATTACTGAAGGGAACACGAACAACAGAGAACAAAATACAGAATAACTTAAACCTCTCTGAAAACCCAACATATCACCTCAACTTAATGATGCTGTTCCAAATACTTGCAACAATTCCCATAAATATCCCTTGGCACAGACAGTAAAATCAAACACAAGTTCTTTCAGGATAGAAGTCAGAGAACGAGTACGATCCTGAACCTGTTTCTGGGTCCAGCAGCTTTTCCACGACTAAAGAAAAACTCATTCTCCCCGTGTCTGCGTGGGTTTCCTCCGGGTGCTCCGGTTTCCTCCCACAGTCCAAAAATGTGCAGGTTAGGTGAATTGGCCACGCTAAATTGCCCGTAGTGTTAGATGTAGGGGAAGGGGTATGGGTGGGTGTGCTTCGGCGGGTCGGTGTGGACTTGTTGGGCCGAAGGGCCTGTTTCCACACTGTAAGTAATCTAATCTAATCTAAACCAAAGAAAAGCTGAGCTTGGATAACTGGCCACACCCCTTTCATTGTACAAGTGTTTTTTTAAACTTGAAAACCTGCCTGAGGCAGTCTCTGTTAGCTATTATCAACTTGGCCCTAAAACCCTTCACTTCCAGTCTTTTCAGAGCTTGTGTCGTTTCTGACCTCTCTGGGGGGGAAAAAAACACCAAGAGTGGTAGATATGATCTATATGGACAAGGTTCCCCATGGGAGACTGATTAGCAAGGTTAGATCTCATGGAACACAGGGAGAACTAGCCATTTGGATACATAACTGGCTCAAGGTAGAAGACAGATATTGAGTACAGGAGTTGGGAGGTCATGTTGCGGCTGTACAGGAGATTGGTTAGGCCACTGTTGGAATATTGCATGCAATTCCGGTCTCCTTCCTATCGGAAAGGTATTGCGAAACTTGAAAAGGTTCAGAAAAGATTTACAAGGATGTTGCCAGGGTTGGAGGGTTTTGAGCTATAGGGAGAGGCTGAACAGGCTGGAGCTGTGTTCCCTGGAGTATGGAAGGCTGAGGGGTGACCTTATAGTGGTTTACAAAATTATGAGGGGCATGGATAGGGTAAATAGGCAAAGGCCTTTCCCTGGAGTTGGGGAGTCCAGAACTAGAGGGCATAGGTTTAGGGTGAGAGAAGAAAGATATAAAAGAGTCCTAAGGGGCAACCTTTCACAGAGGGTGGTACGTGTATGGAATGAGTTGCCAGAGGAAGTGGTGGAGGCTGGTACAATTGCAACATTGAAGAGGCATTTGGATGGATATATGAATAGGAAGGGTTTGGAGGGATATGGGCCGGGTGTTGGCAGGTGGGACTAGTTTGGGTTGGGATATATGGTTGGCATGGACGGGTTGGACCAAAGGATCTGTTTCCATGCTGTACATCTCTATGACTGTATGATAGCATAACCTTGCTCAAGGAGCAGCTTTGTCACGTAACCTAATCCTCTCGTTTACCACTAATTTTTAGCACCTTGTCTTCATTTCTCTGGTTAACCATGATTGGTTTATCCCATACTGTGGGGGCATACAGACTCTTTCTCACCAGTGTTGTCTTCTACTTGTTATTTCTTACCTTCACCCATACATATTCTACATCTTCCAACCCAAGATTATTTCTTCCTATCATTTTTATTTCATTTTATGCCAATAATGCTACCATTATATTCTTTCTATCTGTCCTTTCAAAAAGTCACATATCCCTGAATATTTGGTTTCCAGCTTTTATCTCCTTGTAACTATGCCTTTATAATGGCTATCAAATCACATGAACTAACCTATAATTATGCAGTTCATTCATTTGTTTTGTTATGAATGCTGCATGCATCCAAGTAAAGAGCCATTTATTTTTCTTTTTATCATTTTACTGTTTTTCTATGTTTGTGCATTTGGTCCTAACCCACTCTGAGAATCAGTATCGAAATAGCTGCCTATTATGCTGCCAAGACCATTTGCTTTGTAAGTCGACACTTCCCCTCTTCTCAAAACCCACACTTACTCCCTCTAATATATTCAATGATTCTGAAGAAGATAGATTTTATAGTAACTTTAGAAATGGTGTTTTAGGTCTCAATTGTGGTAAGGATTTGTGTAGTTGGGTAGAGTATGATTAATGTAATACAGTCTTAAAAGTGAACAATGAAGAATCTGACCAATTAGTTTCTTTCTATAGTTAGAGAAAGTATTAAGTGGTCTGCAGAAATAACAATCACAATGGATGGACTTAACGCAGTGACTGTATTGTACATGGACATTAGGATAGCCTTTGACAAGGTATCATGAGATTACTGGAGGAGACTTATGGTTAAAGTGATAGTGGGCGCTTTGAGACTTCAACCGCAAATCAGAACCTTCTAATTTTTAATCTATGTCAGTAAACTATGCAGGAATGATTGCTGGTTTGGACCTAGACCTAGCAGGAGCATTATAAAAATTGTAGAAGTCATGAATAATTCTTTTGAAGACTAAGTTGAAGTGTAAAGGGATATTGACAGCAATAATTGCACTGAGACATGATGTTTTAATGCAAAATACACTAAAGCATTTCGCATTTTTCAACAATTTAGCATTACAATGTATAATGCAATAGATGGTCAAAATGCTTGTTGATGAAGCGGGTTTAAGGAACGTGTTGAAAGAGGGGAGAAATGTGAAGAGGTTAGAAAAGGAAATTCTAGACTTCTGCTGAAATAATGGATGACAATGGTAGGGATATGCAAATCAGATGCGTGGGAGGCCACAATTGAAGCACTGCAAAGACCTAGGAATGGTTCAGGAGTGGACAGATTGTAGATCGAGAGAGCTGAGGTACTGGAAGGATTTTGACAGAAGGTTGAGAATTATAATTCTGGACTAGAAGTCAATGCAGAGAACTGGCTATTAATAGGGAAGATTTTGTGTTGAAATTTCATGTAAGTTGTTTAAAAACATCAATTGTTACTTGAGTAGAACTGGGTATTGGTTCACAACATTACTTAAGGTTGATAAAGTTGCAAAAGAACTGAGTTTTACTTTCAGCAGGAAGAGGTAAAGAAAATAAAAGGCGTGAGGTCATGAAGAGCAATGCTCAAGAAAGCCATGAAGTGGCAAAGTTTGCATACACGCTGCCAAGTATGGTCTCTATAAATGAGGCTATGTGCTGTGTGTGGTTGTGAAAAAAATGCTTAAATGGTTCATGCGATTAAATATATTGCCCATGCACTTTAATAGAAAAGGAAATTGAAATAACTCCATCAAGTCGCCCTTTATTTACATATGCATAGTTCTTGACACTGGTCTAGCGAGCACAGAGCTAACTCCTAGAGTGAGCATAACCTTTGATGCTCCTGTTTATATCTGTCAGCTAGGGCTCCCTGGTTGGATCAGGTTAACAGCTCCAATCAGGGAATTCATGTTCTATGAGGTCTACCTGGCTGATCTCATTCCAATCCGTGCAGAAATATTGACAGGTTCATTTAATTTCCAAGCCACTCCTCAGTTTGAGTACTGTGTGATCTATTGCAACTGACAAGATAAGTAATAGGGCAGAATTAGGCCTTTCAGCCCCTTGAGACTGCTCTACCATTCAACAGGGTCATAACTGATTGTGTTTTGAAAGCTACATTCCCCATCTACCCCAATAACCTTTAAGGCTCCTGCTTGATGAGAATATATCTACTTCTGTCTTCAGAATATTCAATGACCCCACCTCCACCACCTTCTGAGGCAGGGGTTTCCAAAGTTGCAGAACACTGAGAGAAAACTTCATTTTTGTCTTTGTCATGGGAGGGTGACCCCTGAATTTAAAACTGTATTCCCACATTCCGATCAGACCCACAAGGGGAAATGTTCTGTCCATGTCATCCTCATCAAGATCATGCAGAATCTCTCAATCAAGTCACCCCTTAGTCGTTGAAGTCCCAATAGAAACAAATGCATTCTATTCAACCTTCTCTATTAAGTCAAGTCACTTATTTCCATGTCTGAATCTAGTCTTAACCACCACCAATGCATTTACATCCTTCCTGAAATAAGGAGACCAGAACTGCACAGTGTACCCATAATGTTGTCCCACCATTGCCCTGATTTACTGAAGCACAACACCCGTATTTATATACCCAATTCCTCTTGTAATACAGGGTAGGACTCTTGGATACCTGCATACTAAACTTTTGTAACTTGTGCACTGGAGCAACTAAGCCCCTCTGCATATTAGAATTCCAGTTATTTGCCATTTAAGTAATACACTGCTTTTTCATTCTTGTCAGAATAAGCACCTTCACGTTTTTCCACATAATGCTCCATTTGCTAGATTTTTATCCACTCACTCAGCTAAGTTTATATCTATCTGCAACTTTCTTAAGTTAGGCAAAGGAGAGCCAGTGGATGTGATCTAATTTGATTTCCAGAAAGCCTTTGACAAGGTGCCCTGCTCGAGGCTGCTAAATAAAGTAACAGACCATGGTGTTAGGAGCAAAGTACTGGCATGGATAGAGGATTAGCTGACTGGCAAAAAGGCAGTGTTTAAATTAGAGTGGTGCTGGAAAAGCACAGCAGGTCAGGCAGCATCCGAGGAGCAGGAAAATCGATGTTTTGGGCAAAAGCCTCTCATCAGGAATGGAGGCAGGGAGCCTCCAGGGTGGAGAGATGTGGTAGGGGGCTGGGGAGAAGGTAGCAGAAGTACAATAGGTGAATGGGGATGGGGATGGAGGTAATAGGTCAGAGAGGAGGGTGGGGGAAGGTAGCAAAGAGGCAGACAGTAGAGATAAAAAGGTCTTTTTCAAGATGGCAACCGATGACCAGTGGAGTTCCGCAGGGGTCTGCTTTGGGACCACAACTGTTCACTGTATGCATTAACAATCTGGATGGAGGAAATGAGAGCATTGTTGCAAAGTTTGCAAATGGCACAAGATAGGTGCAGAGACACGTAGTGTCAAGGAAGAAGGGAAGCTGCAGAAGGATCCTGGCTTGGCTCGGAGAGTGGACAAGGAAGTGGCAGATGGAATACAGTATGGGAAAGTGTGAGATTATGCACTTTGGTAAGAAGAATAGAAGCGCAGATTATTTTCTGAAGGGGAATATGTTTTGGAAAGGGAAAATCTGAGGCGCAAAGGGACGTGGTAGTCCTAATTTAGGTTTCTCTTAAGGTTAACTTCTAGATTCATTTTAGCAGTTAGGAAAACAAATGCAATGTTCGCATTCATTTCAAGAGAGCTAGAATACAAGAGTAAAGATGTATAAGGCTCTGGTCAGACCGTATTTGGAATATTGTGGACAGCTTTGGGCCCTGTAAGTATAGAAGGATGTGCTGGCCTTGGGAGAGGGTCCAGAGGAGGTTCACAAGGATAATCCCAAAAATGAAGGTCTTGCCTGCGGTTGAGGATTCTGGTTCTATACTCCATAGAGATTAGAAGGATAACAGGGGATCTGATTGAAACTTAAAGAACACTGAAAGGTCTGGATAGAGTAGACATTGAGAAAATGCCTCCACTAGTAGGAGAGACTAGGATTCGAGGATATGGCATCTGAGTAAAGTGAGTGAGAAAGGGAAGAATTTTTTTCAGTCACAGTGGTCAATCTATGGAGCTTGTTGCCACAGAAGGCTGTGGAGACCAAGTCATTGAGCATATTTCAGACAGATATGGATATGTTCTTGATTTGTAAGGGGATCAAGGGTTATGGGAGAAGGCTGGAGAATGGAGTTGAGAAAAATATCAGCCATGATCAAATGGTGGAACAAACTCAATGGGTTGAATGGCCGAGCTCTGCTCATATGTCTTATGGTCTTGTGAATTATTAATTGGTTGAGGGAATTGATTTAGGACTTGGGAAAACCACAACATTTCTCTGAATGGTGCCTTGGGATTGCAGTGAGGGCCTTAGTTTAACATCTCATCTGAAACCTGGTCATAAACAGTTTAAACCCTCTCCTTACTGAACTTAAGTGAAATTTTGGGGATACACTTGAGTCCTAGATTTGAGCTTGAAACATAAACTGACAATAAGCTGATAATGTTCTAATGCAGAGCTGATTCATCTTGAGAGTCCGATGTCCCAAACTTTGGCTAGAGTTGTCAATGAGTCTATATTTTCATATCACAGGATTTGGTAGAGCTTGGTGCAGAAATTTGTTGCCAAAGTCTAAGTCTCTTGTTCAAAATTTGCTTCAATAATCCATCATCTTTTTTGCTGTCAGATTTATGACTGAACGCATTTAGTCCAATAGGAACATAGGAATAGCTGTGTGCCATTTAGCCACTTGAGCCTGTTCTGCCATTTAATGAGATCAGGGCTGATCTATGGCCTCATTCCATATTCTTACTTTTGGCCCATATTCCTTTGCCGAACAAAACTTTATCAATCTCAGACTTTATTATCAACTGTTTAGATCAGAGTTATCAACTGGTCTAGTATTAGCTTCTGTTGTGTAAGAGACTTCCAAACCTCTACGACTTTTGTGTTAAAAGTGCATCCAAACATCTCTCCTGTATGGTCAGGCTCTTAACATTTAGACTATGACCCTTAGTTCAAGAATCTCCAACCTTGGAAATATACTAGATATAATGCATACAGAGACTGGTGCCGATTGTCTGTTTTGAATTCTGAGATCTGTAGTGGTTTTGTGATTGACATTAACGTAAAATTCAGAGTTTTAATGTTGTTTTATTATTTCTGAGAAAAGGTTGAAGAGAATTATTCTTGAAGTATTCCTGTCAGAAAGTCAGCTTAACTATGTTAGCTTGCAATAACTGCATTGGTTAATTATGTTTGTGAGGTAAGAATTTGAGGAGACCAGATACCTGTGAGGGCTTTAGGATTGGAGGCTAATGATTTAAAAACAAGGATGAGAATTTTAAAATAGAAGTGTTGCTTACCTGGGAACCAGTGTAAATCAGAGGGTGCGGGAGATCTGGATTAATACTATTAGTAAAATAACATTTTTTGCTGTAGGGTGATAAATGTTTATCATGAATTTTGAAGACTAATGAAAAATGTATATTGTTTTAAGATTTATTTCTCATTAAAAATAAATTTAAGTTAATAATTATTGCATTTGCATATTGTTGTTTCTTTTCAGGTATCTGTAGCTGGTACTCAAGTTGCTTCAGGGTCTCCAGCTGTTACTGTTGTACAATTGCCTTCTGGTCAGACTGTGCAGGTCCAGGGAGTAATCCAAACCGCACAACCCTCTGTCATACAATCACCACAGATACAGACTGTACAGGTTAGCTATGGTGTTAAACAATAAACCTTTCTCCAGAAACACGAATGCTATGTAAATGTAAAAACCATCATTACTGCATAAAATATCCAAGACGGATACATTTTAAGATGTGTTTTTATTTTCTCATGGGTGTTGATGTCACAAATAAGGACATCATTTATTGCTGTTCTCCATATGTTGGCTTTGATGGGTGGTGATGAACTGCTGCTTTGTATCACTGCAGTCTGTATGGTGAAGTCATTTCCAAAGTTCTGCCGGATCAGAAATTTGTGATTGACAAATAATAGCACCTGGTCAAGATGGAAATCTTGGAGGTGGTGTTTTCATTTCCATTCTGTTCTTGCCCTTCTCGGGGGTAGAAGTCACAGGTTTGTCATGTGCTGTGAAGAAGCCTTTGAGAGATCATGTTGTACAAACTGCAGCCACCATGTTCTGAGGTGCCAATCAAATGGGCTACTTTGTCCTGGATGGCGTTGAACTTAATTTATTGCCAGAGCAATGACTTCTGCACTTGACTTATGCCTTGCAACTTGTAACTCTGGGCAGAGTTTGAGGAGAAGGAGTCTATATCGCAAAGTCAAAACAGGTATATTGCTGGTCCAGATAAGTTTCTGATCAGTGATGAAATCCTAGGGATGTTGATGGTTAGGCATTCTGGTAATGTCAAGGGAAGCTGGTTCAACAGTCTTCAACAATGCTCTCTACTTTTGTGGGGTGAAAGTCCTTGCTGCTTATCAGTTCAAGCTGTTTGTTGCCCTGGAATTGCAGTATTTGGGGATGAATGGCTTTATAATTTCAGGATTTGCCATTAATACTGATCCAACAGGTAGATGGAAAGGACCTGAAACAGAATCTAGCAGTCTTTACCTCCTGTTAGCTGCCTACTTCCCCAAGACTTGACAAATCTGGCCAGGGTTAAATTGAAAATGGTGATCTATTTTGAAACATGCAACCTAATCATAAATGACCATATTGCTGTGTCAAGTAGGTTCATCGTCTATTCTGTTCTGAATCTCTTAAAACCACACGTGGCAGTTTGATTTTTAACTTCCATCCAACCTTAACACAATTTTTTGTGTGGCTATAATTACTCCCATATTCCTCAAATAGAACAAAGTATCAATAAGAAGGATATAAGTGCGTGTGGATATTTCGCCTATTAACAATTACAACTGTGGTGAATCTTTGCTGTTAAAGGACATTTTTCCATATATGTTTCTGATTTCTATAGATTCTTTGAAACTCTTGATTCCAAAATGGAATTTGAAATAAAATGGATTTTGATGCAACCTTTCCTCCTTACACTCTTTAAGTGAAGAATTGATTTGGTTTGATTGATTATTGTCACAAAAACCTAGGTACAGTGAAAAATGTTTTGCGTACAGTACAGGCAGATCATACCTTACAAAGTACATAAGGGCAGTACAACAGAGTGAGGAATACAATGTTACAGCTGCAAGGAAGCTGTACAGGGAGCTAGGTCAACATTAAACTTGAAATTTGAGAGGTTCATTCAGAAGTCTAATAATAGCTGCAAAGAAGCACTTCTTGAATCTGTTGGTCCGTGTGTTCAAGCTTTTATATCTTCTGCCTGACTGAAAAGGTTGGAAGAGGTTATGACCAGGATGAAGGGATCTTTCATGATGGCTGCCTTTTTGAGGCAGTGAGTAGTGTAGATGGAGTCAATGGATGGAAGGTTGGCTTGCGTGATGGACTGTGCTGTGTTCATAACTCTGTTGATTGTTATGGTCCTGGGCAGAGCAGTTGCCATACCAAGCTGTGATGCATCTGGATAGAATGCTTTCTCCGATGCATCTGGAAAAATTGATAGGAATCTTCATGGACATGCCAAATTTCCTTAACCTTCTGAGGAAGTAAAGGCATTGCTGTGTTTTCTTGACCATTGGAGCAAGGTGGTTGGACCAGGATAGATTGGCGATCGTCACTCTGAGGAACCAGGAATTGGCACAGGTGATGAAAATTTCTTTCAGGGTGATTTCATGTTCATAGCACCTAACTGCTCCATTCAACTGTTTTTGCAGCCCTTGAGTCAAGGCAGGTATATCATAGAACCTTTGATAGAAAATCAGAGCAGGTGTAGGTCTTTGGCCCCTTCAACCATGTTCTGCCATTCAATATAGAGTCATAGATTCATAGAGATGTACAGCATGAAAACAAACCCTTTGGTCCAACCCGTCCATGCCGACCATATATCCCAACCCAATCTAGTGTCACCTGCCAGCACTTAGCCCTTATCTCTCCAAACCCTTCCTATTCATATACCCATCCAAATGCCTCTTAAATGTTGCAATTGTACCAGCCTCCACCATTTCCTCTGACAGCTCATTCCATACACGTACCACCCACTGTGTGAATAAGTTGCCCCGTAGGTCTCTTTTATATCTTTCCCCTCTCACCCTAAACCTATGCCCTCTAGTTCTGGACTCCCCTACTCCAGGGAAAAGACTTTGTCTATTTACCCTATCCACGCCTCTACAAGGTCACCCCTCAACCTCCGCTCCAGGGAAAACAGCCTGAGCCTGTTCAGCCTCTCCCTGTAGCTCAAACCCTCCAATCCTGGCAACATCCTTATAAATCTTTTCTGAACCCTTTCAAATTTCACAATATCTTTCCGATAGGAAGGAGACCAGAATTACATGCAATATTCCAACAGTGGCCTAACCAATGTTCTGTACAGCCGCAACATGACCTCCCAACTCCTGTACTCAATACTCTGACCAATAAAATAAGCATACCAAATGCCTTCTTCAATATCCTATCTACCTGTGACTCCACTTTCAAGGAGCTATGAACCTGCACTCCAAGGTCTCTTTGTTTAGCAACACTCCTTAGGACCTTACCATTAAGTGTATAAGTCCGGCGAAGATTTGCTTTCCCAAAATGCAGCACCTTGCATTGATCTGGATTAACCTCCATCTGCCACTTCTCAGCACATTGGCCCAGCTGGTCAAGATCCTGTTGTAATCTGAGGTAACCCTCTTTGCTGTCCACTACACCTCCAACAGTATCCTGTTCTCGCTTTCTCCCCATACCCTTTGATCCCTTTAACCCAAAGAATTATATCTAACACCTTGTCAGCATTCAATGTTTTAGCTTCAACTGTTTTCTGTGGCAGACAATTCTGCAGGTGGTGTCACTATCCATGTTATTTGCATGTAAAGGCTGCCATCTTATCATGCACAGCAGGTGCGAAGCCAATTTCCCAAGGCAGACATATATCTCAAAGCTTTAGGTCTTAGTCATTAATTTGGAGCAATGAGACATGAATTTAAGGTGCAGATCTTGTATGACATTGTTAAATGGCTGACTCCACTTGAAGGATTGAATGGCCTATTCCTTATGTACGTGAGTTGACAGCTATCTATCTCAATTTCTTACCACTCTGTGGGACCAGTTTGAAGCAGCATGCAAAGAAAAGGAGAAAATTACTATTGCATTTTAACATGACCTGAAGTTACTTTTTTGTTGTGACCAATATTATATTTGGAAAATTGTAATGAAAAACATGAATCTTTTACATATGGGGCTAATGAATGTGCTGTTTTATTTGCTCATGAAATTTTTAATTACAGGATGTGGGTATAACTGGCTAGGCTAAAGTAAATTACTCTTGAGAAGGTGATGAGCTGCTTCCTTGATGTCTGCAGTTCATTAGGGTTAGATATATACACTTGTCAAGAAAGGAATTCCAAGATTTTGATCCAGTGACAGTGAAGGAGCAGATATATAGGGAGGCAACTTAAAGGGGCATGAATAACATGGGCTGTGGCAATATTTATGGCAGAATCATTCAAGACGTCCGGTGAGGCTTATCTTGTACCTAAGTGCACGCAGCATTCAGAATAAAGTTGATTGGAGATAATGGCACAGATAGAGACAAATGGGAATGACCTGGTGGGGATTACTGAAACAAGGTTACAGGAAGATCAGGACTGGGAGCTAAATGTTCAAGGGTACTCAATATTTGGAAAGGATAAACAAGAAGAAGAAGCAGGAGGAGGAGTTACCTTATTGGTTAAGGATGACATCAGGGCTATGTTAAGAGATTATTTTGCCACTAAGGACCAACATTTTGAATCAGTCTGGGTGGTGGAAGTAAAAAGCAAGGGATGAAACCCTATGGTATGAGTAATTAACTGGCCCTCAAACAGTACATGCCAACTAGGGCGTATTTTAAACCTGGAAATAATAAGGGCAAGTGAGATGGGAGCTATGGGTGATTTGAACATGCACAGTGATTGGATTAGTCAGCTTGGCAAGGGTAGCTTCAAAGAGTGTATGGGGATTTGTTTCTTAGAGCAACGTATTATGGAGCCAACCAGAGAGCTGGCTACTTTAGATTTGTAACGAGCAAGGATTGATAAACGGACTTATAGTTGAGACTCCCCTTGGAAGTAATGACCACAACATGCCAGAGTTTCAAATTCAGACTAAAAGATTGAAGACAGAATCACAATAGGAGTTGGGTGATGGTAATTATGCAGGCCTGACGAAGGAGTTGGCCCGGGTGGACTGGGCAAAAATATTAAAGGGCAAGACAGTTGAAGAACAGTGGCAAATACGTAGGGAGATACTAAATACCTCTCAATTAAAGTATATTCCAGAGAGGAAGAAGAATTGTAAAAAGGTGAAAAATGGTCATTAACAAGGAAGTCACAGATAACATGAGGGCAAAAACTTGGGCATATAATACTGCAGAAGTTAGTGGCACTCCGAAGGATTGGGAGAACTTTAATAGTCAGCATAGGGTTACTAAAACAAAATCAAATTACTTAAGATTAACTACAAAAAGAAACTAGCAGAAAAATGTTTTTACTAGAGAAGGAGCAAAGCTTGATCTTCTCTTGGGAAATAAAGCATGGGAAAGCGATTGAAGTGATAGTAGGGGAACACTTTGGGTCTAGCGATCATAACTATTCCAAAACTAATAGAATTATGGAAAAGGGTAAGCCTTCCATAAAAGTTAATAATTTTAATTGGAATAAGGCAAGCGTTAATGGTATGAGACAAGAACTTTGAATAGTTGTTTGGAGTAGACTGTTCACAGGCAAATGATGATAAGTGGGAGACTTTCAAATATGTGATAATGCGAGTTCAGAGTCATTTTGTTCCTGTTAGAGTGAAAAGTAAGACTGGTCGGATGAGGGAACAATGGATGAATAAAGATATTGAAGTTCTAGTCAAGAATAAAGAAAGAATTATGTATTAGATATAGACAACTGGGTTCAAATGAATCTTTGAACAGTATAAAGACTATAGGACATTCTGAAGAGAGAAAACTAAGTGGGAATATGAGAGAGCCATGGCAGATAAGGTTAAGGATAATCCAAAGAGATTCTACAAGTACATTAAAAGCGAGAGAGCAACTAGAGAGAGAGAGTAGGGGCCCCTTAAAGATGAAAGAGGTAATCTTTGTGTTGAATCTCAGGAGATGGGAAAGTTATTACATGAATATTTTGTATCAGTTTTTACTGTGGAGAAAGAAATGGAGGCTAGACAATGCAGGCAAATGAATACTGGTGTTTTGAAAACAGCACATTACAGAAGAGAAAGTGCTGGAGTCTTAGAAAATATGAAGGTGGATCTGATCACATGTATCCTAAAGGGTTACGGAGGTAATTGCCGAGCCCCTTACAGAAACATTTGTATCATCTGTAAGTACAGGTGATGTGCCAGAATACTGGAGAGTGGTGAATGTTGTGCCCTTGTTTAAGAAGTATAAGGAGAAGCTGGGAACTGTAGAGTCTGACCTGTGAGGTTGACTTCAATTCGAGATGATCCTGAAAGATAGGATTTGCATGCATTTGGAGAGGCAAGGAATGATTAGTGATAATCAGCATGGTTTTGTACGAGGAAAATGTCTCTCAAACTTGATTGAGTTTTTTGAGGAAGTAACCAAGAAGATTGAGCACAGAGTGTTAGATGTTTACTTGGACTTTACTAAAGCCTTTGACAAGGTTCTGCCTGGTAGACTAATTAGTAAAGTCCCACATGGGATTCAGGATAAGCTTGCAAATTAGATACAAAATTGACTTAACAGCAGGAGTCAGAGTGGTGGTGGAGGTTTTGTTTTGCACTGGAAGCCTGTTACCAGCAGTGTTCCACAGGGATCGGTACTGTGTCCACTTTTGCTTGTCATTTATATAAATGATTTGGATGAGAATATAGAAGGCATGGCTCGTAGGTTTGTGGATGACACCAAAATTGGTGGTATAGAGGACCGTGAACAAGGTTATCTAAGATTACGAAATGACCTTAATTAAGCACGGTTGCTCAGTGGTTAGCACTGCTCCCTCACAGTGCCAGGGACCCAGGTCCGATTCCAACTTCAGGCAACTGCCTGTGTGGATTTTGCACATTCTCCCCGTGTCTGTGTGGGTTTCCTCCGGGTGCTCCGGTTTCCTCCTTCAATCCAAAGATTTATAGGTTAGGTGAATTGGCCATGCGCAATTGCTCATTGTGTTCAGGGGTGTGTAGGTTAGGTGCATTAGTCAGGGGTAAATATAGGGTAGGAGAATGGGTCTGGGTGGGTTACTCTTCAGAGGGTCAGTGTGGATTTGTTGGGCTTAAAGGCCTGTTTTGATACTGTAAGGATTCTTTATATAAAAAAGGATCAATGGGCTGAGATCAACTTTAATTTTGGATAAGTGCAAAGTATTGAATTTTGGTGAAACAAACAAGGCAGGACTTATACAAGTAAAAATGGGGTCTTAGGTAAGGTTGTAGAAAGAGAAACCTCTGGATTCAAGTACATAATTCTTTGGATTTTGTGTCCCATGCAGAAAGAATGGCTAAAAAAGGTGTTTAGTATACTTGCCTTCATTACTCAGACCTTTGCATATAGGAGTTGGGAAATCATGTTGAGATTATACAGGACATTGGTGAGGCCTCTTCTGGAGTACTGTGTCTAGTTCTGGTTCCCCAGTTATAGGAAGGATATTATTAAGCTGGAGAGAGTTCAGAAAAGAGGTAAGGGTTGAAGAAAAGAGGTAAGAGAATGAAGGGTTGAAGTTGTAAGGACAGGCTGGATGGCTGGGACTTTTTGTTTTAACTGGAGCAAAGGAGGTTGAGGTGTGAGCTTTATAGAGGTTAATAAAATCATGAGGGGTATAGATAAGGTGAATAGCTGGTGTCTTTTCCTTAGGATGGGTGATTTCAAGACGAGGGAGCATATTTTTAAGGTGAGAGAAGAAAAATTTTAAAATGACATGGGGGTAACTATTTCACACAGAATAATTCATGTGTGGAGTCAACTTCGAGAGAAAGTATGGATGGGGTTGAAGTTACAAGGTTTATAAGACATTTCGAGAAGTACATGACTAAGAAATGTATGGAGAAATATTGGCCAAGTGCAGACAGGTGGGACTAGTTTAGTTTGGGATCATGGTTGACATGGACTAGTTGGACCGAGGGATCTTTCATGCTGTATGACTGTACGACTAAAATGTTAACATTGATCTCAAAAGTCTCTCAGAATATAAAAAGAAATATAATAGTAAAAGTAAATGTTGGCCTTTTAGAGGACGAAAGTGATAAGGTAATAATGGGATACTCAGAAATAAATCAATATTTTGTCTCTGCTTTCACAGTGGAAGGTAATTTCTAAATTGCAGTTACTACAGAAGAATGTGGTGAAATTACTACAACTAGGGAGAAGGTATTAAGTAAACTGATGGGATAAAGGCAGATAGATCCCTGGGACCCAATGGCCTGCACCCTACGGTTCTGTATGTAGGTTTGCTCGGTGAGATGGAAAGTTCATTAGTGAGTTTTGAGAAGATTTGTAGCTCAGGTTGAAGTTCTGGATGTAGGTTTGCTGAGCTAGAAGGTTCATTTCCAGATGTTTCGTCACCCTACTAGGTAACATCTTCAGTGGGTCTCCGCATGAAGTGCTGCTGGTGTTTCCTGCTTTCTGTTTATATGTTGGGGTTTCCTTGGGTTGATTCCCACCTCCTGAGAAAAAGAACAGGAAATGATGTCACCACAGGAAATGATGTCACCACATGAAGTGATATCACCAACCCAAGGAAACCCCAACATATAAATAGAAAACAGGAAATATCAGCAGTGCTTCATCCGGACGCTCACTGAAGATGTTACCTGATATGTTGACGCAATGTCTGAAAATGAACCTTCCGGCTCAGTGAGCAAACCTACATCCGGAACGTTCATTTTCAGACATTTCGTCACCATACTAGGTAACCTCTTCATTGAGCCTCCAGATGAAGCACTGGTGGTGTAGCCCATTTTCTATTTATGTTGGGGTTTCCTTGGGTTGGTGACATCGTTCCCTGTGACAATGTCATTTCCTGTTCTTTTTCTCAGAGGGTGGTAAATGGGATCCAAGTCAATGTGTTTGTTGATGGTGTTCTGGTTGGAATGCCATGCTTCTTGGAATTCTGTGTCTTTGTTCGGCTTGTCCTAGGATGGATATGTTGTCCCAGTTGAAGTGGTGTCCTTCCTCATCTGTATGAGAGTGGGTGATGTCTTTTTGTGGCTAGTTGATGTTCACGTATCCTGGTGGCTAGTTTTCTGCCTGTTTGTCCACTGTAGTGTTTGTTACAGTTTGCAAGGTATTTTGTAAATGACATTAGTTTTGCTCGTTGTATGCGTAGGGCATTTCAGGGTCATTATTTGCTGTTTTAGTGTGTTGGTGCGTTTGTGGGCTACCATGATGCCAAGGGGTCTGAGTAGTCTGGCAATCATTTCCAAGATGTCTTTGATGTTGGGGAGAGTGGCTAGGGCTTCTGGACGTGTTTTGTCTGCTTGTTTGGGATTGTTGCTGAGAAATTGGCAAACTGCGTTCATTGGGTACCAATTCTTTTTGAATACACTGTATAGGTGATTTTCCTGTGCTCTGCGTAGTTCCTCTGTGCTGCAGGGTGGCTTGTTGAAGGTGCACCCTGTGCTATTAAAGGAGATGGTAGTGTAGACAGTGGAGGTATTAGTTATCATATTCATAAATTCTCTTGATTCTGGAAAGGTACCAGTGGATTAGAAATATGCTAATGTCACACATTTATTCAAAAAAGGCGGTGGAAAAAAATTGGGAAACTATTAACTTGTTACTTTGCCTGTAGTGGGGAAGTTGCTTCAGTCAATCATAAAAGAGGAGATAGCTGAACACTTGGAAAAACAAAGCTCAATTCACCAGTGTCAGCACAGTTTCATGAAGGGCATGTCATGCTTTACAAACTTGCTGGAGTTCTTTGAGGATGTAACCAGTAAGGTGGATAATTGAGATCCCAGTGGATGTGGTATATCTAGATTTCCAGAGGCATTTGACAAGATGCTACATAAAAGACTGATCCAGAAGGTTAGATCCCAAGGGGTTAAGGCTAGAGTGATGGAGGATTGGCTGATTGACAGGAAGCAGAGGGTAGTGATAAATGGGGTCCTTCTCTGGATGGTGAGCTATAACCCGTGGGGTGCCTCAGGGTTCGGATCTTGGACGTCAACTGTTTGTAATCCATATAAATGATCTGCAAACAGGGACAGAGTTTAACATAACTGAAGTTGTGAATGATACCAAAATAGTTGGGAAAGCAGGCTGTGATGAGGAGATAGAATTTACAGATGGATATTGATAGCCTTGAAGAATGGGCCAGAATCTGGCAGATGGAGTTTAATCTGGATGAATGTGACATTGTCCATGTTGGCTGGGAAAATAAGAGCTAATTATTAGTTAAACGGGAAGCAGATTCAAAGTGCGTCAGTGCAGAGGGTTCTGGACATTTTTGTACATAAATTGAAGAAAGTGGGTATGCAGGTGAAGCATATAATAAGAAAGGCAAATAGAATTCTGGCATTTATTGCAAAAGAACTGAATTATAAAAGTAAAGAAATATTGTTACGATTATATAACTATATACGGTATACAATTATATTAGTGGGACTGCACCTGGAATATTGTACCCAGTTTGGCTCTCTTTACCTAAGGATGTAGCGGCACTGGAGACAGTTCAGAGGAGGTTCACCAGATTTATTCCCGGGATGAAAGGACTGACTTACAAAGAGCGGTTGGATAGATTTGGCTTGTACTGTTCTGGAGTTCAGAAGAATGAGGGGGAATCTGATTGAGATATATAAAATGTTAAACAGGATTAATATGGTGGACTTTGAGACTATCCCACAGGGGGAGCATTTGTTCAAACAAGCGGTCATACATCTAGAGTGAGAGGAATAGGTTAAAAACTCAGATGAGGAGAAACTACTTCTCTCAGGTTTGTGAATCTGAGGAATTCGCTGCCCCAGAGTGTGGTGGAGGCAAAATCAATCAACAGATTCAAGAATGAAATAGATATGTTTCTGATGAAAAGCAGGATAATGGACTGTGGGGATCAGGCAAGAAAGCAAAGTTGAGACTAGGATACAATCAGCCATTATCATGTTAAATGGCAGAGCAGTTTCAAACGGCTGAAAGTCCTACTCCTGCTCCTAATTCCTACATTCCTATGTTGATGTTCGGAGCAACTTGCTTCTTCTTTAGGCATCTACTGAACAGTGAGGCATTTTTCTCTTGAGGCAGTAGACAGTTGCCAATTAAGGGAATTTATAGCTTATTAATGCCAGAATCACTGCATTATCTTGTGATATGCACTGGATTTTGAGAATACTTGACCTGAAAGTCAGTTAACTTCAACTTTGCTTGCTCCAAAGGACCTCCACATTGGATACAGTACAGGCTGCATGGGTACAAACATACCTATGTACAACCCACATCTATGGAAATTGGCATCTGACGTGTGCCAACCTTTAAAAACTGTCATGGCACATCTCTGATCCACTTAGAGGACATTTCTGCATTTTAATACTGCAGTGGCAACTGTCATTGCAGTGTTGCAGGACACACATCCAGCTCATAGACTGGACCAGAATGCATGTCTGGCTTGTTTGCTTGGCAGCATAATGCACTGTTATTTTCTTGATGCTGTTAGGAACCTTGCTTGCCTCCTGAGCCAGAGATACTCTGCTCGCAGCACTGATATTTTGTCTTGCCATTTAATGCAAACACAAGGCCAGAAAGCTTGTCATTGTTTTCAGCAATCCTCATTCAAATCAAGGGAGATAACCTTTCATTAGGTGATCCCGGAACAGGCTTTCTGGCAGCCTCCAGTACCAGATTAGGTGCTTGAGCACAATCAGTCAGCTGCTCAGGGAAGTCCAAGTCAGGATGCTTGCCACATAAAGGGTGGAAAATTGAATGCTGGAGAGCCAACCACGTCTCTTGTGACTTTTTCTGCTATTGAGAGCTGTTTTCCTCCTGAAATGGGAGAGGGCAGATATCACAGTGGTAAAATGGAGTATCACAGCTGTTCCTGTTGGTTCAGGTTGAAAGGTGTGCATAAGCAGGTGCAAATGGTAGAGCATGAATCTTGATGGGAGGTGGATACAGCCGTAGGAGAAGACCCAAGTGTGAGCTAGAATGAATTTGAGGTGCAGAGAGAAGAGTGTGGTAGTTATGTGGTGGAGTGGAGCTTCCTACATTGCTAGGCATTCCTGTGGATGGCTGAGACGTAAGTGATTGGGTAGCAACCTTGAACCAGGCTGGTGTTGTGGCCTCCTTTGCTGGTACTGAGGGAAGGAGACATCGTACTTGTACACCTCATCCTCCAAGTGAAAGTTCCTTTGTCTGAAATGTCTGGGGCAAATGTCAGAAACTGCAAGGTGAGCTCCAAACTGACTATTCTTGTCCAGATGCTCAGTGGCTTTTTGAAGATGGCACTGATGTTAACAGTGTTGGTCACCACAGCATATCCTGGTAATAGCCAGTTGTACTTCTCGGCCATTTGGCCGAGCTAATCAAGATCTGGGAATAGGGCCTGGTAAAAATGGGACTAGAATTAGATGAGGGGGATGCCATTGGGTAGGAAAGCTAGTTAATAATGCAAATTTATTTTTAGTGAGAAGCCTTCCAAACACTGTCGCTGCCATTTAGTTGAATGAAAACACAATGTTCCACCTGTAGTTTCGAGGCTGAATGGTGTTATGGGCAGACGTAGAGATTATTATTGTGTTTTTTTTGTTTAGAAAACAAAATGTTGATTTAATGTTAACACTTAACTCTAATGTGTCTGTTGGGGTATGCAATACAAATCATGGATGTTGGTAACTGGTATGTTAAACAGGCAAATTACCTATTTTGATTTGCTTATCTTTTTGCGTCAAGGCGCTACCTGCCTGCAACATGTAATGGCACTTTATGGGTCTGTGAATTTATGTAAAGCAGAGCATGTCACTGTAATTTCAGACACTACTGTAGTAAAATTGATGGATTTTTTTTTGCTGCTTTTCAAAACTTATCCTTGGTTGCCTTGTTGAGGCAGCTGTCATGCACTGGATTATCTTTTGTCTGTTAGAAGAAATCCAGCCAGTTTTTAAGCCCTTGAGATATTGGTGACATGCATGATTGGTATAACTGTTGCTATGGTTTATTAATTTTAAGACTTTATATTTGAAGTCACAGATTAGATGTATATTTGTGGACTGTAATCGTTGCCTGTTAATGAAATTGAACAGATTAGCAATCGGGGTTTATATGCTGTATGTACTTCCACTGTGCACTTTTGAATGCAGCCCAATGATAGAGATGCAAGGCTGTTACAAGTTACTACACTCCTTAGGAAGTAAATAAATTGTTTATCTACAGTAAATAAGGCTTTTGTGGCTGACATTGCAATTGTGTACTGCAGGTTTTATCAGAAAGGTTCTGATATTGCTCACCTGGATGTGTAAAAATTATCTTTACAGCTACTAAGAACTCTCCTGTCTTAAAATTATCTGGTTGTTTTCTTTATTCATTTCTGGGACTTAGGCATTGCTGGCTGGCCAGCATTGATAGCCCATCCCTATTTGCCCTTGAGAAGGTGATGGTGAGCTGCCTTCTTGAATCGCTACAATCCGCTTGCTGTTGGTTGACCCACTGTGCTGTAGGGAATTCTAGGATTTTGACCCAACAACTGAAGGGACGGCGGTATATGTCCAAGTCAGGGTGGTGAGTGGCTTGGAGGGGAAGTTGCAGGTGATGGTGTTCCCAAGTACCTGCTGCCCTTGTCCTTCTAGATGGAAGTGGTCGTGGGTTTGGAAGATGCTGTCAAAGGATCTTTGGTGAATGTCTGCAGTGCATCCTGTAGATAGTACACATTGCTCCTACTGAGCACTGATGGTGGAGGGAATGTTTACAGATGTGGTGCCAATTCAGCAGGTTGTTTTGTCCTGGATGATGTCAAGCTTCTTGAGTGTTGTTGGAGCTGCACCCATCCTGGCAGGTGTGGAGTATTCCATCAGACTCCTGACTTGTGCCTTGTAGATGGTGGATAGACTTTGGAGTGTCAGAAGGTGAGTTACTTGCTGCAGTATCACTCATTTCTGACCTGCTCTTGTAGCTGCTTCATTTATATGGTGAGTCCCGTTGAGTTTCTGGTCAACGGTAACCCCAAGGATGTTAATAGTGGGAGATTCAGTGATCGTAATACTATTGAATGTCAAGGAACGGTAGTTGGAGTGTCTTATTTGTGAGGCATGAATGTTACTTGCCCCTTGTTGGCCAAGCCTGGATATTGTCCAGATCTTATTGCATTTGAGCACGGAATGCTTTAGTATCTGAGGAGTCACAAATTATGCTGAACACTGTGCAATCATTGGTGAACATCCCCACTTCTAGTGTTATGACAGAGGGAAGGTCATTGATGAAGCAGCTGAAGATTGTTGGGCCTGGGACTCCTGCTGAGATGACTGACCCTCCACAAACACAACCATTTTTCTTTGTGCCAGATATGACTCTAACCAGTAGAGTATTTTCCCCCTGATACATACCCATTGATTTCAGTTTTGCCAGGGCTCCTTGATGCCATACTAGGTCAAATGCAGCCTTGATGTCAATGCGTGTCGCTCTCTCCTCACTTCTGGAATTCAGTTCTTTTGTCTATGTTTGAACCAAGGCTGTAATGAGATCAGGAGCAAAACCCAAACTGGGCATCACTGAGCAGGTTGTTGCTCAGCAGGTTCTGCTTGATAACACTGTTTATGACCCCTTCCATTACTTTACTGATGATGGAGAGTAGACTGATTGATTGAACAGAAATTGACCAGGTTGCATTTGTCCTGAACATAAAAAGCAGGACATATCTGGGCAGTTTTCCCTCTTGTCGGGTAGATGCCAGTTTTGTACTGGAAGAGTTTGGCTAGGGGAGCAGCAAGTTCTGGAGCACACGTCTTTAACACTATTGTCAGAATGTTATCAGGGCCCGTTGCTTTTTGCAGTATCTAGTGCCTCCCGCTGATTCTTGATATCACGTGGAATGAATCAAATTGGCTGGAGACTGGTATCTGTGATGCTGAGAACCACTGGAGGAGCCTGCGATGATTCATCCACTTGGCACTTCTGACTGAAGATAGTTGCGAGTGCATCAGCCTTATCTTTTGCTCTGTGCTGGGCTCCTCCATCATTGCGGGTGGGGATATTTTTGGAGCCACCTCCTCCAGTGAGTTGTTTAATTGTCCTTCACCATTCATGACTGGATGTGGAAGGACTGCAGAGCTTAGATCTGATCCGTTGGTTGTGGGATCGCTTAGCTTTGTCTATCACTTGCTGTTTGTGCTGTTTGGCATGCAAGTAGCCCTGTTTGGTAGTTTCACCAGGTTGACACCTCATTTTTTCAGTATGCCTGATGCTGCTCCTGGCATGCCCTCCTACACCCTGCATTGAACCAGGGTTGATCCCCTGGCTTGATGTTAATGGTTGAGTGGAGGATATGCCAGCCATGAGGTTGCAGATTGTGCTGGAGTAGAGTTCTGCTGCTGTTGAGGGCCCACAGTGCCTCATAGATGCCCAATCTTGAGCTGCTAGATCAGTTCAAAGTCTGTTCCATTTAGCACAATCGTAATGCCACAGAACACAATGGAGGTTGTTCTTAATGTGAAGTTGGGCTTTCGTCTCCACAAGGGCAGTGCGGTGGTCACTTTTACCTATACTGTCATGAACAGATGCTTCTGCAGCCGGCAGATTAGTAAGGATGAGGTAAAGTATGATTTTTATCCTCTTGGTTCCTTCACCAGCTGCTGCAGACCCAGTTTAGCAGTTACATCCTTTAGGACCTGACCAGCTCAATCAGTAGTGCTGCTGCCAAGCCACTTTTGCTGGTGCACATTGAAATCACCCACCCAGAGTACATTTTGTGCCCTTGCCACCCTCAGTGCTTTCTCCAAGTGTTGCTCAACATGGAGGAATACAGATATTCATCAGCCGAAAGAGGACGCTATGTGGTAACCAGTAAGAGGTTTCCTTGCCCCTGTTTAACCTGAAGCCATCAGACTTCATGGGGTTCAGAGTCAATGTCAAGCACTCCCAGGGAAACTCCCTCCTGACTGTATACCACTATTCCACCATCTTTGCTAGATCTGTCCTGTCGGGGGGACAGGATATATCCAGGGATGGAAATGGTGGTGTCTGGGGTGTTTTCTGTAAGGTATGATTCTGTAAGAATGACCGACTTACGTCAGGCTATTGCTTGACTTGTCTGAGATAGCTGTCCCAATGTACTAGCTATTTAATTAAATGATGGCTTCATTCATAGATTATTCTCTTAACATTCAGGTACTTTGAAACATATCAAAGTACCATAGTAAGAACTCATAAGAGTGATTATTTAAGACCTGATTCCACTTGAACACACAAGATACTATCAGTTATCCAAAACCTGAAAACTTCTCTGCAAAGCTTGCAGCTGCATGGGTGTTGTCATTATGCAGCACAAAATGAAAAATCCAGAAAGAAATAAGCTAAAGTAGCAGGTGGAGTGAAAATTCAAGAAACGGATTCAGTTTCTTTTACAGCAAAGCAGTTGTACAGTGAAGGAAATGAGAACTTTGGGGCACCTATAAAGGCAATACAAGCATTGGCTCTAAGATAGAAAAGAAGAGGAACTATTGGAATTTCTGCATAGGAATAGGAGTGGGCCATTCAGTACATTTAGTTTGCTCCAATATTCCGTTAAATTATAGCTGATCTTGTAAATCCAAGACACTTAAAATAACAAAGAACAGTGCAGGACATGAACAGGCCCTTTGGCCCACCAAGGCTTCGCTGACACACAATGCCTTTTCCTCCACGCTGTCTAAAACCCTCTGTTCCTTGCCCATTCAGATATTTGTCAACATGTCTCTTAAATCCACTTGTTATATCTGCCTTCATGACCTCCACTGGCAGTGCATTCCAGGCACATCGCACTCCTGGTGTTTCTAAAAAAAAAACTCTGCCTCTCACATCTCCTTTTATACTTAAATCCTTTTACCTTAAACCTATGTCTCCTAGCAATTGATTTATCTACCGTTGGAAAAAGACTCTGACCATCCATTCTATTCATGCCTCTCATAATTTTGTCAATTTCTATAAGGTCACCTCTTAGCTTCCAATGTTAAAGTAAAAACAAGCCACATTTGTCCAATCTCTCCTCTTAGTTAATACTCTTCAAGCTAGGCAGCATCCTCATGAATTGAGAGTGTGGTGCTGAGAAAACAGAACAGGTCAGGCAGCATCCGAGGAGCAGGAGAATCGACGTTTCGGGCAAAAGCCCCTCATCAGGAATGAGGCTGTGAGCCGAGGGAATAGTGAGATAATACATTAGTGAACCATTTCTGAACCTCCTCCAAAGCCTTCACATCATTCTGATAGTGTGTATACCAGAACTGTACACAATATTCCAAATGTGGCCTAACTAAAGTTCTACACAGCTGCGACATGACTTGCCAATTTTCATACTCATTTGTATAAACTTTTTGTAGTGATTGGAACGAGGTTAGCAAAGTAGACTTCATAGCATATGAGTTCCCTAACTGGGCCAATTAACCTTGCTCAATCAAGAGTCCTGGCTGACAGATGTAAACAGAAGTGTCAGAGGTTCTGTTTGCTTTCGGAGCAGGCTATGAGCAGGCTGGATCAGTATCATGTGCATGTGTAAATAAAGGGTGATTTGGTGATGGATACCAGCCTTCGTGGAGTTATTTCAGTGATGACGAGAGAAAAACACCCCCCTGAAGAGATTTGCTTGCCACAGTTGTCTTTGAGTTGTGGTAAGCACTTCTGCCATCATGCCAGTATTTGGGAAGCTTCATCAGTTCTTTATTGCCTTGAAGATTGAGAGCTGAAAATGTGTTGCTGGAAAAGCGCAGCAGGTCAGGCAGCATCCAAGGAGCAGGAGAATCGACGTTTTGGGCATGAGGAAGGGCTCATGCCCGAAATGTCGATTCTCTTGCTCCTTGGATGCTGCCCGACCTGCTGCGCTTTTCCAGCAACACATTTTTAGCTCTGATCTCCAGCATCTGCAGTCCTCACTTTCTCCTGCCTTGAAGATTGACCCTAGTATGTGGAAAGCATGTGTTATTTTTTCTGGGCAAATGACATTGCTTTTCATCTGCCCCAATGACTAATTTTCCTGACAACTTGTAGACTCCCAACGTTTTTGTGTATTAGAAGGCTAACTTTCCCTGAGGCAAGAGTTGACAGATTTAGCTAAGAAATATTTACCACCCCAAGCATCCTGTAATTCTGAGATGCTTTTGGTTTTACTCAACACTTCACGACCCAGGGGATTATGTATTTGGATTTTTGATGAGGTTAAGACAACTGGCAGAGACATGTGGTTGTTGTTTAACCCTAAGTGAGATGCTTAGAAACCATTTGGTTTAATCACGTGACCATGCAAATGCACCTACTAATTGAAGCCCAACTGGACTTCAAACAGTCACTACAACTGGCTGTCATTAGCCCTGCCTGTATCTGAAACAAAGTTGGAGGAACCAGATCTGGTGTGAAAATGCCCTAGGAGACACTACAGAAAAAAGAACATACCTATGTCCCAAAATCAATATCAAGAGAGTGATAAAAATGTGTCTGTAGTTCTTATGTGGTGATGAGAGCTGTACTCAAAACTCCAAATCTGGCCTAGGTAATGTCTTGTACAGTCCTGGCATTATATCCCCATCTTTGTATTCAATAACTCACTCAATAAACAAAAGCATCCTTCTTTATTTCCTTATCTACCTGCGGATGTGCACTCTCTCTTCTAACCCTCTCAGCATCCTCCTTCCTTTGTTTGTCCTCCCCAAATGCATAACCTTGCACCTCTGAGTTAAATTCTATTTGTCACTCTTTCACCCATTGACAGTTATAGAGTCATAGAGTCATAGAAATGTACAGCATGGAAACAGACCCTTTGGTCCATACCGACCAGATAATCTAGTCCCAACTGCCAGCACCCGGCCCATATCCCTCCAAACCCTTCCTATTCATATACCCATCCAGATGCTTTTTAAATGTTGTAATTATACCAGCCTCCACCACTTCCTCTGGCAGCTCATTCCATAAAATACCACCCTCTGCGTGAAAAAGTTGCCCCTTACGTTTGTAAACCTCTATAAGGTCACCCCTCAGCTTCCGATGCTCCAGGGAGAGGATAAATAGACAAAGTCTTTTCCCTGAGATGGGGGAGTCCAGAACTAGAGGGCATAGGTTTAGGGTGAGAGGGGAAAGATATAAAAGAGACCAAAGGGGCAACTTTTTCACACAGAGGGTGGTATGTATATGGAATGAACTGCCAGAGGAAGTGGTGGAGGCTGGTACAATTACAACATTCACAAAGCATCTGGATGGGTATATGAATAGGAAGGGTTTGGAGGGGTATGGGCTGGGTGTTGTTAGGTGAGACTAGATTGGGTTGGGATATCTGGTCGGCATGGACAGGTTGGACCGAAGGGTCTGATTCCATGCTGTACATCTCTATGACTATGACTCTAAGGTCACTCCTCAGCCTCTGACGCTGCAATTAGCTCTCCCAAAGCTCCAATCCTCCAATCTTGGCAGCATCCTTGTAAATCCTTTCTGAACCCTTTTGGGTTTCACAACATCTTTCCAATAGGAAGGAGACCTATTGCATGAAATATTTCAACAGTGGCCGAACCAATGTCCTGTACAGCCACAACATGACCTCCCAACTCCTGTACTTAATATTCTGGCCAATAAAAGAAAGCATACCAAACACTTTCTTCACTATTCTATCTATCTGCGACTCTACTTTCAAGGAGCTATGAGTCTGCACTCCAAGGTCTCTTTGTTCAGCATCACTCCCTAGGACCTTACCATTAAGTGTTGAAATCTTCATCTCTCTCAACTACCTAGCTAATTTTTGCGTTGTCTGCAAATTTCTCGATCAGGCCTCAAAGATTTAAGTCTGAATCATTACATATATTACAAATGACAAGGAATCCTTGTGGAACACCGCTCGTAAAAGTATCCCGTGTTCGTTACATTTTGTTTTCTGTTTTCTTTCTCTGAAACAATCTTGGATCCAACTTTAAAAAGTTCAACACAGTACAGGCCCTTCGGCCCACAGTGTTAATCCTAATCTAAAATAAAATAACCGAACCTATGCTTCCCTCAATTCACTGCTGTCCATGTGCTATGTCCAGCAATCGCCTAAAAGTCTCGAATGACTCTGCTTCCACCACCACCGCTGACAACGCATTCCAAGCACTCTCAACTGTCTGCATAAAGAACGTACCTCTGACATCTCTGTACCTTCCTCCTAACACCTTAAAACTATGACCCCTCATGGCGGTCAATCCTGCCCTGGCGAAAGTCTCTATCAACTCTATTCATGCCTCTCATTACCTTGTACCACTTGATCAGGTCACCTCTCTTACTCCTTCTCTCTGGAGAGAAAAGTCCAAGCTCAGTCAACCTCTCCTCGTAAGACAAGCCCTCCAGTCCAAGCAGCATCCTGGTAAACCACCTCTGCACCCTCTCCAAAGCCTCTGCATTTTTCATATAATCGGACGACCAGAACTGGACACAATACTCCAAGTCTGGTCTCTCCACTGTTTTGTAGAGCTGCAGCAGAACCTCATGGCTCTTAAACTCGATCCCCCTGTCAATGAAAGCCAAAACAAGCTTTCTGAACAACCCTATCCACTTGGGTGGCAACTTTGAGGGATCTGTTCACTTGAACACCAAGATCCCTTTGTTCCATCACACTGCCAAGAATCCTGTCTTTAATCCTATATTCCGCATTCAAGTTTGACCTTCCAAAGTTGATCACTTCACACTTATCCAGGTTGAACTCCATCTGCAGTTTCTCAGCCCAGCTCTGCATTTTGTCAATGTCGCGCTACAGCCTGTAGTCGCCCTCGATACTATCAACTACACCTCCAACCTTTGTGTCATCGGCAAACTTACTAACCCACCCCTCAACCTCCTCATCCAAGTCACTTATAAAAACTACAAAGAGCAGAAGCCCAAGAACAGAGCCCTGTGGGACTCCACTCACCACTGACCTCCAGGCAGAATACTTTCCATCTACAACCACTCTCTGCCATCTGCCAACCAGTTCTGAATCCAGACAGCCAAATCTCCTGCGCCCACACCACCTCCCTCACCTCTATCCAAGGCCCTAAAGGAACCTTCCATATCCATCAAAGTTTTACTTGCACATCCACTAATATCATTTATTGTATCCGTTGCTCCCGATGCGGTCTCCTCTACATTGGGGAGACTGGGCGCCTCCTAACAGAGCACTTTAGGGAACATCTCCGGGACACCTGCACCAATCAACCACACCGCCCCGTGGCCCAACATTTCAACTCCCCCTCCCACTCTGCCGAGGACATGGAGGTCCCATTTCAACTCCCCCTCCCACTCTGCCGAGGACATGGAGGTCCTGGGCCTCCTTCACCGCTGCTCTCTCACCACCAGACGCCTGGAGGAAGAACGCCTCATCTTCCGCCTCGGAACACTTCAACCCCAGGGCATCAATGTGGACTTCAACAGTTTCCTCATTTCCCCTTCCCCCATCTCACCCTCGTTCTAAACTTCCAGCTCAGTAACTGTCCCCATGACTTGTCCAGACTTGTCCTACCTGCCTATCTTCTTTTCCACCTATCCACTCCACCCTCTCCTCCCTGACCTATCACCTTCATCCCCTCCCCCACTCACCCATTGTACTCTATGCTACTTTCTCCCCACCCCCACCCTCCTCTAGCTTATCTCTCCATGCTTCAGGCTCACTGCCTTTATTCCTGATGAAGGGCTTTTGCCCGAAACGTCGATTTCGAAGCTACTTGGATGCTGCCTGAACTGCTGTGCTCTTCCAGCTTCCAGCATCTGCAGTCATTGTTTTTACCCAGCCAAATCTCTCTGTATGCCATATCTCCCGACTTTTTGATTGACCCTACCATGGGAGCCTTATCAAATGCCTTGCTGAAGTCCATGTACGCCACATCCACTGCTCGACCTTTGTCAATGCATCTAGTCACCTCCGCAAAGAACTCAGTAGGATTTGAGGCATGACCTGCCCCTCGCAAAGCATGATGACTGCCTTTAATCACGCTATGCTTTTCCAAATAGTGATAAATCGAATCCTTCAGAATTCTTTCCAAAACCTTGCTGACCACTGGCATAAGACTGACTGACTGGTATGTAATAGGATTTCCCTATTCCCCTTGAAAAATGAACAGCATTTGTCTCCCTCCACGACTCCCGTGGAGAGTGAGGAAACAAATATCTTCACCAGCGGCATAGCAACTTCCTTTCTCATAACATTCTCAGTTGTCACATTCTCCTATACCCTATGGATTTCTTTCCAGTAAGCCATGTGGAACCTTCTCAGATGTCTTAATAAAATTCATGTAGATAACACCTACTTCATACCTCTAATCTATTCGTCTTGTTATAAACTCAAACTTTTTTTTATTCACAGCATGTTGGTGTCACTGACTGCACCGTTATTTATTACCATTCTCTAAATACCTTTGACAAGGTGGTGGTGAATTGTCTCTTTGAACTGCTGCAGGCCACTTGTTGTGGGTAAAACCACAATACCATTAAGGAGGGAGTTTCAGAATTTTGCTCCAGTGACACTGAGGAATGGCAATATATTTTCAAGCCTGGATTGTAAGTGATTTGGAGGGATTTTAGATGTGGTGGTGTTCCCATGTATCTACTGTCCTTTTCCTACTGGATGGTGGTGGTCAAAGTGTTCGCAAAGTGCTGTCTGAGGGGAGTTGGTGAATTTCTGCAATGGAACTTGCAGATAACACTGTTGCTACAGAGAGTCCATAGTGGAGTGAGTGAATGTTTATGGATGTGGTGTCAATCAAGTCGGCTACTTTGTCCAGAATGGTGTCAAGCTGCTTGAGTGTTATTGGAGCTGGACTCATCAGGCAAGTCATGAGTATTCCAACACACTCTGACTTGTGCCTTGAAGATGGTGGATAGTCTTTGGAGGGTCAGAAGACATGTCACATGCTGCAGGATATCGAACCTCAGGTCTGCTCTTGTAGCTACAGTC
The DNA here is from genome assembly GCF_047496795.1 of Chiloscyllium punctatum. NCBI lineage: Eukaryota > Metazoa > Chordata > Chondrichthyes > Orectolobiformes > Hemiscylliidae > Chiloscyllium > Chiloscyllium punctatum. Next base: position 96,085,198 of record NC_092746.1, read on the forward strand.
TGTTTCTGATCAATGTAGTCCCCAGGATCTTGGTAGTCCAAGAGATTCTGTTATGGGTTAATGGTTACATTTCTCTGTTGTTAAAGATGGTCATTGCCTGACATTTGTGTAGCATGAATGTTACTTGCCATTTGGCAGGCCAGACCTGAATGTTATTCAGGTCTTGTTGTATTTGGACAAGAACTGCTTCAATATCGGAAGAGTTGCAAATAGTGCTGAACATGGTGCAGCCATCCGTGAACATCCCCGCTTCTGGCCATATGTGGAGGAAAAGTCATTGAAGATCCGGTTGAAGGTGGCTTGGCCGAGGACACAACCCTAAGGAACTCCTGCCAAAGATGTCCTGGAGCTGAGATGACTGACCTCTCAACCACCACAAGCATCTTCCTTTGTGCCAGATATGGCTTGGAGCAGTTTGTCTTGGAGTGTTGCAAGTTCTGGAGCACGTTTTCAGTACTATGTTGGAATGTTGTCAGGGCCCATAGACTTTGCAGTATCCAGTACCTCGCTGTTTCTTGAAATCACGTGGAGTGAATCAAATTGGCTGAAGATTGGCACTTGTAAGGAGGTTGAGCTGGATCATCCACTCGCCACTTGCAGCTAAAGACTGTCATGATTGTATTAGCCTGATCGTTTGCACTCTTATACTGTGCTCTCCCATCATTTGAGAGATGTTTGTGGAGCCGCTTCCTTCAACGAGTTGCTTAATTGTTCACCACTATTCACGGTTAGCTGTGGCTGGACTGTAAGCTGAGATTTGATCTGTTGATTGTGAAATTGCTTTACCTTAACACTTGCGGCTACAGGTTGTTCTGCTATAGGGCACATTTTGTTAACGTGAATTTGCTGTAACATGATTGGCAAATTGGGGACACTTTCTGAAGTGCAAACTTTTAAAACCTATGTTGGCTGTAATGCAATTACCTTGCCAACACTTTAAGCGTTGTTTCGAAAATCCGGTTTTTCTCTAATGTGGGGTTGCACAACAGTGCAACCATTGTGTTATAGAAGAACCACCTGTATGCTGTTTAACATGCAAGTAGTCGTGTTTTGTAGCTTCACACAATTGACTTAAAGTTTTTAGGTATGCCTGGTGCTGTTCCTAGTATGTTCTCCTGCATTCTTCATTGAACCAGGGTTAATCCCTGGGTTTATTGGAAATGGTAGACTAGGGGATATGCTAGGTCATGAGGTTGCTGATTGCGCTAAAGTGTAATTTGGCTGCTACTGATGGCCCACAGTGCCTTGAACCACCCCACCCAGTGTACATTCTTCCTTCCCACTCTCAAGGCTTTCTCCATGTAGCATGGGAGGAAGGAAGAAGAGAGATAGAGGGGACTTGATAATCAGCTTACCAATGTTTGTCCTCAACTCCCTCCCAACTGTATGTCACTTCACTGCTATCTCTGCTGGTTGTGTCCAGGACATATCCAGGAATAATGATTTTGTTTGAAATGTGCATTAGATATGATTCCGTGAGCATGACTACATCAGGCTCTAGCTTGAATAGTCTTGAGACAGCTGTCTTGGTTTGGCACTTGCACCCAAATGTTAGATGAATTTTATAGATTCAACAGGACTGTGTTTGCTGTTGGTCTTTCCAATGCCAGCTGATCCATCCAGTTTTGTTCCATTTTCCTTTCTAGCTGTTGATACAACTAAATGGCCTGGTTGGCCTGGTGTCATGTGTAGTCCAGACCAGGTAGGATGGCACTTTCTTTTTCTACCTGACATCCTTAAACCCAATGATTTCTTGTGACAGTTGACACTGATTTCACAGTCATTGTTAGACTTTTAATTCCAAAATATTATTGAATTCAAATTCCAGCTTCTGTCTCCAATATATTACCTGTTTTTCTGCTTTACTAGTCTAGCAACAATACTGCAAGTTCATTACCTTTCCTAAATTCAGCAAGATAAGCCCTTCCCTTAACAAAATCATCCTGCTTTTCTACATCATGGTTTGTCCTATTTCTCAGTACTGATTGTAGTCGTTTGCCCCCCAGTAAGTTCAGACTCACTGGGCTATAACTATTTGGTCTATCCCTTGCCAACCTTTTGAATAATTCCACATATTTGCAGGCCTCTGGTACCTTGTCTGTATGTAGTGAAGATTAGGAAATGGTCCTCAGAAATTTTGCTATTTCCTTGCTCACTTTAGGAACCCAGGATGCAATTAATCTGGCTTGGCTATTTATCCACCATCAAGAAGTTTGATCAGTCCAGTATTTCAACTCTCAACAGTGCTTATTTTATCTAATATTTCACACTCTCTTCTTTAACTGAAATATCTGTATCATCCCTCTCCTTATGCAGACAGAGGTAAAGTACTGATTTAAAAATCCTGCTGATCCTCTGCATCCATGCACAAATTTTATTCTTTTTTTTAGTCACTCTGGAAAGCCTGATCTTTTCCTTAGGAACAAGACAATGACTAATGTACTGAAAAACCATCTTTGGATTTTCTTTCATTTTCACAGCCCACCTTTCTAACATCCTTTCTTTGCATTCCTAATTCTATTTTACTTCTCCCATGTACATTCTGTACTTCAAGCTTCCTAAAGTATTAAATAAGCTTTCTATTTCTGTATTATCTTGCATTAGGATAACAGGTTGCTCTAGATTTGGCATTACGACTCTTTGTGGAGGCATGTTGACATTGTGGCCATAGATCCCAGCTGACTGCGCATTCACAATATCCCTGACAGTTGATTTTACTGCCTGCCCACATTCCTTTGCTTTGTGTGTCTCTGTCAGATGATCTCACCGCCTGACTGCATTCACTTGCCATGTGCACATCTATCATGATTTCCACGTTATGAAGTTGCGGGGCTAGAGAAAAGTGGATGCTTTTAACAGGCGTTGCCAGCTCGTTTCAACTTGGTCCCGATGGAATATCATTGCAGAGTAAAGTAAGTTTTGCAGTGGCAAAGCAAACAAATGAAAAAGAACTATATTGGGAACTATGTGTGAAGCCTCTATATCACACTACTAGAAACATTAGGCTGTTATTTGTTCCATCATATTCATACAGACTTTGCAAGAGCAGCTTAGCTAGTTCTCCTTCTATTTCTATTCTGTATAGAGCTTTTTTTCTTCATCTCCTGATCTAATAGGTCAATGTAGGACAAAGAAAAATTACGGGGAACACTACTGTGACCCACATTCAATATTTGAACAATGGAAGTTGACCGGGCCTCAAAAACAAAGTGACTGCAGAAGTAACATCCTGTGCCTTCCCAGTTGAAAGTGACCAGCAACTTTCTGAATGTTAGAATCTAGAGCCTTACCTGCAGAGTGACCATCAGCAAAGTATGTCACAAACAACATGAAGCAATATCAATGAATAATGAAATTGCACTATCTAAAAAGAAATCAAAATGGGACAACTTCCATGTGCAATGGGAAAATTAATTTCTGTTCACAACTGTAATAGGTAAGAGTTTCTGACATATCACTGAAGTGTTTTGATGCGTAAAAGGGGAATTTGGAACGACGTCACGTGATGATGCACAGAAATAATTTTCCCTTGTGCAGTGTACTTGAAACAAAAAGTTGAGCTGAAAGCTATTTTGAAAGATTTTTTCTAAACTAGCAACAAAAGCTAAGGGCTACATTGAAACATCATTTCATATTTCTTAGTAAGATAATTAAATAAGCAATGAATGTGTCTGCTGACTCTCTTTAAAAACAAAGAAGAAATAATAATGGCATCCCAGAGCATGTCATTTGATGCTTACAGCAATGAGATAAATGTAATCTTTGTCTGAAGATGTCTTTCAGCAACTGCAGCAGAATCTGAAGGACTGTGAATGCTTCTCACTGCAGTCCAATGAATCCATAGGCATGATTGACACAGTCCAGCTGATTTGTTTTTAGGCACATGGATTTTAAGGACATAATAACTAGAGAGGATCTTGGCACCCTTTCACTCCTTAAAGAGAGAGAACAAGGCATGAGGATATAGAATCAGAGATGTACAGCATGGGCACAGACCCTTTGTTGCAATTGTCTTTGACCACCAGATATGCTAAATTAATGTGGTCCCTTTTGTCAGCATTTGCCCCATATCTCTCTAAACCCTTCCTGTTCATGTACCCATCCAGATGACTTTTAATGTTGTAATTGTACCAGCCTCCACCACTTCCACTGGCAGCTCTTTCCATACATACACCACCCTCTGCGTGAAAAAGTTGCCCCTTGGGTCCCTTTTATATCTTTCCTGTCTCACCTTAAACCTATTCTCTCTCGTTTATCCTGTGGAAAAGACCTTGACTATCCACTCTATCCATGCCCTTCACGATTTTATAAACTTTTTAAGATCAACACAAAGCTTCTGACACTCCAGGGATAATAGCCCCAACCTATTCAGCCTGTCCCTATAGCTCAAACCCTCCAATGTAGCAACATTCTCAAATCTTTTCTGAACTCTTTCAAGTTTCACAACATCCTTCCTATAGCAAGGAGATTAAAATTGAACACAGTATTCCAAAAGTGGCCGAACCAATGTCCTGTACAGCCACCACATGATCTGTACTACACCATTCAAAAGGTATGTGTTTCAGAGAAACATTCCGGTTAAGAAATTGATTTCCATCAGAACTGATAAAGCCCACATTTCCACCAAACATGCTAGTGCACTAAAAACATAGAACAGAACAACACAGAACAGTCCCTGCAGCCAATCATGATGCTATTCTAAACTAATCCCGTCTGCCAGCACATGGACCATATCTCCATCTTCCCAGCCTGTTCACATGTCGTCTAAATATCTTTTAAATGTTACTATCATATCTGCTTCCACCACCTTCCCATGCAATGTGTTCCAGGCTGAGAGATAAATGGGAGGGGGTTGGTGATGGGGTAAGGTAGCTCAGAATGCAATAGATAGATGAAGGTGGGGGGTGATGGTGATAGGTCGGAGCGGAGGGTGGAGCAGATAGGTGAGAAGGAAGATGGACAGGTAGGACTGTTCAAGAGTGCGGTGCCAAGTTGGAGGGTTGGATCTGGGGTAAGGTGGGGGGTGGAGATCAAAAAACTGGTGAAATTAACATTGATTCTGTGTGGTTGGATGGTCCCAAGGCGGAAGATGAGTTGTTCTTCCTCCAGCCGTTGGGTGGCTAGAATTTGATGGTGGAGGCGACCCAGGGCTTGCATTTCCTTATTTGAGTGGGATGGGGAGTTGAAGTGTTTGGCCACGGGGTGATGGGGGTGTTTGGTGCGTGTATCCCAGAGACGTTCTTTGAAACGTTCCATGAGTTGGCGTCCTATTTCCCCCGTGTAGAGGAGACCACATCGAGAGCAACGGACACAGTTGCTCAACACTATGAGCAACTCAATACCGGAGCTCCCCAGCGGTGCATACTCAGCCCCCTACCATACTCACTGTATACCCATGACTGCGTCGCCAAATACCAGACTAATGCCATTTACATGTTCGCTGATGACACCACCATATTTGGTCGAATCTCAGATGGCATGAAACAGACAGACGGGAGGTGGAAGACCTGGGAAAATGGTACACTGAAAACAACCTAGCTCTCAATGCTGGCAAAACCAAGGAACTCATTATTGACTTTCGATGGAATGTTACTCAAGCCCCCCTACACATTAACAGCACCGAGGTGGAAAGAGTGGAGAGTGTCAAGCTCCTGGGAGTGGTCATCAACAACAGGTTTTCTTGGAGTCCTCATGTGGACGCACTGGTTACAAAGGCCAAACAATGTCTCTTCTTCCTCAGGCAGCTGAGGAAATTTGGCATGATGGCAAATACCCTTGTCAACTTTTTTAGGTGCGCCATCGAGGGCAATCTGTCCAGATGTATCACTACCTGGTATGGTAACTGTGCCATTCAAGATCAGAGACGGTTACAGAGAGTGATGAACTTGGCCCAGACAATCACAAACCCATCGACTCCCACAGCTACCTGGATTATACCTCTTCCCACCCTACCTCCTACAAAAATGCCATCCTGTATTCCCAATTCCTCCGCCTCCGGTGTATCTGCACCCAGGAGGACCAGTTCCACCACAGAACACACCAGATGGCCTCCTTCTTTAGAGACCACAATTTTCCTTCCCACGTGGTTAAAGATGCCCTCCAACGCATCTCATCCACATCCCGCCCCTCCGCCCTCAAACCCCACACCACCTCCCTCACCTCCATCCAAGGACCCAAAGGAGCCTTCTACATCCATCGACGTTTTACCTGCACATCCACTAATATCATTTATTGTATCAGTTGCTCCCGATGCGGTCTCCTCTACATTGGGGAGACTGGACTCCTCCTAGCAGAGTGCTTTAGGGAACGTCTCTGGGACACCCGCACCAATCAACCCCACCGTCCTGTGGCCCAACACTTCAACTCCCCCTCCCACTCTGTCAAGGACGTGCAGATCCTGGGCCCCCTCTAGACCGTTCCCTCACCACCCGACGCCTGGAGGAAGAAAGTCTCATCATCTGCCTCTGAACACTTCAACCCCAGGGCATCAATGTGGATTTCACCAGTTTCCTCATTTCCCCTTCCCCCACCTCACCCCAGCTCCAGCCTTCCAGCTCAACACTGCCCTCATGACCTGTCCTACCTGCCTATCTTCCTTCCCACCCATCCACTCCACCCTCCTCTCTGACCTATCACCTCCATCCCCACCCCCATTCACCTATTCTACTCTATGCTACTTTCTCCCCACCCCCACCCCCCTCTCATTTATCTCTCCATTCTGCAGGCATCCTGCCTGTATTCCTGATGAAGGGCTTTTGCCCGAAACGTTTATTTTCCTGCTCCTTGGATGCTGCCTGACCTGCTGTGCTTTTCCAGCACCACTCTAATCTAGACTCTGGTTTCCAGCATCTGCAGTCCTTGTTTTTACCTAATCACAAAGGCCAACCTCCCATCTATAGAATGCATCTACCAGGCCCGCTGTCAAGGAAAGGCTGCCAGCATTCTCAAAGATCCATCCCACCCTGGCAATGTTTTTCTACAACCTCTACCATCAGGGAGAAGGTACTGAAGCCTGAACACATGCACCAGCCGGTTTTGAAATAGTTTCCACCCTATTGTTGTTAGAATACTGAATGGACTCTCAAACTCTTAGCATTCGCCTGTACTTGTGTTTTGGTTTTTGCCACTGTTTACCTATTATATAGTTATCCATGCTATTTAACTGTGTGATCTACCCGTATTGCTCTCGAGACAAAGCTTTTCTCTGTGCCTCGATACACATGACAATAAATTCAATTCATTTCAGCAGTTGAGGTGATTGGAGGTGCAGGAAAATTTCTCTGGATGTGGAAGGATCCTTTGGGGCCTGGATGGAGGTGAGGGGGAAGTTGCGGGCACAGGTTTTTTACCTCTTGCAAGGGAAGGTGCCAAGAATGTATTGTGTGGCATGATGGGGACTGTGGACCTGACGAGGGAGTCGCAGAGGGAATGGTCTCTGCGGAATGCAGGGAGGGAAATATATCTCTGGTGGTGGGGTCTGACTGTAGCTGGCAGAAGTGGCAAAGGATGATGCATTGTAGCTGGAGGTTGGTAGTGTGGAAGGTGCGGTCCAGTGGGGTTCTGACTTTGTTGCAATTGGAGGAGTGGGTTTCAAGGGCGGAGGTATGGGAAGTGAAGGAGATACACTGAAAGGCATTGTTGACCACGTGGGAGGGGAAATTGTGGTTCTTTTCCTCCGTTACATTGATGACTGTATCGGAGCCATCTTGTGCTCCCACGAGAAGGTTGAATTGCTCGTCAACTTCATAAACACCTTCCACCCTGACCTCAAGTTCACCTGGAACATCTTGGACATCTCCCTCCCCTTCCTGGACCTCCCCATCTCCATTTCTAGTGACCAACTCAACATGGACATCTACTTCAAACCCATCGATTCCCACAGCTACCTGGACCACATCGAGAACAACAGACACAGTAGTTGAGGTGATTGGAGGTGCAGGAAAATCTCTGCTGGATGTGGAAGGATCCTTTGGGGTCTTGGATGGAGGTGAGAGGGGAGGTGTGGGCACAGGGTGTACACTTCTTGAGGTGGCAAGGGGAGGTGCCGGAAGTGGAGTTGGTGGGGGGGAGCGTGGAGCTAATGAGGGAGTTGCGGAGTGAATGATCTGTGAAATACAGAAATTCTGAAAGTTCCATCCCACCCTGGCAATATTTTTCTACAACCTTTATCTCCACACTGCCCCCCCCCCCCCAATAAAATGCTATCCCTTACTCCCAGGATGACCAGATGGCCTCCCACGTGGTCTAAAATGCCCTCTAGTGTATCTCCTCGACTTCCCACATGTCCGCCCTTGAACCCCACCCCTCCAATCGTTACAAGGACTGAACCCCCTCTGGTTCTCACCTTCCACACCACCAACCTCCAGATACAATGCATCATCCTCTGCCATTTCCGCCAGCTACAGTCAGACCACACCACCAGAGATATATTTCCCTCTCCACTCCTTTCAGTATTTCACAGAGATCATTTTCTCCACGATTCCCTCATTAGATCCACGCTCCCCCCATCAGCCCCACTTCCGGCACTTTCCCTTGCCACCACAAGAAGTGTAAACCTTGCACCCACACCTCTTTTCCCCCCCCCCACCTCCATCTAACTCCCCGAAGGATCCTTCCACATCCAGCAGAGATTTTCCTGCACCTCCAAACACCTCACCTGTGTCTGTTGCTCTCTATGTGGTTTCCTTTACATTGGGGAGACAGGATGCCAACTCGCAGAACATTTCAGTAGACACCTCCAGGACACATGCACCAAACAACCCTGAACACATCAACTCCCCCTCCCACTCCGCCAAGGACATGCAAGTCCTTGATCACCTCCATGGCCAAATCCTAGCTACCTGATGACTGGAGAAAGAACACCTTATCTTCCGTCTTGGGACCCTCCAACCACAATAAATCAATGTTGATTTCACCAGTTTCCCGTTCTTTCCTCCCCCCACCTTATCCCAGATCCAACCCTCTAACTCGGAACCCCACTCTCGAACTGACCTACCCATCCATCTTCCTTCCCATCTATCTAATCCAAGCTATCACCATCACCCCCCACCTTCATCTACCTATGACTTTCCCAGTTACCTTCCCACCACCTGCCCCGCTCTCATTTATCTCTCAGCTCCCTTTACCCCCACATTTCTGATGAGGAGTTTATGCTCAGTCGACTCTCCTGCTCCTTGGATGCTGCCTGATTGGCTGTGCTTTCTCAGCGCCAGTCTTTTTGACTCCACCAGTTTTCTTGTCCTGTAAAAACCTTTTAATCAGGTCTCCTACATTTTCATCCAACTTATTTAATGTATGTTACAAACAACAGAAGTTCCAGCACTGATCCTTACAGAACACGACTAGTTATTGATCTCTAGTCAGAAGAATGTCTATCCCCAACTACCTGCTCTCTTCTATGACCAGGCCAATATTGTATCCAACTTAGCATCTCACTGTGGATCCCATGTGACTTAATCTTCTGGATCAGCCCACCATGAGAGACCTTGTCAAATGCTTTAGTGTAGTTGATGTAGACAACACCCACTGCCCTACCCCCATTAATTATCTTTGTCACTTCCTCAAAAAAGCCTCAATCAGATTTGTGAGACAAAACCACCCCCCTATAAAGTCATGCTTTCTATTCCTAATTTTTAAAATTATTCATTCAGAGGATGCGGGCGTCACAGGATAGGCCAGCCTTTACTACCCGTCCCTAATGTTCAGAGGGCAGTTGAGAGTTAACCACCTTGCTGTGGATCTGGAATCGCGTATAGGCCAGCCCAGATAAGGACAACCGTTCTCTTTCCTGAAGGATATTGGCGAATCAGATTTTTTTTTGACAATTGACAGTGGTTTCATGGTCATCAATTGACTCTGAATTTCAGATTTTTTTTATTGAATTCAAGTTCTACCATCTGCCTGGGCAGGATTTGACCTGAATCCCCAGAACTCTAGCAGGGTCTCTGGATTAATGGTCTAGTGATAATACCATCACCTCCCTAGTAAGTCCATTACTTTCCGAATTCGAGTAATTACTTTCGCTTAACATTTTCTCCAATAACTTCTCAACCAGTGCTCACTGGCCATTATATCCTGAATTATTCCTTTTGCCCTACCTTGGCTTTTCTTCACTCTTTTGGAGCCTCATCTGTGGCTAAAGATAATACAGATATCTCTGTCAAGGCTTCAGCAATCTCCTCCTTGCCTCCCATAATACTCTGTCGTAGATTCCAATCTGGCCCTCAACACCATTACCCCCTTAATATCGACATGCCCGAGAATATCAACATACCCCTCCCTAATCTTACCATCATTCATGTCCTCCTCTTTGGTGAATGCCAACACAAAGAACTCTGTAAATACCTTACCCAATTCCTCTGGTTCCGCACATAAATTCTCTCCTTTGCTCTCGCGTGAACCAACCTTTTCTCTAGCTATCCTCCTAACACACATATGAAATGCTTTGGGGTTCGTAATCCTACTTGTCAAAAACATTTTATTGCCCTTTTAGCCCTCTTAATTCCTTGTTTAAGTTCTTTCCTTTTCTGTTTTTACTAACAGAAATAACAGGTTATTGACTCAGTGTTCTTGTTTTTGGAGACAGTGTACAGTCATGGCAGCACAGGCGGTGGAATGTTCCTCCTGCAGGATGTTTGAGGTAGGGGTGACCACCGATACTCCTGCCGACTTCGTGTGCAGGAAATGCAGTCAGATCCTGATCCTCACCGAACGAGTTAGGGAACTGGAACTGGAACTGGATGAGCTGAGGATTATTAGAGAGGCTGAGAGGGTGATCGATAGAAGCTACAGGGACATAGTTACGCCAGAGAACAGAGGTAGCTGGGTAACAGTTAGAGGTGGGAAGGGGAAGAAACAGGCAGTGCAGGGTTCCCCTGTAGTCGTTCCCCTAAAAAATAAGTATGCAGCTTTGGAAACTGTTGGGGGGGACAGCCTTGCAGGTGTAAGCTGCAGTGAAGGGGTCTGTGGCTCTGAGATTCAGAAGGGAAAGGGGGAGAAGAAGAGAGCGCTAGTTATAGGGGACTCTCTAGTTAGAGGGACGGACAGGCGGTTCTGTGGACATGGGCGAGACTCTCGGATGGTTTGTTGCCTCCCGGGTGCTAGGGTCCGAGATGTCTCGGACCGTGTCTTCAGAATCCTTAAGGGGGAGGGTGTGCAGCCAGAAGTCGTGGTACACATTGGCACCAACGACATAGGTAGGAAGAGGGGCGGGGAGGTCATTCAAGAGCTCAAGGAGTTGGGCTGGAAGCTAAAAGCTAGGACAGACAGAGTCGTCATCTCTGGGTTGTTGCCGGTGCCACGTGACAGAGAGGCAAAGAATAGGGAGAGAGTGCAGTTGAACACGTGGCTGCAAGGATGGTGTAGGAGGGAGGGCTTCAGATATTTGGACAATTGGACTGCATTCTGGGGAAGGTGGGACCTGTATAAACAGGACGGGTTGCACCTGAACCAGAAGGGCACCAATATCCTGGGGGGTAGGTTTGCTAGCACTCTTCGGGGGGGTTTAAACTAATTTGGCAGGGGGATGGGATCCGGACTTGTAGTCCAGCAAGTAAGCTAGCTGTGTGTCAGGATGTCCAAGACTGTAGGGAGGCTGTGGAGAAGGTAGCACTGACAGGGACTACTTGCGGACACAGAGATGGGCTCAAGTGCGTATACTTCAATGCAAGGAGTATCAGAAATAAGGTGGGTGAACTTAAGGCGTGGATCGGTACCTGGGACTACGATGTTGTAGCCATCACGGAAACATGGATAGATGAGGGACAGGAATGGCTGTTGGAGGTTCCTGGTTACAGATGTTTCAGTAAGATTAGGGAGGGTGGTAAAAAAGGAGGGGGGGTGGCATTGCTAATTAGAAATGGTATAACGGCTGCAGAAAGGAAGTTTGAGGGAGATCTGCCTCTGGAGGTAGTATGGGCTGAAGTCAGAAATAGGAAAGGTGCAGTCACCTTGTTGGGTGTTTATTATAGGCCCCCCAATAGCAGCAAAGATGTGGAGAAACAGATTGGGAAACAGATTTTGGAAAGGTGCAGAAGCCACAGGGTCGTAGTCATGGGCGACTTCAACTTCCCAAATATTGATTGGAAGCTCTTTAGATCAAGTAGATTGGATGGGGCGGTGTTTGTGCAGTGTGTCCAGGAAGCTTTTCTAACGCAGTATGTAGATTGTCCAACCAGAGGGGAGGCCATATTGGATTTGGTACTCGGTAACGAACCGGGACAAGTGGTGGGCTTGTTAGTGGGTGAACATTTTGGTGATGGCGACCACAATTCTGTCACTTTCACCTTGGTTATGGAGAGGGATAGGTGCACACAACAAGGAAGTTTTTACAATTGGGGGAAGGGAAATTACGATGCTGTAAGACAGGATTTGAGGAGCATACGTTGGGAGCATAGGCTGTCAGGGAAGGATGTGGTGGAAATGTGGGACTTTTTCAAGGAGCAGATACGACGTGTCCTTGATATGTATGTACCGATCAGGCAGGAAAGAAATGGTCGTGTGAGGGAGCCTTGGTTGACGAGGGAGGTTGAATGTCTAGTAAAGAGGAAGAAGGAGGCTTACATAAGGTTGAGGAAACAAGGTTCAGACAGAGCAGTGGAGGGATACAGGATAGCCAGAAGGGACCTGAAGAAAGGGATTAGGAGAGCTAAGAGAGGGCATGAAAAATCCCTGGCGGATAGGATCAAGGATAACCCCAAGGCATTCTATGCGTATGTGAGAAACCTGAGAATGACGAGAACGAGGGTAGGTCCGATCAAGGACAGTGGTGGGAGACTGTGTATTGAGTCGGAAGAGATAGGAGAGGTCTTGAACAAGTACTTCTCTTCAGTATTTACGAACGAGAGGGACTGTATTGTTGAAGAGGAGAGTGTGAAACGGACTGATAAGCTAGAAGAGATATCTGTTAGGAAGGAAGATGTGTTGGACATTTTGAACAACTTGAGGATAGACAAGTCCCCCGGGCCTGACGGGATATATCCTAGGATTATGTGGGAAGCAAGAGAGGAAATTGCAGTACCGTTGGCAATGATCTTCTCGTCTTCACTGGCAACGGGGGTGGTACCAGGGGACTGGAGAGTAGCGAATGTTGTGCCCCTGTTCAAAAAAGGGAATAGGGATAACCCCGGGAATTACAGGCCAGTTAGTCTTACTTCTGTGGTAGGCAAAGTAATGGAAAGGGTACTGAGGGATAGGATTTACGAGTATCTGGAACGGCACTGCTTGATTAGGGACAGCCAGCACGGATTTGTGAAGGGTAGGTCTTGCCTTACAAGTCTTATTGAATTCTTCGAGGAGGTGACCAAGCATGTGGATGAGGGTAGAGCAGTGGATGTAGTGTACATGGATTTTAGTAAGGCATTTGATAAGGTTCCCCATGGTAGGCTTATGCGGAAAGTCAGGAGGCATGGGATAGAGGGAAATTTGGCCAATTGGATAGAAAACTGGCTAACCGGTTGAAGTCAGAGAGTGGTGGTAGATGGTAAATATTCAGCATGGAGTCCAGTTACAAGTGGAGTTCCGCAGGGATCAGTTCTGGGTCCTCTGCTGTTTGTAATTTTTATTAATGACTTAGATGAGGGAGTCGAAGGGTGGGTCAGTAAATTTGCAGATGATACAAAGATAGGTGGAGTTGTGGACAGTGAGGAGGGCTGTTGTCGGCTGCAGAGGGACTTAGATATGATGCAGAGCTGGGCTGAGGAGTGGCAGATGGAGTTCAACCCTGCCAAGTGTGAAGTTGTCCATTTTGGAAGAACAAATAAGAATGCGGAATACAGGGTTAATGGTAGGGTTCTTGGTCAGGTGGAGGAACAGAGGGATCTTGGGGTCTATGTACATAGATCTTTGAAGGTTGCCACTCAGGTGGATAGAGTTTGTAAGAAGGCCTATGGAGTATTATCGTTCATTAGCAGAGGGATTGAATTCAAGAGTCGTGAGGTGATGTTGCAGCTGTACAGGACTTTGGTTAGGCCACATTTGGAGTACTGTGTGCAGTTCTGGTCGCCTCACTTTAGGAAAGATGTGGAAGCTTTGGAGAGGGTGCAGAGAAGATTTACCAGGATGTTGCCTGGAATGGAGAGTAGGTCATACGAGGATAGGTTGAGAGTTCTCGGCCTTTTCTCGTTGGAACGGCGAAGGATGAGGGGTGACTTGATAGAGGTTTATAAGATGATCAGAGGAATAGATAGAGTAGACAGTCAGAAACTTTTTCCCCGGGTACAACAGAGTGTTACAAGGGGACATAAATTTAAGGTGAAGGGTGGAAGGTATAGGGGAGATGTCAGGGGTGGGTTCTTCACCCAGAGAGTGGTGGGGGCATGGAATGCGCTGCCCGTGGGAGTGGTAGAGTCAGATTCATTGGCGACCTTTAAGCGGCATTTGGATAGGTACATGGATGGGTGCTTAATCTAGGATAGAAGTTCGGCACAACATCGTGGGCCGAAGGGCCTGTTCTGTGCTGTATTGTTCTATGTTCTATGTTCTATGTTCTAAACTCTCTTATCATCCAGAGTTCCCAAATCTTGTGATCCTTATCTTTCGTTCTCATAGGTACGTGTATGTACTGAACTCTGATCAGCTGGCCTTTAAAAGACACTCACGTCAGATGAGTCAGCCATTCCCAGTTTACTTTCTCCAGTTCCTGCCTAATACTGTTAGAATTAGCCCCCGCTCCCCCGCTTTCCCACTTGTGCCCAACTCCCAGCCTTATCCATACGCATAACTTTCTATCAAATTATGATCGCCGTTACCCAAATGGTCCCCTAGTGAAGCTTCAATCATCTAGCCAGACTCATTCCCCAGTACCAGGTCTCGTATGCTCCTTCCCTATTTGGGTTATGTACATACAGTTTCAAGAAACGCTCATGAACGCACCTAACAATTTCTGCTCCCTCTAAGCCCCTGGCATTATGGGAGTCCGAGTCAATGTTGGAAATGTGATATTTTCTGCATTTTGCAGGAATGATCCTGATTTTCCCCTTTCTTTGTGAATTACCACTATATAATCCACCAGCAAGTGAGTAAAGTTATGGGCCTTTCTTGTGAAATGCAAGTTGTTAAGGTTATAAACTGGATTAGAGCAATAGCAACACTCCTTATTTAAGTCATCGTTCGATGAACTCAGTGCTGACTATGGTGAACTAATTCTCTATGCAAATGTGAATCACTGAGCCGAGGGATTCCTGATGAAGGGCTTCTGCCTGAAATGTTGATTCTCCAGCTCCTCAATGCTGCCTGACCTGCTGCACTTTTTCAGCACCACACTCTCGACTCTGATGTCCAGCATCTGCAGTCCTCACTTTCTCCTAAGTTGAGGGAAAGCCCTCCAAAGATTTTTACACTTGATACCTGAATCATTTCTTTTCTCGAATCAAGGAACAAAGCGCACTGTGAGCAGTCAGACAGTGCGAGGTTGCTTGACTTAAGGCTCCTTGCAAACACATCATCAAAACTGAATGAGCTGAATTGTGAACTGTAAGGAAAAGTTAGCATAGTCTGTGGTTCTCCCTGTTTAAAACAAATAACACACTAAAAGAAAATACACCTGAGGAAGTTAGTGGAATTAAACAGGTAATTAGCTATGATGGAACAAATTTCATAGAATCCCTACTATATGGGAACAGGAAATTCAGCTCACGGAGTCCATTCTGACCCTTCAAAGACATTCTGCCATGTTCTTGAAACTCTGCATATCCCATGGTTAATGCACCTAGCCTGCAGATCCCTGGACGCTATGGGCAATTTAGGCAAAAGTGAGGACTGCAGATGCTGGAGATTAGAATCAGGAGTGTGCTGCTGGAAAAGCACAGCATTTAAGGAGCAGTAAGTTGGACGCTTCAGGTAAAAGCCCTTCATCAATTTACCATGTCCAGTCTACCAACCTGCACATTTTGGGACTGAGAGAGGAAACCGGAGTACCCAGCGGAAATACATGCAAACATTGGGAGAACGAACGAACTCCACAGAGTCAGCCAAAGCTGGAATCGAACCCAAATCCCTAGTGCCGTAAGGCAGCAGTCCTAACCACTGAGCTACTGTACTGCCATTATTTGTTTCAAACTCAAATCCATTCCCTCCAGTAGACAGTGGTAGGTTGGCAACTAAATTCTGTGATTTGATTTTTTAAAGAAGTGGAATTGATGCAGAGATAATTTCTATGCAAAGAATAAGTTGAAAGTCAGATTGAAGGACAGCATCTTTTGTGGACTTGTCAACAGAGACAAATATCCATTTCTACCATCCTGCGCTTCAAAGTGAACACTTACTTTGATTTAGGAGATAGTGCTCTCAAATGAAGATAATTGAGTTGAAGTACCACACCTGCCTCATAGATAACCATTTGATAGGGTGTGTACGACTCACATTTCAAGCTCCAACCCAGATATCAAGGCACTGGCAGATAATGTACAGTTACTGTACACGTGTCATACTGAGATTTGGTACAAGGATGTTGCCAGGGTTGGAGGGTTTGAGCTATAGGGAGAGGCTGAATTGGCTGGGGCTGTTTTCCCTGGAGTGTCAGAGGCTGAGGGGTTACGTTATAGAGGTTTCTAAAATCTGGCCACTGACTCTTATCTATTTGTCTCATTATTTTGTACCTCGATCAGGTCACCTCTCTTCCTCCTTTTCTCTTTGAAGAGAAGGAGGAAGGGAGGTGACCTGATCGAGGTTTAAAATAATGAGAGGAATAGATAGAGTCAATAGCCAGAGACTTTTCCCCAGGGCAGGACTGACTGGTACGAGGTGTCATAGTTTTAAGATATTAGGAGAAAGGTATAGAGGACACGTCAGAGGAAGGTTCTTTACGCAGAGAGTTGTGAATACATGGAATGCGTTGCCAGCGGTGGTGATGGTGGAAGCAGAGTCATTAGGGACATTTAAGCGACTACTGGACATGCACATGGGCAGCAGTGAATTGAGGGGTGCGGAGGTTAGGTTATTTTATTTTACATTAGGATTAAACCTCGGTACAACATTGTGGGCCGAAGGGCCTGTTTTGTGCTGTACTTTTCTATGTTCTATGTTCTATGAGGGGCATGGATAGGGTAAGTAGACAAGGCTTTTTTTCCCAGCGTAGAGAAGTCCAAAGCTAGAAGAAATACATTTAAGCTGAGAGGGGAAAGATACAAAAGGGACCTAAGGGGCAGTTTTTTCATCCAGAGGGTGGTCATGTATAGAATGAGCTGCCAGAGGAAGTGTTAGAGGCTGGCACAATTATAACATTTAAAAGATATCTGGATGGGTATATGAATAGGAAAGTTTAAGAGGAATATGGGCCAAGTGCTGGTAGATGGCAGTAGGATATCTGGTTGGCATGGACGAGTTGGACTGAAGGGTCTGTTTCCGTGCTGAATATCTCTTTGACTATAAGATGTATAGAGGACAAAATTAATAATTATCTATACTTGGTCTTAAATTTATACTGGACTGAAAAATAAACTTTATTCTACATTTTCTTCAGGGTAGATCCTGGGTTGCACTTAAAGTCAAAAAGTAATCCTGTGCTTAAAAGGCTTGGAGATCAGTGCCATAGAATTTCACATTTTGAGTGCCTCCCACTTTGCCACAAGTTTCCTACAAGCATCTATCCAGTTCACTTTCTTCCTTCAGTTTGGAACTTTTACTGCTGTTCTCTTTGCCCATTTCCAAAAGGATGCTAAATCTAACTGTCTTGTGATCACCATCTCAAATGGTCTCCCACTGCTACATCACCTGCTGGTTATATTTCCAAAGGCTTAAATTTATATTTGTTATTGGACTTGTTACCTGTTGGCTTGTTTCCCTTATCACAATTATAACCTTTATAGTAGATTTAATATTTTCTACTCTGATGTCAACATGTCTGTTGTTCTCCACTCTCTCTTCTTTCCTTTTTCAAACAGTGCAAATACGCTAGGGAAAAAAAGCCTTGTCTCAGGAATAAAAGAATGACTAGGGTAGGAATAGGTCCAGTCAAGGATAGTAGTGGAAAATTGCGTGTGGAGGCTGAAGAGATTGGGGAGACACTGAATGAGACTAGGACCCATGGACACAGCCTTAAGATTAGAGGGGGTCAATTCAGCACAGAAATGCGGAGACATTTCTTCAGTCAGAGAGTGGTGGGCCTGTGGAATTCATTGCCGCAGAGTGCAGTGGAAGCCGGGACGCTAAATGTCTTCAAGGTAGAGATTGATAGATTCTTGTTGTCTCGAGGAATTAAGGGCTACGGGGAGAATGCGGGTAAGTGGAGTTGAAATGCCCATCAGCCATGATTGAATGGTGGAGTGGACTCAATGGGCCGAATGGCCTTACTTCCACTCCTATGTCTTATGGTCTTATGGAATATCTTTCGTCAGTATTCACTCAGGAACAGGACATTGTTGCCAATGTGAATACTGAGTCACAATTAATTAGAATGGACGGCTTTGAGGTATGTAGGGAAGAGGTGTTGGAAATTCTGGAAAGGGTGAAAATAGATAAGTCCCCTGGGCCTGATTGCATTTATCCTAGGATTCTCTGGGAAGCAAGGGAGGAGATTGCAGAGCCATTGGCCTTGATTTTTATGTCCTCATTGTCTACAGGAATAGTGCCAGAAGACTGGATGATAGCAAATGTGGTTCCCTTGTTCAAGAAGGGGAGTAGGGATAACCCAAGTAACTATAGGCCAGTGAGTCTCACTTCTGTTGTGGGCAAAGTCTTAGAGAATTATAAGGGATAGGATTTATGAACATCTGGATAGGAATAATGTGATCAAGGATAGTCAGCATGGTTTTGTGAAGGGCAGATAGTGTCTCACAAACCTTATTGAATTCTTTGAGAAGGTGACTAAGGAGGTGGATGAGGGTAAAGCGGTAGATATGGTGTATATGGATTTTAGGAAGGCGTTTGATAATGTTCCCCATGGTAGGCTACCGCAAAAAATACGTAGGTGAGTTGGAGGTTTGGATTAGGAATTGGCTGGCTGGAAGAAGACAGAGGGTAGTAGTTGATGGTAAAGGTTCATCTTGGAGTGCAGTTACTAGCGGTGTTCCGCAAAGATCTGTTTTGGGACCATTGCTGTTTGTCATTTTTATAAATGACCTGGAGGAGGGGCTAGAAGGTTGGGTGAGCAAGTTTGCGGATGATACGAAAGTCGGTGGAGTTGTTGACAGTGAGGAAGGATGTGTCAGGTTACAGCGGGATATAGATAAGCTGCAGAGCTGGGCAGAAACGTGGCAAATGGAGTTCAATGTGGGTAAGTGTGAGGTGATTCACTTTGGTATGAGTAACAAAAAGATGGGGTACTGGGCTAATGGTCGGATACTTGGTAGCGTGGATGAGCAGAGGAATCTTGGTGTCCATGTACACAGATCTCTGAAAGTTGCCACCCAGGTAAGTAGTGCAGTGAAGAAGGCATATGGCGTACTGGCTTTTATTGGTAGAGGAATTGAGTTCCGGAGTCCTGAGGTCATGTTGCAGTTGTATAAGACTCTGTTGCGACGCATCTGGAGTATTGTGTGCAGTTTTGGTCGCCATACTATAGGAAGGATGTGGAGGCACTGGAACGGGTGCAGAGGTGGTTTACCAGGATGTTGCCTGGTATGGTAGGAAGATCGTATGAGGAAAGGCTGAGGCACTTGGGGCTGTTTTCATTGGAGAAAAGAAGGTTTAGGGGTGACTTGATAGAGGTGTACAAGATGATTAGGCGTTTAGATAGAGTTGACCATGAGAACCTTTTTCCACGTATGGAGTCCGCTATTACGAGGGGGCATAGCTTTAAATTAAGGGGTGGTAGGTATAGGACAGATGTTAGGGGTAGATTCTTTACTCAGCGAGTCGTGAGTTCATGGAATGCCCTGCCAGTAGCAGTGGTGGACGCTCCCTCTTTATGGGCATTTAAACGGGCATTGGATAGGCATATGGAGGATAGTGGGCAAGTGTAGGTTAGGTGGGCTTGGATCGGTGCAACATCGAGGGCAAAAGGGCCTGTACTGCGCTGTATTTTTCTATGTTCTATAATCTGGAAGTCGTCATGCGTTGTAGTTATTTTATCAGGGATATCTATATTTGCAATTTCCAGACTTTAATGACACGATACATGAACATGCTATAAACAGCTCAAAGTACAGGTCACCTTATCATTAGTTGTGTGTTGTGCATAAAGCAACTATCATTCTCTGCATTTGCTGAATAGCATGCCGGAAGAAAAATCCTACTTTTTAAAACATACTTATCCTTAACTGGATGAAAGAGATGCTAAGAAAGAAAAGGAGGTGATTTGCCCTGGTGTTTTGGTCAATATTTATTTCTGAACACCTCTGTGAGAACAGAGTATCTGGTCTTTAACCCATTTCATCTGAGTTGATGGAACCTTCTTGTATGGAAATTGTGTGTTCTGTTTCCAAGGCTACAACAGTGACTACACTTCATTGGCCATAAAGTATTTTGGAAAACCTTCAAGGTGGGAAGGCATTATATGAATGTAATGTTCTGCCTTTTGTAAAAATTAAGAATAAAACTTGTGCGCTGGTATAATTCGATCACACTTGTCTTATTGGACAAGCTTTTTTTAGAATGATTTATTATGTATGTGGCATAATTTAACATTGTATATTCTTCTGCTTGTCTTTATTTTAGACATTTGTATGTCAATTCTGACATTTTACTATCTTAAACAGTCTCCTAACCCCATGGTGTCTCAAGTTTAGTTTATCCAAAATTACATTGGCTTCAAGTTCCTTGATGTTTAAACTTCAGAATTCTCATCTTGCGTGTATACCATTTAATGACTTCATCTCCCCTTGTCTTTAGTCTGGTCTTCACCCTTTCAGTTCCTCAGGCCTGCTTGTGAAGTTCTTCCTTTCCCTTTACCAATGATATCTATGTCTTTAGTTGTCCAGGCACAATGTTTTGGAATTCCTGCCTTGAACCTTCTGCTTCATTAGTTCCATCTCTTGTTTTAGACCTTACTTAAAACCCATCTGTTTGACCAAGCTTATTGTCACATTTGTGGCTGATTGTGTCTCTGTGAAGACACTTGGGATGATTGGCTTATAGACTGACATCATGAAGAAGCAAAAATGAGAAAAGTGAAGCAAGGGAAGAGTTGAGGCAAGGAGATTGGGTGGTGGTGGCGCTGGTGGGGGAGGCTGAGGGGAGGGGAGAGACAGAAGTTGGTATGGTTGGCTCAGGCTAATAATGGACTGTGAGTCATGAGATCACTATGCCATAAACAGATTTGTGCTATTTTGAAACATGTTACATTGGACTTCCACTTAGTATACATACAAGTGATTGGAGTTCTATGGAACTCAGAATGCAGAACAGGCCAGTCATTGACTCATGTTTTTGCCCTGCACAGGCCCTCCTGACCCCTTTCAGATTAGCTCTATCGGCAAATCCATCTGTATCTTTTCTCTCCTGACCTTATTTAGCTTTCCCTTAACCACATCTGCAGTTACTCACCTCACCTTCTCCTATGGTGGCCAAGTTCTGCATTTTTACCATCCTTTTGCTTGTTATGAAACTTTGCCCAAACTCCACATCACATTTACTGATAACTATCTTTTGTAGTCTGTACTTTTGTCCTTGTAGGGCAATCTGGAACAAGAAGTTATAGCTCTAGAATAAGGGATAGCAGATTTAAAACCGAGGTAAGGAGAAATCACTTCTCTCAAACAGTTATGAATCTGTGGAATTCTCCGCACTGAAGTACAGTGAGTGGTATGACTGATTTAACTTGAGGAGAGTGACAATTTTTAAATTAGTAATGAGTTGAAGGGTTATGGAGAGCACATGAGAAAGTGGAGTTAAGGCTGAGATGAGATCAGTCATGATTGTATTGATGCAGAGCAGACTCAAGGGGCTAAATTGCCTACTCCAGCTCTTGGATCTTTGTTATGTTTTAGTTTCCATATAGAGAACAAATCTCTATATCCAACCTATCAAACCCTTAACCTTAATGTCGACAACCACCATCATCCCTCATCGATAACCTTTATAGGTAATTATTTAATGTTTAAAGAAACACTTCAACAGTACCTATTTCATATTTTTTCATCACGTCAGAGTTCAAGTCGGCTGCACACCTACCTCCTGCCCGAGCTCATTAATTGAAAATTTTATTTCTGGCTTAGACAGGAACTGTTAAACAAGGAACAGGATTTCCCTATGTACATTGTGTTTGTGATGTAGCATATCCCGATAAGGTTAGACAAAAATGTATATTCTTGATGTGTATGTTATGATAATGTCAGCTTCATAGTTTAACTTTGTTATTTATGATTAATATAAAACATTTAAGATAAACATTTTGTCCAAAGGGCATAATTTTAAACAAGTTTGGTCTCTCTTCTGAGCAGAATTTAACTGCTGCTTTGAACTGGGTACACCATGAATGTTTTTTTCAGTTAACTGGACGTAACATGATATAGTTATATGGTGTTTCTAAAAACCATTCAAAAATTCATTTTACTAGTTAATTTTAATGTTATATTGTATGTTTCTATTTATAGGTAGCTACTATCGCAGAAACAGATGAGTCTGGTGATTCTGCCGAGGTTGTGACTGACTCTCAAAAACGGAGAGAAATTCTATCCAGGCGACCTTCTTACAGGTTTCTACTACATTGTGTATATTTTACTTCTCCCTTTAGTTAATGATGGCATCTGATTGGATCAGATTTTCCTGAGTATCATAAGCTGGAGTATCATAGAATGTAAATATAGCATTTTACATGAACGTTGAATGAAAACAAAAAATTTCATTTTTTTTCTCTCACTGACCTCAAAATTCTCTTAATTTTAGAGAAAGTGTATTTATACACCAAACAAATGTTTTCCAGTTCCAAGAATTAAGTCTTTCACTGAGCAGTCTGGAGCTTTGGTGCATGGCAGTTTTGTTGCATGCCAATTTTTTTCATCTCCTAATTTCTGAAGAAACTGAAATATAAAACTAGAAGCAGTGCAATACTATAAACGTGTATAGTTAGTTTATATATATCAATTGAAGAATAGTTATAGATTATCCTTAATACTGCAATGCTAACTTGAATGTCAACAACTTGTATTTATACAGTAGCTTTGAAAACCATTCCGAGGCATTTCACAGGAGAACTTTTGAATAAGGTTTGACACCAAATCAGATAACATATTAGGATAGGTGGCAAAAATCTTGGTCAAAGAGATACATTTTAAGGAGCTCCTTGAAGGAAGAAGCACAAAGCTTGAGATAGAAGTTCAGGGAGAAAACTCTGGAACTCCAGGCAGTTGAAGGGATAGCTGTCAATTGGTGGAGCAACTTAAAACTAAAATGGAGAAGAAGCCAGAGGATTGAAAGGATCACTGAGGATTTTTGGGTTGGAGTAAGTCATAAGATTGGAAAAGGACAAACTAATGAAGAGATTTGAAAATAAGGATGAGAGTTTTGAAGTTGATTGATAGCAATATAGGCCAATGATAGGTGGTTATTGAGGACTGTATTGGCTCAGGTTGATGCAAGTGAAACATGAGAGGAGGCCAAGTACAGACCCTTTGGGTTCTTCAGAGTTAACAGTGCAGAAGCCGAAGCCAACGTAGATGATAACTGGTGGTTGAATGGAATTTTCAAATCATACAGTTGACATTTATGTTGCAATAAATTATTTTGGCACAAAAGGTGGGATTGGCATTTTGAAGAAGGTGTTATAATCCCATCGTCTACGCTGGTATTTCATGATTTATTATTTCAATTTCGTATTATATCATTCTTCTTGCTTCTCTATGCACTCATGTTACCTAATAGCTTGGGACGTACACCTTTGGACTGCTTTCTAATGCAGATAGTTATATATATACTGCATATACATGAAAGAAGAGGTTCTTTTTCATGTGATGTGGGTGTTACTGACTAGGGTAGCATCTATTGCTCATCTCTGATTGCCCTTCAGAAAGTGGAATTGTGATATGCCTTCTTGAACTGCTGTAATGTTTGAAGTGCAGGTACTCTCCACTCCTTTTAAGAAGGGAGTTCTAGGATTTTGGAACAGCAATATAGTTCCAAGCCGGAATAGTATGTGGAGGGGAATTTGGTGGGTGTTCGAATAAATCTGCAGCCCTTGTCCATCAGAGACAGTACATTCCTGTTAGCATGAAGGGAAAGGCTGGTAGATTTAGGAAATGTCGCATGACTAGAGAAAATGAGGCTCTGGTCAAAAAAAAGTGGAAATGTCTGGTATAGACAGCAGGGATTGAGTGAATCCCCGGAGAGTATAAGGGCAGTAGGAGTGTGCTTAGGAGTGAAACCAAGAGGGGAAAAAGGGACATGAGTTAGCTAAGGCAAACAGAGTGAAGGAGAATCCAAAGTGATTGTTTAAGTACGTTAAGGACAAAAGAGTAACTTGGGAGAGAATAGTGCCCCTTAATGATCAATGTGGTCATCTGTGTGTGGAACCACAGGAGATGGGTGAGACACTAAATGAATATTTAAAGCATAAAAAAAGACTTGATGAACTGGACTCGTACTCACTGAAAATCAGAAGAATGGGGGGTGGGGGGTGGGGTGGGGGAGAGGTGGGAGAGGTGGGGAATATCATAGGAATATAGAATGCTAATGGGACTGGACAGTGAAGAATGTTCTTGATGTTGGTGAAACCCAGAACCAGGGATAACAGTTTAAGAATAATAGGTAAGCAATTTAGAAATGAGATGAGGAAGAATTTCTTCATTCAGAGAGCTGTGAACTTGTGGAATTCTCTCCCACAGAAAGCTGTTGGGACCAGTTCATTAGATATATTCAAGAGGGAGCTGGATACTGAAATTTCATGATCAACCATGATCATATTGAGTAATGGTGCAGGTTCGAGGGGTCGAATGACTCACTCCTGCACCTATCTTCTATATGTTTCTATGTCCTTCAGGGTGGTCAAGGCACAGTTTTGAAAAGAGCTGTCAAAGGAGCCATGGTGAGTTGTTTAATGCATCTTGTGGTTGGTACAGACTGCAATCATTGTGACGGTAATGAAAATTGAAGATGGTGGTTGGTGAGGTACCAACCAAGTAGGTTTCTTTGTTCTTGGATGGTTTTGAGCTTCTGGAGTTTTGGTGAACCACACCCGAACGGATAACTGGGGTGTATTCCATCATATTCCTGATTTATGTACATTTTGAATGGTGGACAGATAGTTGAAAGTCAAGACTTGAGTTACTGGCTGCAGTATTTCCAGCCTCTGACCTGCTCTTATAGGCACAGTATATAAATGGCTAGTCCAGTTCAGTTTCTAATCCGTGGCAACCTCTAGGATGTTGGTAGTAGTGTACTCAGCAATAGCAATTTCTTTGTACATCAAAGGGTAATAGGTAGATTCTGTCTTGTTGGAGATGGTCATTGCTTAGCATTTGTGCGGCACAAAATTTACTTGCTACTTGTCAGCTGACGCCTGGATATTGTCTAGTCTTAGTGCATTCAGGCATGGACTGCTTTAACATCTGAGGAGTTATGAATGGAGTTGAACATTGTGCAAACGTAAGCAAACATTCCCTCTATGACCTAATGGTGGAAGGAAGATCATATTTGAAGCATCTGAAGATAGTTGGGGCTCAGACCCATGGGGAACTTGTGCAATTTCTGCGTGAGTCTATCGAGAAAAAGCTGAAGTTATCATTGAAACTAAGTCCAGGACAATGACATCTGTGTTAGATTTGATTTGATGCTGAAACTATTGCAAAAGAGAATTCATTTACACAGTGGGTTAGGTCCTGTCCTTTCATTTTTGGAGCTCAGTATATATATTTAAACCAATCTACTGAAATGAAAGTTCTTGTGATAGGAAAAATAATGAGAGTAGGGAGGGCATGGACAGGATTTCCCGGTCACAGGAATATGCTGGCAGATAGCAAGCTGGTTTGAAGTGTGCCTACTTCAACACCAGGAGTATCTAAAATAAGGTAGGTGAGCTTGCAGCATGGATGGGTACCTAGGATTTCAATTTATGGCCATTTCGGAGACATGGATAGAGCAGGGTCAGGAATGGATGTTGCAGGTTCCAGCTTTTAGATCTTTCATCAAGATCAGGGAAGGCGGTAAAAGAGGGGGAGGTGTGGCCTTGTTAGTCAAGGACAGTGTAACGATGGCTGAAAGAACTTTTGATGAGGACTCGTCCATTGAGGTAGGATGGGTTGAGGTTGGAAACAGGAGAGGAGAGTTCACATGGCTGGGGAGTTTTTTTATAGGCCTCCGCAGAGTTCCAGGGATGTGGAGGAGAGGATTGGCAAAACGATTCTGAGTAGGAGTGAAAGGAACAGGGTGGTCATTTTGGGGGACTTTAACTTCCCCAATATTGACTGGAAATGCTAGAAGTCTGGTATGTCAGATGATCAGTTTTTGTCCAATGTGTGCAGGAGGGGTTCCTGACACAGTATGTCAAAGGGCTGACCGGAGAAGAGGCCACATTGGATCTGATGCTTGATAATGAACCAGGCCAGGTGTTTAATTTAGTGATAGGTGAGTACTTTGGAGAGAGTGACCATAATTTGGTTATGTTCAGTTTAGCAATGGAAAGGGGTAGGGGAAAGATATAAAAGGGACCTAAGGGGCAACTTTTTCATGCAGAGCGTGGTGATTGTACAGAATGAGCAGCCAGAGGAAGTAGTGGAGGCTGGTACAATTATAACATTGAAAAGGCATCTGGACGGGTATATGAATAGGAAGGGTTTAGAGAGTTATGGGCCAAGTGCTGGCAAATGGAACTAGATTAGGTTAGGATAGCTGGTCGACATGGACGGGTTGGACATCTGTGACTCAGTAGCAAGCAGGTTAGCTCAAGGAGAGCTAATGGACCTTATCTACCTGGACTTCAAGAAGGCCTTTGACAAGGTGCCACACAGGACGGTACTGAGTAAGATAAAGGCCCATGGTGTCAGAGGCAAGGTGCTAGCATGGAGAGAAGCCTGGCTGTCTGGTAGAAAGCAGAGAGTGGGGATAAGAGGGACCTTCTCGGGATGGCAGCTCGGGAATACAAGAGGTATTCCGCAAGTCTCAATGTTGGGACCACAACTTTTCACTTTATACATTAACAATCTAGAACATAGAACTTAGAAACGTACAGCACAGAACAGGCCCTTTGGCCCACGATGTTGTGCTGAGGTTTAATCCTAATGTAAAATATAATAAGTTAACCAACGCACCCCTCAACTCACTGCTATCCATGTGCATGTCCAGCTGTCGCTTAAATGTCCCTAATGACTCTGCTTCCACCACCACCGCTGGCAATGCATTCCATGCATTCACAACTTTCTGCGTAAAGAACCTACCTCTGATGTCTCCTTTATATCTTCCTCCTAATATATTCAAACTATGACCCCTTGTACCAGTCAATCCTGCCCTGGGGAAATGTCTCTGGTTATCGACTCTATCCATTCAGTTCATTATCTTGTACACCTCGATCAGGTCTCCTCTCCTCCTCCTCCTCTCCAGAGAGAAAAGTCTGAGCTTATTCAACCTTTCTTCATAAGGCAAGCTCTCCAGTCCAGGCAACATCCTGGTAAACCTTCTTTGCACCCTCTCCAAAGCTTTTGTATTTTTCCTATAGCAGGGCGACCAGAACTGGACACAATATGCCAAGTGTGGTCTCACCAGTGATTTGTAGAGCTGCAGCAAAACCTCGCAGCTCTTAAACCCGATCCCCATGCTAATGAAAGCCAAAACACCATATGCTTTCTTAACAACCCTATCCACTTGGGTGGCAACTTTGAGGGATCTATGTACTTGCACACGCAGATCCCTCTGTTCCTCCACACTGCCAAGAATCCTGTCTTTAATCCTATATTCAACATTTGAGTTCGACCTTCCAAAATGCATCACTTCACATTTATCCAGGTTGAACTCCATCTGCCATTTCTCAGCCCAGCTCTGCATCCTGTCTGTCACGCTGCAGCCTACAGTAGCCCTCTATACTATTGACGACACCTCCAACCTCGTGTCATCTGCAAATTTACTAACCCAGCTCTCAGTGAAGATAGATGACTGCACCTCTTCAACGATATCCTCCAAAACTGAAGGCTCCCCCCACCCACCCATCCAAGATGCAATTTCTGCCCCATACTTTTATACCCATTTATACCCATGACTTGTGTAGCCATCTACAAGTTTGCTGATGACACTACTGTGGTAAGATGAATATCAAACTGCAATGAGCCAGAATACAGAAGGGAGATGGAGTCATAGTCATAGAGTCATAGAGATGTACAGCATGGAAACAGATTCTTCAGTCTAACTTGTCCATGCCGACCAGATACCCTCAATTAATCTAGTGCTATTTGCTAGCACAAGGTCCATAACCCACTAAACCCTTCCTATTCATTCAGATGCCTTTTAAATGTTGTAATTGTACCAACCTCCACCACTTCCTATGGCCGCTCATTCTATTAGCTCCCTTTTTAAATCTTGCCCCTCTCACCCTAAATCTTTGTCCTCGAGTTCAGGACTCCTCCACCCTGAGGAAAAGACCTATCCATTTACCATATCCATGCCCCTCATGATTTTATAAACCTCTATAATGGCTTGGTGTCATGGTGACAATAGCCTCTCTCTCAATGTTGGCAAAACAAGAGAACTGGTTATTGACTTCAGAAAGAAAGGCGGAGAGCATGCTTGATCAACATTCATGGAGCGGTGGTTGAGATTGTCATGTTCCGGGGAGTGATGATAACCGACAGCTTGTCCTGGACTTCCCAAGTAGATGTGATGGTCAAGAAGACACAACAATGCCTCTTCTTCCTCAGGTGGCCTTGGAAATTCAGCATGACCATAAGCACTCTCCCAACCTTTACAGATGCAGCATAGAAAGCACACTATTTGGGTGCATAATCATCTGAAAAGACAACCGATCTAACCAGGATCTTAAAACACTACAGAAGGCTCCGTGCACAGTCCAGATAATCACAGAAGCCAATCTCCCATCCATGGACTCCATTTACACTTCTTGTTGCTGCGGAAAGGCTGCCAACACCATCAAAGACCCCTCCCACCCCAGTAATGCTCTCCTGCAACCTCTTCCACCAGGCAGAAAATACAGAAGCTTGAACATATGCACCAATAGGTTCAAGTACAGCTTCTTCCCTTCTGCTATTAGACTGTTGAATGGAATCTCCAACTTCAAATAATGTTGATCTTATTAATATTGCCCTTGCTCCGTGCACCTATACAGTGTAACCTGTATACTTCACTCTGTCTAAGCATCCTATGATCTCTATGTCCTTGCTTACTATGATCTGCTTGTACTGCTCACAAATGGAACTTTTCGCTATATTTAGGTACATGTGACTACAATAAATCAAATCAGATCGAATACTTTAGGTTTCTTGTTTCAACAAATTTGTGTACATTCAATAGATGTGATTCCCTTCATTTCTGTCAGGGATATAAGCGAACTCATTGTATCTTCAAATTAAAAAACTCGGGGCTTTTCCCAACCCCGTGTGCTTGGACTGCTTAAACATCTTAAGGCTTTTTCTAGCTCTGATGGCCTGGAGACTCAAAAATTAAACTGTCCTTCTGTTGCTCCCTTTCCATCTTCCCAGGCTGGATTGTGAATCTTGAAGTAAACATTTCAGCAAATATTAGACTAGATTCCCTACAGTGTGAAAACAGGCCCTTCGGCCCAACAAATCCACACCGACCCTCTGAATAGAAACCCACCCAGACCCATTCCCCTACATTCACCCCTGACTAATGCACCTAACACTACGGGCAATTTAGAATGGCCAATTCACCTAACCTGCACACCTTTGGACTGTGGGAGGAAACCAGAGCACCCGGAGGAAACCCACGCAGACACGGGAAGAATGTGCAAACTCCACACAGACAGTTGCCCAAGGCGGGAATTGAACCTGGGTCTCTGGCGCTGTGAGGCAGCAGTGCTAGCCACTATGCCGCCCTATTCTACCAATTGGCTTGCTTGGCTATTTAGTTTAAATCACTGATTTTTTTGGAAGTGCTCAGACCCAATGCTTAGAAAAAGAGCTTAGAACATAGAACAGTACAGCACAGAACAGGCCCTTCAGCCCACGATGTTGTGCCGACCATTGATTCTCATGTATGCACCCTCAAATTTCTGTGACCATATGCATGTCCAGCAGTCTCTTAAATGTCCCCAGTGACCTTGCTTCCACAACTGCTGGTGGCAATGCATAACGCATTCCATGCTCTCTCAACTCTCTGTGTAAAGAACCCGCCTCTGACTTCCCCTCTATACTTTCCTCCAACCAGCTTAAAACTATGACCCCTTATGTTAGCCATTTCTGCCCTGGGAAATATTCTCTGGCTATCGACTCTATCTATGCCTCATCATCCTGTATACCTCAATTAGGTCCCCTCTCCTCCTCCTTTTCTCCAATGAAAGAGGTCCGAGCTCAGTCAACCTCTCTTCATAAGATAAGCCCTCCAGTCCAGGCAGCAACCTGGTAAACCTCCTCTGAACCCTCTCCAAAGCATCCACATCTTTCCTATAATAGGGCGACCAGAACTGGACGCAGTATTCCAAGTGCGGCCTAACCAAAGTTTTATAGAGCTGCAACAAGATCTTATGACTCTTAAATTCAATCCCCCTGTTAATGAATCCGAAACACCATATGCTTTCTTAACAACTCTGTCTGCTTGGGTGGCCATTTTAAGGGATCTATGTACCTGCACACCAAGATCCCTCTGTTCCTCCACACTGCCAAGAATCCTATCCTTAATCCTGTACTCAGCTTTCAAATTCGACCTTCCAAAATGCATCACCTCGCATTTATCCAGGTTGAACTCCATCTGCCACCTCTCAGCCCATCTCTGCATCCTGTCAATGTCGCACTGCAGCCTACAACAACCCTCTATACTGTCAACGACACCTCCAACCTTTGTGTCATCTGCAAACTTGCTGACCCATCCTTCAATCCCCTCATCCAAGTCATTAATAAAAATTACAAACAGTAGAGGTCCAAGGACAGAACCCTGTGGAACTCCACTCACCACTGACTTCCGGGCAGAATATTTTCCTTCCACTACCACTCGCTGTCTTCTGTTGGCCAGCCAATTCTGTATCCAGACAGCTAAGTTCACCTGTATTCCATTCCTCCTGACCTTCTGAATGAGCCTACCATGGGGAACCTTATCAAATGCCTTGCTGAAGTCCATATACACCACATCCACAGCTTGGCCCTCATCAACGTTTCTAGTCACATCCTCAAAGAACTCGATAAGGTTTGTGAGGCATGACCTGCCCCTCACAAAGCCGAGGTGACTGTATTTAATCAAGCCATGCTCTTCCAGATGGTCATAAATCCTATCCCTCAGAATCCTTTCTAACACCTTGCAGACGACAGATGTGAGACTGACTGGTCTGTAATTGCTGGGGATTTCCTGATTTCCTTTCTTGAAGAGAGGAATTACATTTGCCTCTCTCCAGTCCTCAGGTACAACTCCAGTGGAGAGGGAGGATGCAAAGATCTTTGCAAGTGGCGAAGCAATTGCATTCCTTGTTTCCCAAAGCTGCCGAGGACAAATCTGGTCCAGCCCTGGCAACTTGTCAATCTTAATATTTGACAAAATTTTCAGCACATCAGCTTCCTCTATCTCTATCCATTCCAGCATGCACACCCGCTCTTCAAAGGTCTCATTCACTACAAAGTTCGTTTCTTTCGTAAAGACAGAAGGAAAAAACTCATTTAGGGCTTCCCCTACCTCCTCAGACTCCACACACAAGTTCCCTATGCTACCCCTGATCGGCTCTACTCTTTCTTTGACCATGCTCTTATTCCTCACATAAATGTAAAATGCCTTTGTGTTCTCCCTAATCCGTTCTGCCAAGCCTTTCTCGTGCCCCCTCCTGGCTCTCCTCAGACCATTTTTGAGCTCCTTCCTCGCCTGCCTGTAATCCTGTAGAGCTGAGCTTGACCCTAGCTTCCTCCAACTTATGTAAGCTACCTTCTTCCTTTTGACGAGAAGCTCCACCGCTCTCGTCATCCAAGGTTCCTTTATCTTACCCCTTCTTGCCTGTCTCAGAGGGACAGATTTATTCATCACTCGCAACAACTGTTCCTTAAACAGTCTCCACATGTCTATAGTGCCTTTACCATGGAACAATTGCTCCCAGTCCATGCTTCCTAGCTTGTGTCTAATCGCATCATAGTCTCCTCTTCCCCAATTAAATATCCTCCTATTTTGCCTAATCCTCTCCTTCTCCATAGCTATGTAGAATGTGAAGCAGTTGTGGTCACTATCACCAAAATGCTCTCCCACCACAAGATCTGATACCTGCCCTGGCTCGTTTCCGAGCACGAAGTCTAGAATGGCCTCTCCCCTCGTCGGCCTGTCAACTTACTGAGTTAGGAAACCATCCTGAACACACGTCACAAAAACAGCTCCATTCAAATCCTCTGCTCGAAGGAGGTTCCAATCAATATTGGAAAAGTTAAAGTACCCCATTACAACAATCCTACTACGTCCACACTTTTCCAAAGTCTGCCAACCTATGCTTTCTTCAATCTCCCTGCTACTATTGGGGGGCCTGTAGTAAACTCCAAACGAGGTGACTGCTCCCTTGCTGTTCCTAATTTCAACCCATACTGACTCGGTAGGCAGATCTTCCTCAATAATGCAAGCTTCTGTAGCTGTGATACCCTCTCTGATTAGTAGTGCTACACTACCTCCTCTTTTTCCCCCCTCCCTATTCTTTTTAAATGCTCTAAACCCTGGAACATCCAGGAACCATTCCTGCCCCTGAGAAACCCATGTCTCTGTTATGGCCACAACATCATAGCACCAGGTACTGATCCATGCTCTAAATTAATCACTTTTATTCCTGATACTCCTTGCGTTAAAGCAAGCACACTTTAACTGATCCCTTGGTTCCTTCCCAGGAAAATCCTTCCCACTAGCTGGTCTACCTCTTGCTATTGTCTCATCTGTATCAACTCTCACCTCCGGTATACAGCTCAGGTTCCCACCCCCCTGCCATACTAGTTTAAACCCTCTCGAACGACTCGAGCAAACCTTCCACCCAGGACATTGGTCCCCTTCCAGTTCAGATGCAACCCGTCCTTCTACACTTGGGGAGGTGGTTGCAAAAGCGGACTCATAATGGTGACAGAATTCTATTTGGGCTGGTGTGGTACCAGCTGGCATCTGTGCCATATGCATTGGCAAGGTCCAGTGAGGACAAATAGAAGCAAGGGAATTGGTAGAGGCAAGATGGCACTGAAGAGTAATGATCTTGGGTCATGTCACACTACAGGTAACCTTACCACACTATACTCCCACATACAGACTAACACTCACACACACACACATGCTGTCCCGTTCTCTCGCTCTCTCGAGGTCTGTGACCAGTGGAATGCCACAAGGATCGGTACTGGGTCCTCTACTTTTTGTCATTTACATAAATTATTTGGATGCGAGCATAGGAGGTACAGTTAGTAAGTTTGCAGATGACACCAAAATTGGAGGTGTAGTGGACAACGACGAGGGTTACCTCAAATTACAACAGGATCTTGACCAGATGGGCCAGTGGGCTGAGAAGTGGCAGATGGAGTTTAATTCAGATAAATGAGGGGTTCTGCGTTTTGGGAAAGCAAATCTTAGCAGGACTTATACACTTAATGGTAAGGTCCTAGGGAATGTTGCTGAACAAAGAGACCTTGGAGTGCAGGTTCATAGCTCCTTGAAAGTGGAGTCGCAGGTAGATAGGATAGTGAAGAAGGTGTTTGGTATGCTTTCCTTTATTGGTTAGAGTATTGAGTACAGGAGTTGGGTGGTCATGTTGCGACTGTTCAGGACATTGGTCAGGCCACTGTTGGAATATTGCGTGCAGTTCTGGTCTCCTTCCTATTGGAAAGATGCTGTGAAACTTGAAAGGGTTCAGAAAAGATTTACAAGGATGTTACCAGGATTGGAGGATTTCAGCTATAGGGAGAGGCTGGACAGGCTGGGGTTTTTTTTCCCTGGAGCGTCTTGGGATGAGGGGTGACCTTGTAGAGGTTTACAAAATTGAGGGGCATGGATCGGGTAAATAGGCAAAGTCTTTTCCCTGGGGTCGGGGAGTCCAGAACTAGAGGGCATAGGTTTAGGGTGAGAGGGGAAAGATATAAAAGAGACCTAAAGGACAACCTTTTCACACAGAGGGTGGTACGTGTATGGAATGAGCTGCCAGAGGATGTGGTGGAGGCTGGTACAATTGCAACATTTCAAAGGTATTTGGACGAGTATATGAATAGGAAGGGTTTGGAGGGATATGGGCCGGGCATGGCAGGTGGGACTAGATTGGGTTGGGATATCTGGTCGGCATGGACGGGTTGGACCGAAGCGTCTGTTTCCATGCTATACATCTCTATGACTCTGACTCTCTCTCTGTTTGTTTTTTTATCTTTCTCACTCTCTCTCACACACACACACACACACACACACACACACACACACACACACACACACACACACACACACAATCTCTGTCACATACACACACACACTCTCACTCTTTCTCACCCACTCTCACACACATAATTTGGAGATGTCGGTGTTGGACTGGAGTGTAAAAGTTAAAAATCACACAACACCAGGCAGCAGGTTATAGTCCAACAGGTTTAATTCAAAGCAACTAGCTTTCGTAGCACAGCTCCTTCATCAGGTGATAGTGGAGGACACAATTCTAAGGCATAGAATTTATAGCAAAAATTTACAGTATGATGTAACTGAAATTATACATTGAAAAATACCTTGATTGTCTGTTAAGTCTTTCACCTGTTCGAATACCATGATAGTTTCACTTCTTTCATGTGTGAATCACAAAACCTTTTTTTAAAAAGTTGCATTCTCAGGTTAGCTGTAACACTGGGTGTTAGCTAGACAATATGTTGAAGGAGTTAGCCCCCTGTGTTCTCTGTCTGTGCCATGATGCTTAGATTGATTCTAATCTAAAAAGTGAGATAACAGAGTTTTACATGAATTCATGCAGTTTTTCAGCAAAGTACAATGTAATTCTGCAAGTACAAATTCACGCCACAAAATATGTGTGCAAGTGGGTCTTTGTGTGTGTGTGTGTGTGTGTGTGTGTCTGTCTGTCTGTCTGTCTGGGTTGGGGGTTGTGAGTGTGAGAGAGAGTGTATATGTGTGTGTAGTGAGTGTAGAGTGTCTTAAGTCTGTGAAGGGGTGCATGTGTGAGTGTGGGAGTGCAAGTGCATGTCTGGGGTGGGGGGATTGTGAGTGTCTATGAGAGAGAATGTATATGTGTGTGCATGAGTGTAGAATGGTCTAAGTCTCTGAGAGGATGCCTGTGTGAGTGTGGGTGTCTGTAAGGGTGTGTGTGAGTGTCTATGTGCATGTCTGTGTATATGTGTGTCCGAGTGTATGTGTGTGTATAGGAGTGCCTGAGTGAGTGTGTGTGTGTGTGTGTAGGAGTGTCACATACACACACATAGGGTGGGAATTATTTCATTCAAGATTCTTTTCTGTCAAAACATCAATTGGAAACATGACCTCACACCAAAAGTGCATTGTCTAACCTGAGATATCATCTCTTGTACATTGATAAGACGTTTAATTATCTAGGGACCAAGACTTGAAAGGAATCTGGATTTTGCATTTTAATCAGCAGTCTATGTAAATTTATTTCTCTTCTGACTTTCCTATCATTTATATGATTCACTTTCTGAATTTTCCTCCTGTCTCGTAAATTTACCCCATTGATGTTCTCTGTAATTTGTTAAGTGTAATAAACTTTTCTTTTAATGCATCCCCAGAGACAAACACCAGTACAAACACCTTGATTCCAGGAACAAAAATCTGAGCTTCAGTTTTTATTGTTTTTTTTGAGCACTCTTCAAACATTTCTGACAAACCTGCATGATTTTGTTAGATTTCCTCTGAAACTCGACATATATATAAGAAATTTAATTTTGGTTTATAAATAATTACTTAACAAATGTAAGGATGCTATTCACCTCATGCCCATATATCAGGTTCAAAAGTACAAAATCCTAAGAACTCATTAGGAGTATCCCTAATGGCAAACAGTGAAACCGGAATTCCTTAATTACAATCGTATGATATTCTTGACATGGAATGATTAGACATGCTCTAATCATAGAATTTAATGTTTGGTGCCATCTTTCTACTGCTCCTTGAGACTGTGGATGATAAACTGAAAATATATGTTCTTTTTCCAAACTGTTCATTATTTATTTGAATATTTGCAACAAATTTAACCCTAATCTGATTGTATTTCTTTGTGAAATCCATATCTTAAAAAAAATTGTGCTAACCTCTCCTCTATCACTTTTGCCATATTTTTTTCTTAAATGCACTGCTTCAGGAAACCTTGTTGAAACATTTATGATTTTTAAAAATCATTTGATTCCCTCTTTTGGTTTTAGGTAGGTCTACTGTTAAAACCCTTCTAAATGGTTCTTTGAAAGTTGGTGTTGGAATTAACAGCACCAATTTAATTGTGGTTGAGGTTTCCCCACTACCTGACATATCTGGCATTTTCTGAGATCTTCATGTAATCTTGTAATAGGGTTAAAATAGAGAAAAATGCATAAATCCTTCAGTAAAACAGTGTAATGCAATGGTACGTGAAAGTTCTAAATATTCTGTGTGACCTCACAATACTTTTCAGTGTATAATGGTATTGCTCAACACTTGGTCATTGAAATTACATTGGGGATTCTCAACAGTTTGTGCTGTGCTTCAGCAGTAGGCTTGGATTAGAGCAAATTTGTTGACGTTACCTGAAGTGTAAAACTACAACTGATGTAATATTTTCTGAGTGAATTTTGGAATAGGGAAATAATGTATCTTTGTTTTATGGGAATGGGAAAATTATCACTGTACATTGCCTGTGAACGTCATTTGGAAGTATTCGAGCAATACTGGAAGGTTGCATGTGAACAGTAAATGATAATCCACAGGCTATTTTTGCAGATTGATTATTCAAACAAGTTAACAGGATTATCTTAAATTATATTTTGATGTTGAGGTTGTAGTGCACCTTATTTTTACAGAGTTGTTTATTTCTAGTTGCTTACAGACAAAATCTTTTGCATGTGGGCAATACTGACAAGCCCAACATTGATTTTCTTTCCTAGTTGCCTTTGGTAAGGTGGTGATCAGCAAGTTGAAATGTTGCGGTTAATGAGTTGAAACTCCATAGCTGTTGCACAAAACAAAAATCAGAATTTTGACCCAACTGAAAGAAGAGAAAGCAAAATGAAGAGAAAGCAGCCTACTGTGCCTGTTAGAATTGCATATGATTTAGACTGTGTCTATGAGACGATTATGTTTCCATTACCACCTGATCCATTGTCTATCAAGATAATAGAAGTTTTCGGAATGCCACTGAGGAAGCCTTGACAAATTGTGTTGTGCATCCTCTATTGTACACATTGCAGTTATGAGACACTTGTGAACTAGTTTAGATTCATGGATGAGGTACTGTACAAATAAATGCTATTCCAAAGTCCTACTCACCTGCCTCCCATTTTGCACCCTTCATAAATTTGAACTCTTAGATCTCCAGTGCTTTTATTTTAATTTTCGCAGTGTTCCCTTAATGCTTCATCCCTGTGCAGTGGGCCTTTCATGGTTTTCAGTTCAGCAACAGCTTGATTTTAATATTCTTATTTTAATAACACCTCATGCCCTTCCTTATCTTTACAAGCTTTTCCAGCTCTATTACCCTCAAAGACTGCTTCACTCATACAATTCACATTCCAATTTAAAAAAAACATTGTTGGTTGTGCCTTTCTTCCCTGTTTTCATTTAGTCATCTCCATAAAATGTTTATTTTTGACCAACCTCTTAACCTGATTAACTGTCTTCCTTTATAGCTCTGTGTTAAATCCTTTGTCCTGTAAACATCTTTGGGATGCTTTATTATGTTTACTATAAAGACCCCATATAAAAGCAACTTGTTATTATCACTGCCACAAATGCCAAGGTATAATCATCACCAACAAGAGACCATCTAACCATTGCCTCTTGGCATATCAGCACTCTGGGAGTTATTATTGATCAGAAACTCAACAGGACTCACCACATAAATGCAGCAGCTAGGAATAATGCAGCAAGCAACACACCTCCTGACTCCCCAGAGTTTGTCCACCATCTATAAGGCACAAGTCAGAAGTGTGATGAAATACCCCACCACTGGTCTGGATGAGTACAGCCCTAACATCACTCAAGAAGCTTAACACCATCAAGGATGAAGCAGTCCTCTTGATTGGCACTGCATCCACAAGCATCCACTCCCTTCACCGCTGATGTTCAGTAGCAGCAGTGTATACTATCTGCAAATTGTACTGCAGAAATTCACCAAAGAATCTCAGATAGCACCTTCCAAACTCATGACCGCTTCCATCTAGAACGACAAGGATGACAGATATATGGGAACACAACCACCTTCAAGTTACCGTCCAAGCCACTCACCATCCTGACTTGGAAATATATCACTGTTCCTTCACTGTCATGGGGTCAAAATTCTGGAATTCCCTGCCTAATGGCATTGAGAGTCAACCCACAGCAGGTGGACTGCAGTGGTTCAAGAAGGCAGCTCACTATTACTTCTCAAGGGCAACTCAGGATGGGCAATAAATGCTGGCTAGCCAACAATGGCCACATCCCACAAAATAAATAAATACATTCCAAGCTAGTGCTTGTCTAAATCCATGCAGGCATGGATTACTTGGTTATTCAAAGATTTGCAAAAGCATGCAAGTACTGTGTAAGCATGAATGAACAACTCATTCTGACTATAATGGAGGGAAGCGCATGAATAAAGCAATACTTAAGAGTGAGTTAGATCTGTAATTGTTATTCATTATCTGAAAGAATTTTATCTGTTAATATTAAATAAATGGTATGTCTGCAGATGCCTTACATGCCAATTGTCAAGATCAAATTTATGATGTTTTGCAAATTAATTGAGAAGATGAAATTGGATGGGTAGTAGAAACCATGTTTTTTTTTAACAAGTTATCTTTCCTGCTGGAACTTAGTGATTATTCCACATCTACTTGAGGCAACTAAGGATAAAAAAGACTCCATGAGCATTCCTATTCTCAATTATACTGGACTTACTTGCAGGTGATAAGACTTAAAATCTTATCAGCTACAAGAGCCTGTGAAAAATCACATGTGGCGCTCTTCTGCAATTCCCTGCCATGTAAATGCTGGGGGGGTCTAATTCATTTGCTTCAGGGTCAACGCATTTTCAAAGTTGATAACGAAAAAAATTTTTAACAGCTGCTGGTCAAAATGCAGTTGTAAGAATCATGACATTTAAGGAAACTTGCACTTGTTTTCTGAAAGGACTCTGTTTTGTACATAATATTATTGTTACCTCCTAACAGATGATAGCAAGCAACTTTGAGATTCATTTTTCAATACATGATTCATTGTTGATCACTGAATGAAATATTGGGGCTCATGAGTTAACATACTCACTTGATTGTGTATGCGGTTATTAATTTTAGTTTATTGTGTAAAATTGCATTTTGAAAATATTGTAAATGAACCAAGTCCCAAAATGATAACAATTAGGAAAATTACATTAGCAACTGTCTTTCTTTATATCACAGTTAGCTAAACTTAGGTTATGTCATTTCAGAAAAATCCTAAATGAATTATCTTCTGATGCACCTGGTGTTCCAAAGATTGATGAAGAAAAATCAGAGGAAGAGGGAGCGACAGCTGCTATCACTACAATGGCAGTACCAACGTCTATCTATCAGACGAGCACTGGCCAATACAGTATGTAATATCATTTTAAATTATGTTTATTATTTATCGATGGTGACATCAGTGACCTTAAATATTTATTTCAACTATATATTAAGTATTTTACTGTGATGCTCTAACACTTTTCAGCAGCATTACCAAGGTCTATTGGTTAATTAAAATTTTGCAGGTCTAGTGAGAGTAATTAAGAACAACTTCCTTGATCTACTGAATAATAAGCCATAGAGATATCGGGTTCTTTCGTTCATCTCTTGCTCTATGCATAGTGAGTAGAACTCAATTGCAATGTCTTCAATGGCCCTGACCAGTTGAGGGCTGAAATCAGATTACTGTTAAATATCTTACAGAAAGTTTGTGTTTGTTATATATCTATCAACTGAGACTATACCAGCATCCTAATGCTTTTCTTGACCAAGATCTACCGACATTTGCTGTCTGATTTCAGAGTTGTATTGCTTAAAAAAAAAGTGGAAATTTACTTTCCTTGGCTGTCAGTTATGTCAAGTTTCACTGAGAATTTCCCTCCGCAAACCCTAGCAAGGTTTCTCACGGTATCTTATCAAACTCACCTTATTAGCTACCTATCCCACCCTTCTGGTGCCCTTGTCTGATTCTAGCCTCATTTTACCACTTGCCATATCCTGAACAACTTGCCACTGTCAAGGTGTACTGGGATAAACTCTCAGCCCTGGCATCATTTTTTAAATGACCATTATGCAGCCAGATGGGCACTGTTAATCTCGAGCTGCCTGCATGGTTCCTGTCTGCCATACCCAGGCAGCAAATGACAAGGGAAAATTGACATTCAGCTTTGCGGACAGAGACCTTGAGGTCCAGCTAGACAGGGTGATGCACAGGCTTGGCGTTCTTTTCCTTCAGTGAAAACCACACAGATCAATCTTAATCATCTGGAGAAAGGTACAGTAATATAAGAAGGTCAGTGACCTTGCTTACTCCACCAATGTAAGTAGCACCATATTCTGTCTGATATCTCACACTCTCACATCTGCTATCTCCTGCCATGGCTCATGCTGCACCATTCTTGCTGTTGCTTGCAACATCTTCACTCAGAAATGATCACGCAATCCAACCTCAGACATCACTAACCCTGCATGCCCTGAACACTACTTTCCCACATACTTAGGATACCTTCCCACCTGAATCAAAAGTAATCAGTTGCGGTCAACCTGCTTAATATCTGGCTCTCTCCCATTCCAGGAGGAAAATACTCCACAGCAGGGAAAAAGAAATGAGTGATGCACTGTCTGACATCTGAATCCTCACTCAGAAATGAGGAGAGGATCCTGACTATCCATATCCAAGTTCTTGGATGGATATCAGAGGTTGCACATGACTTGCTGTGCCAGGATTCCCCTGAGCAAAGGCTGTTTACCTTGACATGTCTGAGACATATAAGAATCCTGACAAGCTCCCTGGGTTTAGGTCTGTGTAAAATGGCATCGCAATACAAGCAATACTGTGAAGTGGGTATCTCTGGCTGAGGTGCAAAGGCACAAAAAGGCAAGGTAGGAATACTTTGGGCTTCCAGTTAGCGTCAAAGTGAGTCAGTAATGATAGAGCCTATGTACTGGTTGAAGGTGATGCGATGTCCCGTTAATGAGCTAGGTCTGTGTCCCTGAGTGCAAAGAGTTCTTGCTGCAGCATTTGAATGATAGTGGTACCTGTTGAATGCCACTGTCCATGGTGTGGGCTGAATGTGGCTTGTGTCCAACATGCAGGTCCTTGATGAGCTGAATTCACCAGAGCCACTCTGACTTACATATTGAGAATTCTCAGTAGCCAGTATGCTCACGGTGGACTCTACAAAAGAGAGCTGTACATTGAGGCATGGTCTGCAAGTGAGTGAATGATTATGATGTAGTAGGCATCACAGAGACTTGGTTACAGGGGGGTCAGGACTGGCAGTTAAACCTCCATGGTTTTTCAACTTATCGAAAAGACAGAGAGGTGGGCAGAGGGGGTGGGGTTGCCTTGTTAGTTAAGAACAAAATTAAATCTATGGTATTGAATGACATAGCGTCGGATGATTTGGAGTCTGTGTGGGTGGAATTGAGGAACCACAAAGGCAAAAAAACCATAATTGGAGTTGTGTACAGACCTCCTAACAGTGGTCAGGACCAGGGACGCAACATGTACCGGGAAATAGAGAAGGCATGTCAGAAAGGCAAGGTTACATTGATCATGGGAGACTTCAATATGCAGGTGGACTGGGTAAATAATGTTGCTAGTGGATCTAAAGAAAGGGAATTCTTGGAATGCTTACAGGATGGCTTTTTGGAACAGCTTGTCATGGAGCCCACAAGAGAGCAGGCTATTCTGGACCTAGTGCTTTGCAATGAACCAGACTCTATAAAAGATCTTAAAGTAAGGGAACCCTTAGGAAGTAGTGACCATAATATGGTAGAGTTCAGTCTGGAGTTTGAAAGGGAGAAGGCAAAATCTGATGTAATGGTGTTACAGTTGAATAAAGGTAATTATGAAGGCATGAGAGAGGAACTGACTAAAATAGACTGGAAGCAGAGGCTAACCGGGAAGACAGTAGAGCAAAAATGGCAGGATTTTGTAGGTATAATTGAGGACACTGTACAGAGGTTCATTCCCAAGAAAAGAAAGATTAACCGGGGAGGGATTAGACAACCTTGGCTGACAAAGGAAGTCAGGAAATGTATTAAAGAAAAAGAGAGATCCTATAAAGTGGCTAAGAACAGTGGGAAATCAGAAGATTGGGAAGGATACAAAAGCAAACAGAGGATAACAAAGAGTGTAATAAGAAATGAGAGGATCAAATATGAAGGTAGGCTAGCCAGTAATATTAGAAATAATAGTAAAAGTTTCTTTCAGTACATAAGAAACAAACGACAGGCAAAAGTAGACATTGGGCCACTTCAAACTGATGCAGGGAGCCTAGTGATGGGAGATAAGGAAATAGCAGGAGAACTTAACAAGTACTTTGCGTCAGTTTTCACAGTGGAAGACATGAGTAATATCCCAAAAATTAAAGGGTGTCGCGGGACTGAGTTGAGTATGGTTGCCATTACGAAAGAGATAGTGCTAGAAAAGTTAAAAAGTCTTAAAATTGATAAATCTCCTGGCCCCGATGGGATACACCCTAGAGTTCTGAGAGAGGTTGCTGAGGAAATAGCAGAGGCATTGGTTGAGATCTTTCAAGAGTCACTGGAGTCAGGAAAGGTCCCGGATGATTGGAAGATGGCTGTAGTAACCCCCTTGTTCAAGAAAGGATCAAGGCAAAAGATGGAAAATTATAGGCCAATCAGCTTAACCTCGGTTGTTGGTAAAATTCTAGAATCCATCATTAAGGATGAGGTTTCTAAATTCTTGGAAGAGCAGAGTCTGATTAGAACAAGTCAACATGGATTTAGTAAAGGGAGGTCATGCCTGACAAACCTGTTGGAATTTTTTGAAGAGGTAACAAGTAGGTTAGACCAGGGAAACCCAGTGGATGTGGTCTATCTAGACTTTCAAAAGGCCTTTGATAAGGTGCCACACGGGAGGCTGCTGAGCAAGGTGAGGGCCCATGGTGTTCGAGGTGAGCTGCTGGGATGGATTGAGGATTGGCTGTCTAACAGAAGGCAGAGAGTTGGGATAAAAGGTTCTTTTTCAGAATGGCAGCCGGTGACGAGCGGTGTCCCGCAGGGTTCGGTGCTGGGGCCACAGCTGTTCGCATTATTAATGATTTGGATGAGGGAACCCGGGGCATTCTAGCGAAGTTTGCCGATGATACGAAGTTAGGTGGACAGGCAGGTAGTACTGAGGAAGTGGGGAGGCTACAGAAGGATCTAGACAGGTTGGGAGAGTGGTCCAGGAAATGCTGATGGAATTTAACGTGAGCAAGTGCGAGGTCTTGCACTTTGGCAAAAAGAATAAAAGCATGGAGTACTTTCTAAATGGTGAGAAAATTAATAAAGCCAAAGCACAAAGGGATCTGGGAGTGCTAGTCGAGGATTCTCTAAAGGTAAACATGCAGGTTGAGTCTGTGATTAAGAAAGCGAATGCAATGTTGTCTCTTATCTCAAGAGGGTTGGAATATAAAAGCAGAGATGTACTACTAAGACTTTATAAAGCTCTGGTTAGGCCCCATTTGGAGTACTGTGTCCAGTTTTGGTCCCCACACCTCAGGAAGGACATACTGGCACTGGAACGTGTCCAGCAGAGATTCACACGGATGATCCCTGGAATGACAGGTCTAGCATATGAGGAACGGCTGAGGATACTGGGATTGTATTCGTTGGAGTTTAGAAGATTAAGGGGAGATCTAATAGAGACGTACAAAATAATACATGGCTTGGAAAAGGTGGATGCTAGGAAATTGTTTCTGTTAGGTGAGGAGACTAGGACCCGTGGACACAGCCTTAGAATTAGAGGGAGTCATTTCAGAACAGAAATGCGGAGACAATTCTTCAGCCAGAGAGTGGTGGGCCTGTGGAATTCATTGCCACGGAGTGCAGTGGAAGCCGGGACGCTAAATGTCTTCAAGGCCGAGATTGATAGGTTCTTGTTGTCTAGAGGA
Source organism: Chiloscyllium punctatum (assembly GCF_047496795.1). NCBI lineage: Eukaryota > Metazoa > Chordata > Chondrichthyes > Orectolobiformes > Hemiscylliidae > Chiloscyllium > Chiloscyllium punctatum. The sequence goes on from NC_092746.1 coordinate 96,129,446, forward strand.
ATTAAGGGCTACGGGGAGAATGCTGGTAAGTGGAGCTGAAATGCGCATCAGCCATGATTGAATGGCGGAGTGGACTCGATGGGCCGAATGGCCTTACTTCCACTCCTATGTCTTATGGTCTTATGGTCTTATAAAGGTCATTTACAAGCAATAATCCCCTTTAATAGGCAAATCACCTTGACTGAATGAGTTCTGAAGAAGGGTCACTCAACATGATATGTTAGCTCTGATTTCTCTCCACAGATACTGCCAGAACTGCTAAGCTTTTCCAGAAATTTCAGTTCTTGAATTGATATACAGTTTTTATTAAGAATCTTGCCTTGATGCCTGGAACATAATTAAAAATGCAGTGATTTGATCGCAACGGCAAGTTAGGCCTCGATGGACTTCTCATGCAATTCAGCTTATTTCAAACTATAGCCCACGTCATTCAGGCTGTTATAAGATTCTGCCAACATTTACTTGAAGCTTTTTGACCAAAAAGTATTTTTTCAACAATACTCAAAGTTCTATTCTGTTCTCTCAAGCAATTGGATGAATTTTGGAGGAATTGTAAATGCCAGTGTTCCATAGTGCAAAAGTCTGGAGAGCAATAAAGCTGGGGGTAAAACTTTAAAAGAACCAGCTGGAGAATGTGATATGAAATTCAGAAATGTACTATTACTAGAAAGTATGTTTTTAATGTTCTCCAAAATAAAATCTGTAAGGTTCAACTATCAGATCTTTTTAATACTCAAAGAGTTAGTCCTGCGCCTACTAGCCTCACACTTTGGTTTGCTTACTAATTAGTGGCTTGTTTCATAGACATATGACTGGTCCTATCTGGTCCTTCATGCCTGCATCATCTTCCTTTAAAAATAATTTTAAATTAATTTAACATGACCTGGTATCTCAAAACAAAGAAAACGTCTCCAAAAGACTATCACGGTCTTAATGGTGACTTTTGACATGTGTAACTATGCACTTTCCAGACTTTAACATCCATTTAAATGTTAAATCTTTATTTTATAAATATTTTGGTTTCACTTCTAAATTCGAAAAACATAGTAGAGGAACAGTGACAGGCTGACATTAATTTTGCATTGCTGAAATGAAAAGCTGCCATTCAAAACGATCAAAATTTAATTTTAATATGAGTTCTAATATTTATCTGGCACCTTCACTTACTTTTACCTATTCTTCTTAGTTGCCATTGCTCAAGGTGGAACTATCCAGATTGCAAATCCAGGAGCTGATGGTGTACAGGGACTGCAGACACTTACAATGACAAATGCTGGAACGCCTCAGCCCGGGGCAACCATTGTCCAATATGCTGCACAGTCAAGTGATGGGACACAACAGTTTTTTGTTCCAGGCAGTCAAGTCGTCGTTCAAGGTAGAAAAAGTCGATTTACTTGACACAATGATGTTGCAGCAGTGTTTTAGAAGAAAAGTAATAAAGGATTTTGTTCAGAACTGAAACTTCAAAGGACAAGAATAGTTTTTTTCAGAAAAACTGCAAGCATTCAATATTGTTGTAACTTAGCAAAATAGAACGTGACAAATTATTAATTTGATTTTATGTCCATGTAGTTTTAAAGCCAATGTAATAGTAAAACTTCAGTAAAATATGGTAGTAAAAGACCAAAATTTAAATTCCTTGAATTCTGCGTGCAGGATAAGTTTCAGCAAGTTTATTCATCTCACTGGGATGGCTGAAAACGAATCTAAAGGAGTTCTATCTGTGTTTGCCATGCATGCTTTTGTGACTGATTTGAAGAACACGAAGATAACTTTGTAAAATTGCATATTTAAAGTCTCAAATGCTCAATATGGACTTATATGCTCAGTATTTGCTAACAGAATCAACATTGGCTTCAATCATATAAACAATACCATTATTATCAAATTATCAAAAGTTTCTGAAGGGTAATGCTCAGCATATTTTCTCTACTGCTTTATGATTTTCACATCTTCATTGGCAATAAAGTTCATTATTTACCAAGGTAGAGGTATTTATTAAGTTAGCAGAGATGGAGAGAGATATGTAATGTTCAGAGAGACAGAGAGAGGTACATTGGATTAAAAGTGAGAGAGAGGGAGCGAACTATATGGGTATCAGTGACTAGGGCAACATTTCCTCATTGCTAATTCATCTTGAAGAGGTGGTAGTGAGCTGCTGCCGTGAACCATTGCAGACTATGTAGTCTTGGTAAACCCACAGTGCTTTTGAGAAGGGAGTTTGAGGATTTTGAAATAGTGATAGTAGATGTACAGGCTTTTAGTTGTAAGTCAGGATGATGTATGGCTTGGAGGGAACTGGAGTTGGTGTTTCCATGCATCTGCTGCCTTTGTCCTTCTAGGTGATAGAGGTCACAGGTTTGGAGAATGCTGCCAAAGGAATATTGGTGAGTTACAATGATTTTTGTAGACATTGTTGCCACTGTGCAGTGATAGTGGAGAAATTGAATGTTGGAAGTGCTGGACGGGATGCCAATCAAGCAGGCTGCTTTATCCCGAATGAAATTGAGCGTGAGTATTGTTGGAGTTGCACTCTTCAGGCAAGTAGAGGTCATGCTCCTGCTTTTTTGCCTTGTATAGATAGCAGGGAGCCTTTAATGCAATGCTTTGGGGTTTGTTTTAACTTTAATTGTAAGATTACAGTTAATTATAATCCTAGACTGAGTTAGTGCAAATGTAAAGCTTTAGTAGTTATGTGAGCCTTTCCGGGTATAAATATTTTCATAAGTTTTATGGAAGTTAATGTGTATCATAACAAGCACAAAATAATTCATCCTTAATAAAACGGAGTGGTTTTCAGTCCTTCTGCTTTAGGACACTAGTTTGAGATACTGGTTGGCAGGGCACAACTTTCTTGTTTCATTCTGTTGATTGGAGTTCTCCTTCTGTCTTCAATTATCTTTCTTGTACATTGAATGACTAAAGCCCGGGCCTTATTAACCCTTGCTAGCAATTACTTATGTGATGCTTAAAGACATCCTGATCTCTGGTTTGTTTATTGGTAAATGAGCAGTATATGAGGAGTTCATGCATGAACATCTTTTGTACTGCTCAATCTAGAATTGATTAAGTAGTGCATGCCCAAAACCTGATTGGTTTCTTTAAAAGTAATGGATACCTTAGTGCCTGTTTTCATTATTTCACATGTCAATTACTTTCATAAGATCATCTGTTTTGTAGAAACTTATCCCTGTTAGTTTACCAACTTCATAGATCTTTAAGAGAAGATGACACGAGCAAGCAATTTGTTTAGAGTATGTAGTGTTAGCTCTTTGTGATTAATCATCCCAAATGTCTCAAATGGTACATCTTAAAAAGATCAAAACTACAAGGCCACAAAACACATTACAGAACTGAATTCGAAAGTTACAGATACATATTTCATATATATACATATTCATAGGTCTGTTACAAAACTAAACCATTTCAACCCATAGCTGTGTCTTTCAGTAAGAACCTTTTTAAGCTCAAAGCATTTTCATATATTCTAGCCTACATTTGCAGAGACTGAATCATAAAACAGCAAACAGTCCATCAACATTGCTATCAACCCGCACTATGCGGCTATCTTCTCCCCAGAAAACACCAAAACTAACCATAATTAAACAAAATATATGATTTAATTTCTCACTTGCTTAATCAAGGCAAAATTCAGTTATTGAAAACTAATTCAACCCTACATTGGGGCGTCAGGAGTTGAGTTACTTGCCACAGAATTTCCAGCTTCAAACTTGTTGTTGTCATCACAATATGTATGGTCCATATTAGTTTCTGGTCAGTGGTAACCCCGGTACGTTGATAGTGCAGAATTCAGTGATGGTACTGGCCGTTTAATGTCAAAATGGAAATGGTTTAAGACTATAAGACGTACGAACAGAAGTAGACCATTTAGCTTATCGACTCAAAACGAGAATCATGACTGATCTAAATAATCCTCAATTTCACTTTCCTGTCTTTCCCCCCTTGATCCTTATTGATTTAAAAATCTAACTCAGCCTTGAATATACATAATGGCCCAGCCTCATCGGGTAAAGAATCCCACAGTACCCTGAGAAGAAATTCTTCATCCATCTCTGTTTTATGTGTGTAACCCCTTAATCTGAGATTATGGCCTCGTTCTCTAGGCTCTTCCACAAGGGGCAATAACATTTTTTTCATCAACCTTGTCAAGTCCTCTAAGAAAAAAACCAAAGAACTGCAAATGCTAAAAATCAGAAATGAAAGCAGAAATGACTGGAAAACTCAATAGGTTTGGAAGATATTTGGAGATAAAGCAGAGTTAACATTTTGAGTCCATTGACGTTTTAGAAGAATGTATGTTTCAATAAGGTCACCTCTCATTTTTGTGTATTCAATGAATGCAAGTCCAGTGTCCCCTAATGTCTGGAACCTTGTGAACCTACTTAAAACTGCCTCCAATGCCAATATATCTTTCTAGACCAAATATGAGTGCAAAATGGGGTCATGCAAGACTGTGTCATGGCACCAACCCTCTTGTCCATCTTCCTTACTGCAACATTCCCCCATCTCCATGAAGCTCACTGCTAGAGCGGAACTAACCTACAGAAATGAGCAGCAAAGTGTTTAACCTTCAATGCTTCCAGGCCAGAAGCAATACCACCCCAGCTCTGTCAACGAGCTGTAGTATGCAGAAGATACCTACGTGTGCACACATTCCAAGGCCGAGCTACAGACCATTCATTCACTATAGCGTGAATGAGAATGGACATCAGCCTAAATATCTGGAAAAAGAAAGGTTCTGTACTAGACCGCTCCTACTACACAATGGTGTCCCATGATCATCAAAATCCACGTAAGTCCCTGGACAACTTAGATCATTTTGGTTACAGATGTTTCAGTAAGATTAGGGAGGGTGGTAAAAAAGGAGGGGGGGTGGCATTGCTAATTAGAAATGGTATAACGGCTGCAGAAAGGAAGTTTGAGGGGGATCTGCCTCTGGAGGAAGTATGGGCTGAAGTCAGAAATAGGAAAGGTGCAGTCACCTTGTTGGGTGTTTATTATAGGCCCCCCAATAGCAGCAGAGATGTGGAGAAACAGATTGGGAAACAGATTTTGGAAAGGTGCAGAAGACACAGGGTCGTAGTCATGGGCGACTTCAACTTCCCAAATATTGATTGGAAGCTCTTTAGATCAAGTAGATTGGATGGGGCGGTGTTTGTGCAGTGTGTCCAGGAAGCTTTTCTAACGCAGTATGTAGAGTGTCCAACCAGAGGGGAGGCCATATTGGATTTGGTACTCGGTAACGAACCGGGACAAGTGGTGGGCTTGTTAGTGGGTGAACGTTTTGGTGATGGCGACCACAATTCTGTGACTTTCACCTTGGTTATGGAGAGAGATAGGTGCGCACAACAAGGAAGTTTTTACAATTGGGGGAAGGGAAATTACGATGCTGTAAGACAGGATTTGAGGAGCATACGTTGGGAGCATAGGCTGTCAGGGAAGGATGTGGTGGAAATGTGGAACTTTTTCAAGGAGCAGATACGACGTGTCCTTGATATGTATGTACCGATCAGGCAGGAAAGAAATGGTCGTGTGAGGGAGCCTTGGTTGACGAGGGAGGTTGAATGTCTAGTAAAGAGGAAGAAGGAGGCTTACATAAGGTTGAGGAAACAAGGTTCAGACAGAGCAGTGGAGGGATACAGGATAGCCAGAAGGGACCTGAAGAAAGGGATTAGGAGAGCTAAGAGAGGGCATGAAAAATCCCTGGCGGATAGGATCAAGGATAACCCCAAGGCATTCTATGCGTATGTGAGAAACCTGAGAATGACGAGAACGAGGGTAGGTCCGATCAAGGACAGTGGTGGGAGACTGTGTATTGAGTCGGAAGAGATAGGAGAGGTCTTGAACAAGTACTTCTCTTCAGTATTTACGAACGAGAGGGACCGTATTGTTGAAGAGGAGAGTGTGAAACGGACTGATAAGCTAGAAGAGATACCTGTTAGGAAGGAAGATGTGTTGGACATTTTGAACAACTTGAGGATAGACAAGTCCCCCGGGCCTGACGGGATATATCCTAGGATTATGTGGGAAGCAAGAGAGGAAATTGCAGTACCGTTGGCAATGATCTTCTCGTCTTCACTGGCAACTGGGGTGGTACCAGGGGACTGGAGAGTAGCGAATGTTGTGCCCCTGTTCAAAAAAGGGAATAGGGATAACCCCGGGAATTACAGGCCAGTTAGTCTTACTTCTGTGGTAGGCAAAGTAATGGAAAGGGTACTGAGGGATAGGATTTACGAGTATCTGGAAAGACACTGCTTGATTAGGGACAGCCAGCACGGATTTGTGAAGGGTAGGTCTTGCCTTACAAGTCTTATTGAATTCTTCGAGGAGGTGACCAAGCATGTGGATGAGGGTAGAGCAGTGGATGTAGTGTACATGGATTTTAGTAAGGCATTTGATAAGGTTCCCCATGGTAGGCTTATGCGGAAAGTCAGGAGGCATGGGATAGAGGGAAATTTGGCCAATTGGATAGAAAACTGGCTAACTGGTCGAAGTCAGAGAGTGGTGGTAGATGGTAAATATTCAGCATGGAGTCCAGTTACAAGTGGAGTTCCGCAGGGATCAGTTCTGGGTCCTCTGCTGTTTGTAATTTTTATTAATGACTTAGATGAGGGAGTCGAAGGGTGGGTCAGTAAATTTGCAGATGATACAAAGATAGGTGGAGTTGTGGACAGTGAGGAGGGCTGTTGTCGGCTGCAGAGGGACTTAGATATGATGCAGAGCTGGGCTGAGGAGTGGCAGATGGAGTTCAACCCTGCCAAGTGTGAGGTTGTCCATTTTGGAAGAACAAATAAGAATGCGGAATACAGGGTTAATGGTAGGGTTCTTGGTCAGGTGGAGGAACAGAGGGATCTTGGGGTCTATGTACATAGATCTTTGAAGGTTGCCACTCAGGTGGATAGAGTTTGTAAGATGGCCTATGGAGTATTATCGTTCATTAGCAGAGGGATTGAATTCAAGAGTCGTGAGGTGATGTTGCAGCTGTACAGGACTTTGGTTAGGCCACATTTGGAGTACTGTGTGCAGTTCTGGTCGCCTCACTTTAGGAAAGATGTGGAAGCTTTGGAGAGGGTGCAGAGAAGATTTACCAGGATGTTGCCTGGAATGGAGAGTAGGTCGTACGAGGATAGGTTGAGAGTTCTCGGCCTTTTCTCGTTGGAACAGCGAAGGATGAGGGGTGACTTGATAGAGGTTTATAAGATGATCAGAGGAATAGATAGAGTAGACAGTCAGAAACTTTTTCCCCGGGTACAACAGAGTGTTACAAGGGGACATAAATTTAAGGTGAAGGGTGGAAGGTATAGGGGAGATGTCAGGGGTGGGTTCTTTACCCAGAGAGTGGTGGGGGCATGGAATGCGCTGCCCGTGGGAGTGGTAGAGTCAGATTCATTGGCGACCTTTAAGCGGCATTTGGATAGGTACATGCATGGGTGCTTAATCTAGGATAGAAGTTCGGCACAACATCGTGGGCCGAAGGGCCTGTTCTGTGCTGTATTGTTCTATGTTCTATGTTCTATTTTCCATACCGTGGCAGCCATTGGTGATGAAATCCAACATTCATTTTAGTGTGGCACTGAAGCTGTTTGATGTCTGAGGAATAGAGTATTCCAAATCTGGGATCTCAAACGTAACACCAAGCTCATGGTCTACAGAGCCACTATGGTCCCCACCCTCCTGCATATGCATCAGAAACATGGAGCAGGTACCACGGACACCTCAAACCTTGGAGAGTTATCATCAAGCTGCCTTTACAAAATTTTGCAAATCCACTTCCAGAATAGACATACCAACATGAGTGTCATCTCCCAGGCCTATATCCCTGAATTGAGGCACTGGTCTTGCATGACCAACTGCCATGGGTGGGCCATATTTTCCACATGCCAGACACAAGACTCCCTAAAAACCCCAGGACGACTGGAGGAAGAACGTCTCATCTTCTGCCTCAGATCCCTTCAACCCCAGGGCATCAATGTGGACTTCACCAGTTTCCTCATTTCCCCTCTTCCCACCTTACCCCAGTTCCAAACTTCTAGCTTAGCACCATCCTCATGACCTGTCCCGCCTGTCAATCTTTCTTCTCACCTATCCGCTCTACCCTCCTCTCCGACCTATCAACTTTACCCCTTTCTTCATTCCACCTATTGCACTCCCAGCTACATTCTCCCCAGCCCCACCCCCTCCCATTTATCTCTCCACCCCCCCGAGCCTTCCAGCTTCATACCTGATGAAGGGCTCCTGCCCGAAACGTCAATTTCCCTGCTCCTCAGATGCTGCCTGACCTGCGCGTTTCCAGCACCACTCTAATCTTGTCCCTAAACAAGTGGTCTACTCTGAACTCCAGACTGGGAAGCAATCATTTGGAGGGCAGCAGAAACAATACAACAAACCCAGAAAGCCTTCCTAAATAAATGCAACATACCCACTGAAATGTAGGAGTCACTTGTCACCTGCCTGCCTGGAATGGATGTACATCATCCTCAACTTTAATGTACAACCAAAGAAGATGATCTTTCCTTAGATAAGGGCCCCAAAGCTGATCAAAGTACTCCCGCTATTGATAACTAATTCAATTCTCTCTTGTTGGAAATGTTTCGCAGTTCTGTAGCTTGAATGTACCCTGCTACTTATCAGCCCATCTCTGGATGTTGTCATTCCTTGCTACACATGGAGTTTTCAGTATTTGTGGAGTCTCAAATGGTGCTGAACATTATAAGATCACAGGTTTCTGATAATTGTACAATCGCGCAAGGTAATTGATCAAGCTGCTGAAGGTGATTGATCCTCGGGCACTATCTTGAGAAGTTCCTACATTGATGTCTTGGAACTGTCATAATTGATCTCCAATAACCATCTTTGTGCTCAGCATGACCCCAAGCATAGAACAGAGAACAGTGCAGCATAGGAACAGGCTCTTTGGCCCATCATGTCTGTGCTAACCATAATGCTGCTCTAAACTAATCCTATCTGCCTGTAAATGGTCCCTCCCCATCTATTTTCTGCCTGTTCATTTGTCAGTCTAAATGTCTCTTAAACTTTGTTAACAGATCTTCTTCTACCACCTCCCCAGCAACGTAATCCAAGCACCTACTGACCTCAGTGTACATTAAAACCTGCCCTTGCACATCTCTTATAAACTTTTCCCCTCTCACCTTAAACCAGGCCCCTTAGCATTTGACATTTCCATCTTGAGAAAGAAATTCCAACTGTCCACCCTATCCACGCCCCTCAATTTTATATTTCTATCAGGTTGCCCCTCAGCCTCAAATGCTCTATAGGGAAATAAAAATCCAAGTGAACAGTATTCCAAACGTGGCCTGACCAAAGTCTCATACAGTTGCAGCACTTCCTCCTACAGTTGCAGCATGACTTGCCAACTTTTAGATTCATTGCCACAACTGAAGAGGGCAAGCGTGCCATATGCCTTTTTACCACATTATCTGCTGTGTTGCCACTTTCAGGGAGCTATGAACTTAGATCCCAAGATCCCTCTGTATATTAATGCTCCTAATAGTCTGGCCCCTGTACTATATACTTTCCTCTTGCATTTGACCTCCCAAAGTGCATCTCCTGACACTTGTCTGGATTAATCAGCCATTTCTCGGCCCAACTTTCCAGCTCATCTATATCCTGCTACATCCTTTAATATCCCACCTCACTATCCACAACTTGTATTTTTTTGGTGTCATCTGCAAACTTGCTAATCAGACCACTTACATTTTCATCCAAATCATTTATATATTTACATTCAACAGTGGTCCCAGCACTGATTTTGGTGGAGCACCACTAGTCACAGACTTTCAGTCAGAAAAACACTCTTCCACTGCTACTCCATCTTCTATGGTCAAGCTATTTTTGTATCCAACTTGACAACTCACCATAGATTCCATCCAATTTGCTCTTCTGGACCAGCCTACCGACCAATCTCGTCAAATGCTTTAATAAAGTCTATGTGGACCATATCTGCTGTCTTACCCTGCCACTTCCTCAAAAGACTCAACCAAGTTTGAAAGACAAGAACTTTCCTGCATAAAGCCATGCTGATTATATCCAATAAGTCAATTGTTTTTTCCAAATGCAAGTAAGACCTGTCTCTTAGAATCTTCTCCCATAGTTGCCCTACCACTGACGTAATGCTTACTGCATTGTCCCTGTTATCTTGAGCAAAAGAACAGACGTAATTATTTCTCTTAACTAGTCTTCAGTCTTCTGGGACCTACTGCTAAATAGGAAAAAAAGAGCTGTGTCAAGGCCTCCACAATCTCGCCCCTGGCCTGCTTCACTATCTTCGGATAGATCCCATCAGTCCCTGGGAGTTAACTATCTTAAAAATTTTTCAACACACCCAACACCAGCTCCTTAATATTGACATACCTCTACAAACAGGACGATCTTCACCTGAACCAAGGGTGTACCAATATCCTGGGGGGGAAATTTGCTAATGCTCTTCGTGTGGGTTTAAACTAATTCAGCAGGGGTTTGGGAACCAGAATTGTCGTCCGAGTACACAGGAGGTTGAGAGTAGTGAGGTCTGAACTAAGGTTTCAAGGCCACAAGAAGGCACTGACGAGCAGGATGTGTGTCTACTTCAACGCCACGAGCATCTGGAATAAAGTGGGTGAACTTGCAGCGTGGGTTAGTGCCTGGGATTTCGATATTGTGCTCATTTCAGAAACGTGGGTAGAGCAGGGACAGGAATGGTTAATGCAAGTTCCAGGATTTGGATGTTTCAGTAAGAACAGGGAAAATGGTAAAACAAAAGTGAGGGTGGGAGGGGGTCATTGTTAGTCAAGGACAGTATTGCGGTTGCAGAAAGAACATTTGAGGGCTCATCTACTGAGGTAGTACAGGCTGAGATTAGAATCAGGAAAGGAGAGGTCACCCTCTTGGGAGTTTTCTGTAGGCCTCTGAGTAGTTCCAGAGATGTCGAGGATAGGATAGCAAAGATGATTGCCGATTGGAGTGAGAGTGACAGGGTAGTTGTTATGGAGGACTTTAACTTTCCAAATATTGACTGGGAATACTATAGTTCAAATATTTTAGATGGGTCAGTTTTTGTCTAATGTGTGCAGGAGGGTTTCCTGACACAGTAATGCAGACAGACCAACAAGGGGCGAGGCCACATTAGATTTGGTACTATGTAATGAACCAGCCAGGTGTTAAATTTGGAGGTAGATGAGCACTTTTGTAATAGTGACCACAATTCAGTTATGTTTACTTTAGCAATGGGAAGGGATAGGTATATACTGCAGGGCAAGAGTTATAGCAGGGGAAAGGCAATTCTGATGCGATTAGGCAAGATTTAGGATGCATAGGATGGGGAAGGAAACTGCAGAGGATGGGCACAATTGAAATGTGGAGCTTATCAAGGGCCTGCAGTAGCTGTTCCTTGAATAAGTATGTACCGGTCAGGCAGGGAGGGAGTTGTTGAGCACGGGAGCCGTGGTTTACTAAAAAAATTGAATCTCTTGCCATAGAGTCATAGACTCATAGAGATGTACAGCATGGAAACAGACCCTTCGGTCCAACTCGTTCATGCCGACCAGATATCCCAACCCAATCTAGTCTCACCTGCCAGCTCCTGGCCCATATCCCTCTAAACCCTTCCTAATAATTTACCCATCCAGATGCCTTTTAAATGTTGCAATTGTACTAGCCTCCAATACATCCTCTGGCAGCTCATTCCACACACATACCACCATCTGAGTGAAAAAGTTGGCCCTTAGGTCTCTTTTATATTTTTCTCCTCTCACTCTAAACCTATGCCCTCTCGTTCTGGACTCCCCCACCCCATGGAAAACACTTTGTCTATTTATCCGATCCATGCCCCTCATAACTTTGTGAACCTCTATAAGGTCACCCCTCAGTCTCCGACACTCCAGGGAAAACAGCCCCAGCCTACTCAACCACTCCCTATAGCTCAAATCCTCCAACCCTGGCAACATCCTTGTAAATCTTTTCTGAACCCTTTCAAGTTTCACAACATCTTTCCAATAGGAAGGAGACCAGAATTGCACGCAATATTCCAACAATGGCCTAACCAATGTCCTGTACAACCGCAACATGACCTCCCAATTCCTGTACTCAATACTCTGACCAATAAAGGAAAGCATTACCAAACACCTTCTTCACTATCCTATCTACCTGCGACTCCACTTTCAAGGAGCTATGAACGTGCACTCCAAAGTCTCTTTGTTCAGCAACACTCCCTAGGACCTTACCATTAAGTGTATAAGTCCTGCTAAGATTTGCTTTCCCAAAATGTAGCACATCACATTTATCTGAATTAAACTCCATCTGTCATTTCTCAGCTCATTGGCCCATCCGACCAAGATCCTGTTGTAATCTGAGGTAACCCTCTTCGCTGTCCACTACACCTCCAATTTTGGTATCATCAGCAAACTTACTAACTATCCAAATCATTTATATAAATGATGAAAAGTAGAGGACCCAGCACTGATCCTTGTGGTACTCCACTGGTCACAGGCCTCCAGTCTGAAAAGCAACCACCACCACCACCCTCTATCTTCTACCTTTGAGCCAGTTCTGTATCCAAATGGCAAGGGTAGTTATGGTAGGGGTTTTTAACTTTCCATACATAGACTGGGACTGCCATAGTGTTAACGGTTTAAAAAGAGAGGAATTTGTTAATTGTGTACAAGAAAATCTTCTTATTCAGTATGTGGATGTACCTTCTAGAGAAGGTGCAAAACCTGACCTACTCTTGGGAAATAAGGCAGGGCAGGTGACTGAGGTGTCAGTGGGGGAGCACTTTGGGGCCAGCGACCATAGTTCTATTAGTTTTAAAATAGTGATGGAAAAGGATCTAAAAGCTGAAGTTCTAAATTGGAGGAAGGCCAATTTTGACGGTATTAGGCAAGAACTTTAAAAAACTGATTGGGCGCCGATGTTGAGTCTTTGAGTTCTTGCAGTCCTGCAACGGTGTTTCTGTTGCATTCTTCTTTATACTGAAAGGAGGTCCATTTTATCACATCCTTGGACATTTCTAGTGCCTTGCATTTGTGGACAATCGTGGATGGAATTTGCACTTCCAGTTTCGGCATGCCTGGACTGCCATTCCTGTTGATGGCATACAGGATTCTGTCAGCGGTATGAGGTGGAAGTTGGAGGAATTCTTTCATGGCGTTTCGTATGATATGGTCCAGCTTTAAGAATGTGCATTGAGATGCTTTGGACAGGATCAAATGAAAATACAATCTGAGGATGACATGCTCTCTTTAGGATCTCTAGGCATTGCTTTGGTCGGAGAGATGCTGCCTGTATTCCTTTCACTGAAGTCTAAAGCCTCTCCTCCCATTCTCCTTCTGACACACCTGATACAGGCACCCAGGTATTTCTCAGTATCACCTGGGGGTATATAAGCTATAAGTTCATTATGGAGCTTCCAGTTAACAAAGTGATTATATAGGAAGGTCTTCCTCTTTAAAGTGAAGTGGAAGCCCTTCATCTTTGTGATGTTAATATTGAGGCCCTTATGGTCACAATATGACTGGAGTAGCTTTAGATTCCTCGTCATACTGGTGTGAAAGTCAGTCAGAAGGGCTATGTCATCTGCGAAGGCCAAAGTTGAGCAGTTGACTCTTCTGCCACCCAGGGCATGGTGACCCCTGAGTTGGCCTACTCCAGAGAGCATGTCAGAGGATCTAGAGCACTGTTAAATAATATTGGTGAGAGTGGCTCGCCCTGCTTCATACCCCTCTCAATGTTTATTAGGGTGGTACAAGTACCATTCCCTTCTACCATGGTTGTATTGCCAGCGTAGAGATCCTTGATCAGGCCTACAAAGGCTTTTGGAAGATGTGCTGTTTGCAACGTTTTCAGTAGTAGTTTGTACCCAACCAAGTCGTACGCTTTTGCCAGCTCAACAAAGACTACTGTGCGATCCTTGCAGTTATGCTTTGCTCCCTTAATTATATTCTCAAGGTTAACAATGTTTTCATTGCACCTGGGAGTGGCTGCTAGAAACCCTTTCTGTCTATTGTTAATTTCAACAATTTTACTGAGGGGTTTTGCCATTATTTTTGTGAAAAGTCATAGCAGCATCGACCAATGCTTTTTATTTGAGATTGGTCTGTGTGGACCACGGCTGTCTCGTACTTTTTCTCAGTCATTCTGTCAATCAGCAGCCAACGCTAATGAGCTTACCAGTGGGGACAACGAGGAGGCACGACACAAACCATGTGCCAAAAATACGTCAAAACGTCATAGTTACTCCCGCCAATTATAGATCAGTGAGTCTTCCTTCGGTTGTGGGTAAAGTTTTGGAAAGGGTTATAAGAGATAAGATTTATAATCATCTAGAAAGGAATTTGATTAGGGAGAGTCAACACAGTTTTATGAAGAGTAGGTCGTGCCTTACAAACCTTGTTAAGTTCTTTGAGAAGGTGATCAAATAGGTGGATGAGATTAAAGCGGTTGATGTGGTGTATATGGATTTCAGTAAGGCATTTGATAAGGTTCCCCACAGTAGGCTATTGCATAAAATATGGAGGCATGAGATTGAGGGTGATTTTGTGATTTGGATAAGAAATTGGCTAGCTGAAAGAAGACAGAGAGTGGTGGTTGATGGAAATATTCATCCTGGAGTTCAGTTACTAGTGGTGTACTGCAAGAATCAGTTTTGGGTCTACTGTTGTTTGTCATTTTTGTAAATGACCTGGATGAGGGCATATAAGGAAGGGTTAGTAAAGTTGCTGATGGCACTATGGTCAGTAGAGGTGTGGATAGTGACGAAGGATTTTGCAGGTTCCACAGGGACATAGATAAGCTGCAGAGCCAGGCTAAGAGGTGGCAAATGGAGTTTAATGCAGAAAGATGTGAGGTGATTCACTTTGGAAGAAGTAACAGGAATGCAAAGTACTGAGCTAATGGTAAGATTCTTGGTAGTGTAGACAAGTAGAAAGATCTCGGTGTCCTGGTACATAGATCCTTGAAAGTTGCCACCCGCTTTGATAGGGTTGTTAAGAAGGCATACGGTGTGTTAGCTTGTATTGGTAGAGGGATTGAGTTTTGGAACCATAAGCTCATGCTGCAACTGTACAAAACTCTGGTGCGGCCTCACTTGGAGTATTGCGTATAGTTCTGGTCACTACATTATCAAAAGGATGTGAAAGCTTTGGAAAGGGTTCAGAGGAGTTTACTAGAATGTTGCCTGGTATAGAGGGAAGGCCTTATGAGGAAAGGCTGAGAGACTTGGGTCTGTTCTCATTATGCACCTAACACTATGGGTGATTTAGCATGGCTAATTCACCTAACATGCACATCTTTGGATTGTGGGAGGAAACCAGAGCACCCGGAGGAAACCCATGCAGGCAGTCGCCCCAGGCTGGAATCGAACCCAGGTCCCTGGTGCTGTGAGGTAGCAGTGCTAAACTACTGAGCCAGCATGCCATCTTGGAAAAAATTACAACAAAACTCAGTGCAGGAATATGAATAGTAAAGGAAACATGCTATGTCACACCTCAAAGGGCTTGGCAAATAAAAAAAGGAAATGGACTTGTAATGATATAAAACTATGGCATCTACTCAATTTGTGATGAGACAATCACAGTTTTAATTTCTGATTGGCATCAAAGTGCCATGCCTCACCCAGTTTTCTGGCTTCTGGAAACAACTATGCTAATTACGGATTTTGCAAACGCAGTTCGAAGTGCACAATGAATACTTTAAAACAAATTCTTCACATCCAAGCCACTATAAGGTAACTAGTCCAGTGGCATTACTACTATACTATAATTACCTAGTGTTATACTACTCAAATCAAATTTCTTCATAGACTCTCTACAGAAACCGGCCATTTGGCCTAACAAGTCCACACTGACCCTCCGAAGCGTATCCCACCCAGACCCATTCCCCTACCCTCTTATTCGAACAGTTCCCCTGACTAATGTAATTAACCTATACATCCTGAACATTATAGGCAGTTTAGAACATAGAACATAGAAGAATACAGCGCAGTACAGGCCCTTCGGCCCTCGATGTTGCGCCGATCAAAGCCCACCTAACCTACACTAACCCACTATCCTCCATATACCTATCCAATGCCCGCTTAAATACCCATAAAGAGGGAGAGTCCACTACTGCTACTGGCAGGGCATTCCATGAACTTACGACTCGCTGAGTGAAGAACCTACCCCTAACATCAGTCCTATATCTACCCCCCCTTAATTTAAAGCTATGCCCCCTTGTAATAGCTGACTCCATACGTGGAAAAAGGTTCTCACTGTCAACCCTATCTAACCCCCTAATCATCACGTCACCTGCACATCTTTGGGCTGTGAGAGAAAACCACAGAGAATGTGCAAACTCTACATAGGCAGTTGCCCAAGGCTGGAATCGAACCTGGGTCCCTGGCACTGTGAGGCAGCAGTGCTAACCACTGAGCCACTGTGACGCCCCCAATAGCACTTCAAGTCTCTTCTATTTATTGTACATAGCATGGGTGTGTCTAAATGTTCTAATAGCGATCAAAATCCTTTCTTTTTGCTTAAACTTTACATTTTCCCCATTTCCAACTTGGACACCTAGAAGGTCACAGTTAAAGATCTGGTCATAATCTTCACTTGGAGATAAGTGCTGGGCAGCACGGTGGCTCAGTGGTTAGCACTGCTGCTTCACAGCGCCAGGGACTCGGACAACTGCCTGTGTGGAGTTTGCACATTCTCCCCATGTCTGCGTGGGTTTCCTCCGGCTTCCTCCCACAGTCCAAAGATGTGCAGGTTAGGTGAATTGGTCATGCTGGATTGTCCGTAGTGTTGGGTTTATTAGTCAGGGGTAAACATCGGGGATTGGGTCTGGGTGTGTTGCTCTTTGGAGGGTCGGTGTGGCCTTGTTGGGCCGAAGGGCCTGTTTCCACACTGCAGGGAATCTAATCTAATCATAAATGATCAAATGACATAATAAAAAGCAAACTTGCCTTATAAGGTCCTATTTTTAAAAATTTCTCTTCAGATTTCTAAATTGTGCGTAAGTGTGAGTTCAGTACACTACAGACATTCTGTGCCAAATCTCAACTGTACATTTCCCTGTAAAACATCTGCCATTTGCCCACTCTGATTTTAACTATAACTGTTGCTTAGACTTCTGATCAAAAGGTTGTGGGTTCTAATCTCATTCCAGAAACTGGAGTGCAACCATCATGGCTGACTCTCCAGTGTAATATTGATGGAATGCTGCACTGTTAAAATATTTGTTTTTAAAAGAAAATTACATGGTACCATTTGGAAGAAATACAGGGGAGTTTCCACTGTGTTTGGGGCCAATTAGTATCCTTCAAACAATGTCATTAACTAAAAAAAAAATGGATTGGTTATTCCTATGTTGTTGCTTGTGGGAATTTGGCATATGCAGATTGGTTGCTACATTTTTGTCTGCTAAATGCTTGCGAATGTCTATGGTCATAAGAGACACAATACAGTACCAAGGCTTTTTTAGATTTTGGTAACTGCTGGAAAATTAGGCGAGGGCAGAATCAAACTTGACTGCACTTCTCACCATGAGTAGATATACTAACACTCCTTGCTTTGACACATACATGATGAAAAGCCACACCTGGCACTCAGTAAACCAGTAAACAGCATCTGTGATGAATGAATCTATAGTATTCTTTACGATCGAGGGCTGTCGTGGCTGGGCCATTAAGCATAATCAAAGCTGAGAGAAATGGATTTTTAATCATTATGGGAATTTAGAATTATTAGGAAAAGGCAGGAAAGGAGTTGAGGATTATCAGAGATCAGACATGATCTCATTAAATGATGGAGCAGACTCAAAGGGCCAACTGGCCTATTTCCTATGTCTTCTGGTCACTTAGAGGGTAGTAGTTAGCTACTTGATAGTAGAGTCATTGTAGAGGACTTCTTGCATCACTGTGAAGATTGAAAAATGACTGACAGGGCAGTAATTGGTTGAATTGAGTATGTTCTGCTTTTGGTAGGCAGAACATACCTAGGTATTTTTACAAAGCCATGTAGATGCCAGTGTTCTAGCTGGACTGGAACAACTTAGTGGTGCAGCTAGTTCCTTGGAGCACAAGATTCTTATTCAACGTGAGTAAATTACCAAGGTCTTTTTCTCAGGGTAGGGGAGTCCAAAACTAGAGAGCACAGGGTCTAAGGTGAGTGGGGAAGGATTTTAAGGGGATCAAAGGGACAACTGTTTAATGCAGAAGGTGGTGCATGTCTAAAACAAGCTGCCAGAGGAGGTGGTAGAGGCTGGTACAATTACAACATTTAGAAGGCACCTGGATGGGTACATGACTAGGGAGGGCTTAGAGGGATATGGGCTGATTGCTGGCAAATAGGGCTAGATTAATTTAAGATAGCTGGTGGACACAGATGATTTGGACTGAAGGGTTTGCTTCTGTGCTTTATAATTCTAGTATGTATTTTCCTTAAGTCTTGATTGACTTCTAAAGCGGTTGTCAGTCAGAACTTAAAGGAATGAATTTGCAGTTAGCATCATGGGAGCTGTTCTGAGAGGAAGGAAACTCAAACGGATAGATTTTATACTTGGGAGAAATATCAGATTTTTCTTAAAAATGAACAAACATTTTTCTGTCACGTTGAGGCAATATGGCAAACATTTTCTTATCTGTGGAAAATTTTGAAAACTTAAATCCTAAAAAATGGAAATTAGCAACGAGATTTCTTCAAAGCATTTTCTTTTCACAGAAAGCTGCAATTATATCTGAGTAAAAGTCTCTTTAATATTTATTGTGTTTAAACTAAATTTTGAGTTTGTAGGCATGCTTTGCCTTCTAAGAAAGAGCTATTAAATAATCAAAGCATAATGAAAGTTATTAAATCCAATGTTTATAAATTATTAGTTTTGACATTTGCAGTGTAGAAAGTATCCAGTTAGAAAGCTGTTGTTGAAAGACATTGATGTCACTCTGATGTCATTGTGTCTTATTGTAATCCTATAAAAGCATGTTGCCTAAGAGCCTTTCACATAGAGTGAGTGGAGAGAGATAAGCAATCTGCAAAGGGCTAGACATGGCTGTGACACAGGATGATACAGAAACAGGTAAAGTAACAGCAACAGATACAAAACATTTTGTACATATTTAAAACTAATAAGTTCCTTTTCTTTATATTTCAGTAAATAGATAAACTTGCAGATTCAGTTTTCAGTACTGGCACTGCATACTTGCATTTTGATAAATTAGCATTTAGCTGAAATTGTTTCTCATTTAGTGCACTGAATTTTTTTTTGTTGTGTTGCAGATTAGTATTAATGAGTGAAAATAATAAATATAATTTTGTAGTATATTTTCCCATTTCACAGGAAACCTTCTGATTGGGTACAAATGTAAGATAATGTCCCTGATTTTGTATCAAGCTCTTTTTATTATTTGTTCCCTCGAACATTTCAATTTAAATGTTGAACGAATGACACATTCTGAAACAGGAAGTTACCTTATTAAATTTTGTGTATATATATGTGTGTGTGTATGGTGTAAATTAATTTAAAAAAGCATGATGTGCCTGTGCTGTGAGTTAATTAAATGTCAGATATGCAGTAAATCCTGTAGCAGTTGCTTTAATGAAGAATTTGTTGATGCACTTTCCCTCCTTTCTGTGTATTTTAGATGGTAGATTTACACCCTATTGAGTTTAGCTTGCTGACGTCATTAGAGTTCCTGGAATTTAGTGTCAACAGGGAAATGTAAATATTCAAAAGAAAAGGAGGCACTTATTGACGTCTGAATAGAACACAAACCTATTTTACGTGTTGTTCTAATGTTTTGCCAAAAATGTTCAAACCACAAAGATGATGTTTTGGCTCAGTGTTTGTTCCACTGTTACTAAACTGAAAATTAAGTATTTCTGCAGATTGATAGATATTTTCATATTTATGTAAACTTTACCAATTCTACTTCAAGGTTTTCTGTTTTCTCTTCCACAATTTGCACTTGTGTTAAAGCAATCAGTGTTTAAAAAACATGTGTGTGATTCTTTTTCCTGATTGTTCTAGTAATAACCCTGAGTTTAAGGTGGTATTGGGGCCTTTTCTTTGAAATATAGGGGAACCTCGATTTTCCGAACAAGATGGGCGGCACTATTTCGTTTGGATAATTGATTATTCGGTTAATCAATTCAATGCCTTTCCTCTGGGGCTTGGAGTTTTCTATTAAGTCTGCTCCCTGTTCGGACTAGGCAGCAGCACAGTGCGTGCGAGGCCCCACCCACCCCATCCAGCATCACCCCCCCTGCTCACCCTCCAACACCGCCCCTCCAACCGCTCCCCCAAACCCTGTCCAACACCGCTCCCCTACCCCCACCCAGTCTGCCCGCCCCCCAATCCCATCCAACACTGCCACCCCATCCTCCCCCCGGCCCTTCTCTGGGGCAGCCGAACTGGACACCCACAACAAGACTGCTGCTGCTGCTGCCTTTTGGGGCGGGTGAGTCTCCAAATAGCTTGTGTGTGGACGCATGCGCTCACACACACACAAACTTTTTGACAGGTTGCACCTTTGCCCTGTACAGGACAACGTTGGAGAGATTATCTGGGGAAGGGGGGTTTAGGGTTCACCCTTGTGTAGAACTCCAGGAAAAGTGTGGGGAGTGAGAGAGAGACGTTGTCTACACTCCCATCAGTCCAGGACTGTTCTTGACAGCACTTTTAATCACTGGAAACAAAAAACGCGATCAGTGTTGGACACACGTCTTTGATGTGCTGTTTCTTTGGGACCTTGAGATCCCCTTCGGATAATCCAGTTTTCGGATAATTGGTATTCAGATAATCGAAGTTCCTCTGTACTTCACTGTTGTGGTAATAGGATTTCCTTAAGGTGTTTGGAAAGGAAATTCAATGACAAATGTTTCCACGTCAAGTTGGTCCGTGACTTAGTAAGTTTAGTGGAGGTTTTTTCATATTTGTTTGTGGGATGGCAAAGTGACTGCAAGGCTGCCATTTATGACCCATCCCTAATTGCTTTGAGAAGGTGATGGTAGCTATCATCTTGAACTGCTGCATTCTCTGTGTAGATGTACCTATAGTCCTTTTTGAAAAGGAGATTCAGGTTTTTGGCCCATGGCAGAGAAGGATCAGCAATGTATTCTTAGGGCAGGGTGGTGGGAAACTTCAAGGGTAGGCTGCAGATAGTGCCTTTTCCATGCATTTGCTACCCTTGTCCTTTTCTGGTTTTAGTGATTTGGAAGGTGTTGTTGAAGGATACTTAGCAAGTAGATGCAATGAATCATGCACAGATGATGCAAGCAGTGAATGTTTAAAGTGGTGGATGGAATGTGGATAAAGCTTTCTGCTTTCTCCTTACAGAGAACGTTCAGTTATACAGCACAGGAATTGACTCTTAGGCTCATAATGTGCTGAACATGATGCCAAATTCAACCAATCCCTTCTACTGCCCTTGGTCCATATCCCTCTGTTCCTTGCATATTCATGTGCATATCTAAAAGTCCCTTAAATGCCTCTATTGTAAGTGCCTCCACCACTACTCCTGATAGCACGTTCCAAACTCCTACCACTCTGTGTGTAAAAGACTTGCCCCTCAAATCTCCTTTGAATTTTCCCCCTCTCACATTAAATGCATGCCCCCGAATATTAGGCATTTCAACTCTGGGAAAAAAGGATTCTGACCGTCAACCCTATCTATAAATCTCATAATTTTATAGACTTCCATCAAATCTGCCTTCAGCCTCCACCACTCCAGAGAAAACAACATAAGTGTTTAGCTTCTCCTTGTAGCTCATACTGTCTAATCCAGGCAGTATTGTGATAAACCTCTTCTGCAGCCTCTCCAAAGCCTCCACATCCTTCCTGTAATGTGGCAATCAGAATTGAATGCAGTAATCTAAGTGGGACCTAGCCAAAGTCTTGTAAAGCTGCAACATGACATCCTAACTCTTGTACTCAATTCCCTGACCAATAAAGGCAAACATGCAATACTACTTCTGTACCACCCTATCCACTTGCAGGGAGCTATGGACTTGAACCCCAAGATCCCTCTATGCATCAGTGCTGTTTAGGGTCCTGTTATTAATTGCATACTTTTCCTTAACGTTTGATCTCCCAAAGTGCAGCACCTCACACTTAACTGGATTAACCTCCTTCTGCCATTTCTCCTCCTATATCTGCAACTGATCTATAGCCTGTTGTATCCTTTGATAACTTTCTACACTACCTGCAACTCTTACAGATCTTTGAATCATCTGCAAACTTAGTAACCCATCCATCTACGTTTTCATCCAAGCCATTTGTACATCATAAACAGCAGAGGTCCCAGGTCATAGAGTCAAAGAGATGTACAGCATGGAAACAGACCCTTCGGTCCAACCCGTCCATGCCGACCAGATATCCTAACCCAATTTAGTCCCACCTGCCAGCACCCGGCCCATATCCCTCCAAACCCTTCCTATTCGTATACCCATCCAAATGCCTCTTAAATGTTTCAATTGTACCAGCCTCCACCACATCCTCTGGCAGCTCATTCCATACTTCACCCAACAGATCCTCCAAGATTAGTTGTGAATTTCACTGTATGTTAATTTTCCCAGATGCACTCCGATGTCCAGCGATACACGAATTCAAACAGCAAAGGCGGTAACTGTACAGGTTCTCCCTCTCTCCTGCACTGTCCTCACCATGTGCTTCCTTTGTCTGCTCTTCCCCCTTTTAAACTGCTGCTGTTTTGACTTTTTTTTTCCCAAAGTTCCAAAACAGTGCAACAGCATATAAAACAGTAATTGCTGCTCCTGGAATTCGAGGAAATCACCTCCAACACCTCAAAATTACCTCAAAAAAAGGAGCAGCTCTTACAGTCAAAACTTTTTCCCGTCCTCCATCTTGGATTACCCAGTTTTTGTGGAACACCACTAATTGCAAACCTCCATCCAGGAAAACATCCTTCTACCTTTACCCTTTCCCTTCTATGGGCAAGCCAATTCTGAATCCATGCTGCAAAGACACCATGGATCCCATGCATTTTAGTCTTCTGAATGAGCCTCCCATGAGGAACCTTGTCAGAAGCCTTGCTAAAATCCATGTAGACAACAGCCATTGCTCTACCCTCATCAATCAACTTTGTCACTTCCTTAAAAAATTCAATCAAATTAGTAAGACATGACCTGCCCTGCACAAAACTGTGCTGACTAACCCTAATTAGGCCATGCTTTTCCAAATGCATGTAAATCCTATCCCTAAGCATTTTCTGCAACAGCTTTCCAACCACTGATTTGAGACTCTCCAGTCTATAGTTTCCTGCATTGTCCCTATTTCCTTTCTCGAGCAAAGGAATAGTATTAGCTACTCTCCAGTGGCTATCAAGGATACAAAGATTGTGGTCAAGGCCCCAGCAATTTACTCTCCTGCCTCTCTCAATAACCAGGGGTAGATACGATTGGACCTTGGGAACTTATCCATCTTAATGCTCTTCAAGAGATCAAACGCCACCACTTTCTTGGTCTCCAAAATGCTGAAGCATATTAGCATGCTCCACATAAATCTCACTACCCTCCATATCCTTCTCCTGGGTGAATACTGACGCAAAGTACTCATTTAGGATCTTGCCTACATCCTCTACCTACAAACACAAGTTCCCTCCTTTGTCCTTGAGTGGTCCTTCCTTCTCCCTCAGTATGGTCTCCTTTTGAATATGTGTATAGAACACCATAGGATTCTCTTTAACCCTACTTGCTAAGGTAATTTCATTGCCCCTTCTTGCTCTCCTAAAATTCTCACCTGCTTTCTTTATATTCCTTTTGGGTCCTGTCCAATTTTAGCTTCTTAAACTTTACATATGGTTCTATTGATACTATTAACCTTCTTGAGTGTTGTTGGAACTATATTTGGAAAGGCAGATTTGTCAGTATTTCATTACACTACAGAACTGAGCCCCCAAATGTGTTTTCAGTGGTGGGGCCACTGAAATGTAGATAAGGTAGATGTAGATAAATGACTTGGGTGAAGCAACCAAAGATATGATTGCTAAATTTGCTGTTAGCACTAAACCAACTCTTCTTATTTAAGGAAGGGTGTGGTTGTGTTGGAAGCAGTTCATAGAAGGTTTATCTGACTAATACATGGACTAGGTGTCTTGTCTTATGACAAAGGGTTGGATAGTTTAGCCTTGTATCCATTGGAGTTTATAAGAGGCGATTCGATTGAAGTATATAAGATTTCAAAGGTCATGAAAGGGTATTTGTGGAAATGGTTCCTCGTGAAGGGAAACCCAGAGCTAGGGTTCCCCGATCCAAAGTAAGAGGTTGCCCTTTTAAGATTGAGACAAGAATTTATTTCTCAAGGAAGTCGTGAGTCTTTGGAACTTCCTTCTTCAAAAAGCAGTGGAATCAGGCTCCTTGAATATTTTTAAAACAAAGCTGGATAGATTCTTGAGAAGGTAGGGTGCTGACGTTATCAGATAGAGGTGAGAATGTGGAGTCATCAGATGATACATTTCAGTTGAAACACTGAGGCTAACTTCAGTGCTGAATTTGTAAATGGTGCTATGGGATTATTTACATCCAGTTGGGAAAGCAACTGGGACTTGATTTACCATCTCACCTAAAAGATAGAGATCTTGATCAGTGCACCATTTTCCAAGCTAGAGTGCAGTGACAACCTAGATTTTTTGTACTCAAGTCCTGAAGAGGTACTTGTACCCACATAGCTTTGTGATTCAAGAGGTGAAGTGCTACCAACTAAGCCATGGTTGACACTTAATCCAAAGCACCCTAATTGACAAAGCATAATCCCAAATTCTCTTAAAAAAAACATATAGAACATAGCTTGTTAGCATCCAATTGTTACTGTATGTAGATTTAATGAGAAACCTACATGTAGATGCCTTCACTCAGTTCCTCAGGGTTTCCACTGCAGCTTTTCTCCTTTACTTCTTTTTACTTTGTGAGTAAAATCTGGCATATTAATTACACTGTTTTTAGTTTGTGGCTCTCTTTCGAGCAAAAGGCTCATATTTAACAACCATGCATTTGTTCAAAATGATTTAGCATAGAAGAAAGTCCTCATTTAAACTAAACTCTCACTTATTATGAGGTAAAAACAATGACTGCAGATGCTGGAAACCAAATTCTGGATTAGTGGTGCTGGAAGAGCACAGCAGTTCAGGCAGCATCCAAGTAGCTTCGAAATCGGCAGCTTGGATGCTGCCTGAACTGCTGTGCTCTTCCAGCACCACTAATCCAGAATCTCACTTATTATGACCCTCCCAAACCATCCTCTGATGTAAACCATCCCTTAATGTAACCACTCTTAGCAGCCTCAATTGTGATAAGAGCCTGGGTTTTGAAAGCTGACCATCAATTTGGAGAAGTGCCTTTCTCAGGTGTATTTTAATGAATATTTCTGTGTTGTAGCTATGTCTGTTAAAACAAGCGATGTATTTTAAAAAAAAGCCTTGTACAAGTCATCATTAGGTCAGATTGAAAGGCCAAATAATATACTTAATGTTATTTACTTAAAATAAGGGTTCATTTTATGCCCTGTAGTGTCAGTCATGATCACATGCTTCCTACTGAATTGCACGTTTTCAGGTTAAAGGCCTGATCCAGGGCTTGAATAGAAAAGTCGAAGGGGGATAACTGCACTGTTGGAGGTGCTGTCTTTCAGATGAGATGACATTAGTCAAGGCCTCATCTGCCTGCTCGGGTGAATGCAAAAGATTCCATGACACTATTGTGAAGAAGATAAGGGAATATTTTCTTGTGTGCTGGCCATTATTTACCCCTCAGCAAACATTACAGAAACAGATTTAAGTGGTCAGTATGTCATAGTTGTTTTCGGAGGCTTTCTGAGCGTATATTGGCTACTACATTTCTGACATTACTGTGATGTCCCTGTAACTGTGGGGGATACGTTCCAAGACCTACCGCAGAAGCCTGAAACCACAGATTGGAGTGAACCCATTCAGTTAAATGGGAAATTTAGCTTCCTGGCAACCCTATGGCCGCTGATTCTGGAAGGTTCCCTATAATGTGTTCAGGCCGTAATAAACTGCCGGTAACTGAAACTGCGGAAAACTATTCTGAGGATATGGGGTTCGCCATGTACACTGGTGAATACAGTTCAAGAAGTACTTCATGACTGAGACAAGAGGAATGCACTGTTGCTCTTGTCCCACCATTCCATGAATCACAATATATTAAAAAAAAATTCTTCCTGGTTACCAAAATTACCATTTAAGTACCTTAGCACATCAGGTTTTAAATAACAAGAGGTTCACCAATCATTTTTCTTAATAAACACAATTATTGATTTAGTATTAAAACAAGACTTATACTCTAAAGACCACAGGTTGTTCTTTTCCCCTTGGTGGAGGGATCAATGAGCAGGGTCAATGATTTAAGGTAAGATGCAGAAGGCTCAGAGGAGATGTGAGGAAAACCAGAGGAAGCATAATTGTGTGAGGTATTGGAGAGCGGGATGGGAAACTGGAACTCATTGCTTGTAAGGTTTGTAGAGGCAGGAACTCTCCTAACATTTAGTATATATTTAGATGTGCACTTGCAGTCCAAAGGCACACAAAACAATGGGCCAAATGATGGAAAATGGGATTTAGAATAGTGAGATGGTTGTTTTTGACTGTCTCAGCCCAAGGTCTTTTTCTATGCTGTAGATCTCTATGACTGTATAATCTTGCTTTCTTCTGATTAAGTGCAAGTTGCACTGACGTTCTTGAATGGATTCTTGCTATGAAGTCCAGTGAAATGTCTCACCATATTTTACTAAGTTTGCATTAGTTGCCTACTTGACCCCTATGGAGTTCTCATGTCCAATTCTAGCCCCATCTTATCATGCACCATTTTGAGAATATCCACCGAATATCCATGTCTTATGCCAGCACTGTCTTAAAAATTCCATTGTTGTATCCAGATAATCACTGTTTGGGTGCACTGTCTGAAGTTGCCAGCATGGTTCATGATATTTGCCACACATGTGAAATGCCTAAATTGGCATCTAACATTGCGAGCAGGAATGTGGAGGTCCTGCTGCACGGCTGATGAAGAAATGGGCCTTCCTCTTCTTCAGTTCACTATGTCAGCGCTGACCATGACGCCATTCTAAACTAATCCCATCTGCTTGCACTTGGTCTATATCTCTTTATTCTGTGCCTGTTCATGTATCTGTTGAAATACCTCTTAAAGTTTGCTATCATAGCTGTTTCTACCATTTCCCCTAGCAGCTTGTTCCAGGCATCTACCATCCTCTGCAATTAAAAAAAAGGTTTCTTGCACATAGAACAGTACAGTGTAGAACAGGCCCTTCAGCCCTCAATGTTACGCTGACCTGTGAACCAATCTAAGCCCATCACCCTACACTATCCCATCATCATCCATATGCTTATCCTAGGACTATTTAAATGCCCCTAATGTGACTGAATTCACTACATTAGCAGGCATGGCATTCCACGCCCTTACTACTCTCTGAGAAAAGAGCCTGCCTCTGACATCTGTCTTAAATCTATCACCCTTCAATTTGCAGCTATGCCCCCTCATGTAAGGAGATGGCCTCATCTTAGGAAAAAGACTCTCACTGTCCACTCTATCTAATCCTCTGATCACCTTGTATGTCTCTTTAAATCCCCTCTTAGCCTTCTTCTCTCCAATGAGAACAGACCCAAGTCCCTCAGCCTTTCCTCATAAGACCAATGCTCTATAATAGATAACATCCTGGTAAATCTCCTCTGCTTTTCCAATGCTTCCACATCCTTCCTGTAATGGAGTGACCAGAACTGCACACAATACTCCAAGTGAAGCCACACTAGCATTTTGTACAGTTGCAGCATGACATCACGGCTCTGGAACTCAATCTCTCTACCAATAAGATCTGACACAACGTTTGCCTTCTTAACAGCACAATCAACCTGGTGGCAACTTTCAGGGATCTACGTGCATGGACACCAAGATCCCTCTGCATATGCACACGACCAAGAATCTTTGCATTAGCCTAGTATTCTGTATTCCTGTTATTCTTCCCAAAGTGCATCACCTCACATTTATCTGTATTGAACTCCATTTGCCACCTTTCAGCCCAATTCTGCAGTTTATCCAAGTCTTCCTGCAACCTGCAACATTCCTCCACACGCTCCACCGACTTTAGTATCATCTACAAACTTACTAACGCATCCTCCTTTGCCTGCATCTAAGTCATTTATAAAAATGACAAAACAGATCCTTGTGGCATACCACTAGTAACCGGACTCCAGGCTGAATACTTTCCACCAACCACCACTTGTTGCCTTCTTACAGAAAGCCAGTTCCTAATCTAAACTGCCAAATCACCTTCAATCCCATGCCTCTGCATTTTCTCCAATAGCCTACCATGTGGAACCTTATACAAGGCTTTACTGAAGTTCATGTGCACCACGTCAACTGCCCTACCCTCATCCATATGCTTGGTCACCATCTCAAAACACTCAATGAGGATTGTGAGAGACAGCCTGCCCTTGACGAATCCATGTTGAGTATTTCCAATCAAATTGTTGCTTACTCGATGATTATAAATCCTATCTCTTATAATCCTTTCCAAAACTTTTCCTACAACAGGCGTAACACTCACTGGTCTGTAAGTACCTGGGTCATTCCTACTGCCCTTCTTGAACAAGGACACAACATTTGCAATCCTCCAGTCCTCTAGTACTAAACCTGTCGACATTGATGGCTCAAATATCGAGGCCAAAGGTTCAGCCATCTCCTCCCTAGCTTCCCAGAGAATTCTTGGAAAAAATCCCAACCGGCCCAGGGGACTTATCTACTTTCACAGAATTGATAACACCTCCTCCTTACTAATCCCAATCCTTTCAAGTCTCATAGCCCGTATCTCAGTCTACAATTTTCTCCTTTTCCTGAGTGAAAACAGATGAGAAATATTCGTTTAGCACCTCTCTAATTTCTACAGAGTCCAACACAATTTCACACTTTTCTCTTTGACAGGCCCCATTCTAACCCAGTCATCCTTTTTATTCCTCACATACCTATAGAAAGCTTTAGGGCTCTCCATTATTCTACCTGCGAAAGACTGCTGGTGTCCCCTCCTTGCTCTTCTTAACTCTTTCTTTAAATCCTTCCGAGCTACTCTGTAACTCTCCCTTGCCTCATCTGAACCATCTTGCCTCAATGTCACATAAGCTTCCCTCTTCCGCTTAACAAGAAATATAATTTCTTTAGTAAATCCCTTTTCCCTTAACTTATCACTTCTTCCTTGCCTGACAGGGACATACCTATCAAAGACACACAATATCTCTTCCTTAAACCAGCTCCACATTTCGATTGTCCCCATTCCCTGCATTTTGCTGCCCCATTCTATCCCTCTGAAATCTTGCCTAATCGCATTATAATTGCCCTTCCCCCATCTATAACTCTTGTCCATTGGCATATACCTATCCCTTACCATCGCTAAATTAAACGTAACCAATTTATGGTCACTCTTTCGAAAGTGCTCACCTATCACTAAATCAAACACCTGGCCTGGTTCATTACCAAGCACCAGATCCAGTGTTGCCTCCCATCTTGTCAGCCCTTCGACATACTGTGTCAGGAAACCTTCCTGCACGCATTGGACAAAAACTGATCCATCCAATGTACTAGAGTTATAGCACCTCCAGTCAGTATCGGGGAAATTAAAGTCCCCCATAATGACCACCATGTTCCTTTCACTCCTACCCAGAATCGATTTGCTGATCTTCTCCTCCACATCCCTGGAACTTTGCGAAGGCCTAAAAAAAATTCCCAGCAGTGTGACCTCACCTCTCCTGTTTCTAATCTCAGTAGACGAGTCCCCATCAAAAGTTCTGTCAGCCATTGTTATACTGTCCTTGACTAACAAAGCTACACCTCCACCCCCCCCCCCCCCCCCCCCACCCCCCCCAAAAACCACTACCGCCTTTTACCGCCTTTCCTGATCTTAATGAAAGATCTAAATCCTGGAATCGGCAACATCCACTCTTGACTTTACTCTATCCATGTATCAGAAATGTCCACAACATCAAAATCCCCGGTACTTATCCATGTTGCAAGCTCACGTATCTTATTCCAGATGCTCCTGGTGTTGAAGTAGACACACTTCAAACCAGCTTCCTGCCTGCCAAAACACACCTGTGACCGTGAAATCCCGTCCCTGTCCTCCCTACTCTCATCCTCCTGTGTACTGGAATTATAACAGTTTCCCATCCCCCTTTGGTTTGAGTGAAGACGGTCCTGTTTGTAGAGGTCCACCCTTTCCCAGAATGAGTCCCAATTATCCATAAACCTGAAACCCTCCCTCCTTCGCCATCCCTGCAGCCACAGGTTCAGCTGATATCTCTCCCTATTCCTTGTCTCACTATCACGTGGCACAGGTAACAAACCAGAGATAACAATTCTGTTTGTTCTCTCTCTCAGCTTCCACCCGAGCTCCCTGAAATCCTGCCTTACTTCCCTATCCCTATGTATACCTATGTCGTTGGTACCTATGTGGAGCACGACTTGGGGCTGGTCACCGTCTCCCTTCAGGACCCCAAAGACACGATCCAAGACATCATGGACCCTGACACCTGGGAGGCAATATATCAACT
Organism: Chiloscyllium punctatum; assembly: GCF_047496795.1. NCBI lineage: Eukaryota > Metazoa > Chordata > Chondrichthyes > Orectolobiformes > Hemiscylliidae > Chiloscyllium > Chiloscyllium punctatum. Next base: position 96,160,020 of record NC_092746.1, read on the forward strand.
GTGAATCTCTTTCATTCCCAACAAACCTTCTATCTGACTTTCTAAGTATTAAGTCCCCAGTAACTAACACTCTCCTCCTTTACCCCCTCCCCTTCTGTGCAACAATGACAGATTCTGTGCCAGAGACCTGCACCCTAGTGCGTGCCCCTGGTAAGTTGCTCCCCCCTAACAGTATCCAAAATGGTTTACTGTTGGAAGGGATAAGTTACTAGGGGTATGCACTGGGGTATCCAATGCATCTCCTTTAAACTTATCTTAAACCTAAGCCCCCTGATATATGACATTTCCACCTTGGGAAAAAGGCTCCGACAATCCGCCCAATCCATATTGCTGAAACTTTGTTTTAATCGGCATCTTTATGAACCACCAGTCTTGATAAACGGGCAAAAATTATATACCTTTAATACTACAAATTTCAAGGTATTATTCTGTCCAGTTATTGTAGTTTTTAAATGTATTTACCTCAATGTACATATACTTGTTGTTCAATCAAGTGGCCACATGAAATGTCAACTGTTGTTTCAATTTTGAGTCAATTTTTCCTCAAATATCGTAATCTACCACAAAGTCTGAGTAGTCAATTGAAAGTGTCAGTGAGAAGGCTCTCTGCTGTTAAATTTCATTCAAGACAAAGTTGTATTATTACTTAAGTGATTTATGCTGTAAGTGAAGTGTAACAGTGATGTGTATATACCCTGCATTGTGTTTCTATTACTGACTGTGTGTTTTTACATTGATTTTTGTGGACCTCTTGATTATTTAGAAAATTTGATCAACTAGCACATTTCTGGTCCCATTGGTGCTGGTTAATAAAAAGTTTGTTGTACTTCTATCAGGATGCCACTTAGCCTCTGACATGCTCATGAAAAAAATCTAAGCTTGTCCAACCTCTCTTTGTTGCTAATACACTCCAATCCAGGCAGCATCCTGGTAAATCTCTTTGGCACCCTCTCCAAAACTTCCACATCCTTTCTATAGTGTGGCAACTGTAACTACAACACTACTCCAAATGTGGTCGAACTAAAGTTGTGTACATCTACAATTTGACTTGCCAACTTCTTTATGCAATGCCCAACTATTGAAAGCACGCATTCTGTACACCTTCTTTACCACCTTATTCATTTGTGTTGCTACTTTCAGGAAGTTATGATGTGCACCCTAAGTTCTGACTGTATAGAGTCATAGAGATGTACAGCATGGAGATAGACCCTTTGGTCCAACTAGCCCATGCCGATCAGATATCCCAACCCAATCTAGTCCCATTTGCCAGCACTTGGCCCATATCCCTTTAAACCCTTCCTATTCATATACCCATCCAGATGCCTTTTATATGCTGCAATTGTACCAGCCTCCACCACTTCCTCTGGCTGCTCATTCCATATATGCACCATCCTCTGTGTGAAAAAGTGTATTAGGTCCCTTTTATATCTTTCCCCTCTCAACCTCTACTTCTGGACTCCCCCCACCCCAGGGGATAAACCTTGTTTATTTATCCTATCCATGCCCCTCATGATTTTATAAACGTCTATAAGGTGACCCCTCTGCTTCTGATGCTCCAGGGAAAACAGCCCCAGCCTATTCCGCCTCTCCCTGTAGCTCAAATCCTTCAACCCTGGCAACATCCTTGTAAATTGTTTCTGAACCTTTTCAAGTTTCACAATATCCTTCTGATAGGAAGGAGACCAGAATTGCATGTAATATTCCTATCATTACTTCCAAGGGTTGTGCCATACTGTATACTGTAATAGAACATTGAGAAGTTCTTCCAATTGCTCTTTCAGAAGAACAAATAAGTTTCATGCTAAACTCAACACGAGGGTTTTCTTTTTGAAAATAGGGAGTTCAGCTCGGCATTACTTTCCCATTGGCTTTTTGTCCCAAAGTTAATTGTAGATACAAAAGAACTCTACATTAGCCACTGTTCAAAAGAGCTCAGAAGGTGTCACCAATCATGTGAATTCTAAGAAACCCTGTTTAAAACAAAAATTCCAACCTCCATAGTGACCTTCCAAGCACTTTCAACAAAATCACTCCAGGAGATTTCACAAAACTCGAAATAACTCAATTTATTCTCTGTCCATCAAAACTTAAGTCCTCAAAGAAATATTAAATATGAAGTGTCTTTTTGGCAATTTGCTGTAAATTACTTTTGAGACATCTCAAAAAGCACTATATAGATGCAAACTTTATAAGATCCACTGCAGCAATTCACCCAGATACAGATACACTGCTGCTGTTTTGCATGTATGGTGGAAGCAAAACTTTCTCTCATGTCTTGTGAGTCACCTTAAATGAGTGTTCTCTGGTTTTGGCTTGGCTGATGCACTTAAGAATTCTTCAGGCTGAACTCACCCAGCAAGTGGACAGTATTCCAGTGCACTTCTGATTTGTGTTTCATAGAGGGAAGATGAGCTTTGAAGAGTGAAGACATAAAATACTTAACACAGAATCCTGGGTATCTGCAATCTGATTTTGTTTTGTCATATTTATATAGCTCATCCAGTTAAGTTTCTGGTCAGTTGTGCCGTAGGATATTAATGGTGAGGGATTCAGTGATGGTATTTCTATTGAATGTCAAGAGGGGTTGTTTAGGTTTTCTCTAATAAGAGATGAGAGATCATTGAATAAATATATAGCGCAAAATGGAGCATTTCAGTCCATCGAGTCCATTCTGGGTCTCTGAATGAAAACTCACCTAGTCTCATTCCCTTGCCTTTTTCCTGGTTCTCCCTATCTACTTTGACTAGATCTCCTAAATATTTTGAAAAACTCAAGAAAGTTGTGTGGAGAGAGAAACAATTAATGTTGAGTGTCTGATTTAACTGTTGTTCAGAAACGAAAGGAGCTGGAACATGTTAGTTTTTATACTGTAGACAGAGGGGGCAAGTGAGAGTGAAGGGAACAGATGATGAGGGCACCCAGAGTATAAACTAAAGGGACTAGGTTTAAGGTGAGAGAGGAAAGATTTAAAAGGAAACTGACTGGTAACTTTTTAATGCAGAGGGTGGTGTGTGTATGGAATGAGCTGTCAGGAAGTGACGGAGGCTGGTACAATTACGACATTTAAAAGGCATCTGGTTGGGTATATGAATAGGAAAGGTTTAGAGGATTTTGGCCAAATGAGCTTGAGGTGTCTGGTTGCTGCAGACGAGTTGGACCAAAGCGTCTGTTTCTATGATGTATTACTCTGTGACTCTGTCATTTAGCGTATTGATCCTTTATTTTCCTCAGCACTGAATCTTTGGGCACAGTATGTCAGTGGGTCAGGTAGTGTTTTACACAAATTCATCATAATTTCCTTTGAGTTAATACCTGGCACTTGTGTGGCATGAATGTTACTTGCCACTTTTCAGCCCAAAATTGAATATCACCCATGTCTTGCTGCATTTAAAAATCAATTAATAACAAGAAATTATTTCCTGTGAATTAATTTTGTTGATCAGCAACTTGCAAGTTAGGTGTCATATTTCCGTTGTCTGTAAACTGTATTTCAGAAGGGTAGTCATTGGTTGTAAAGCAAGTGAGAGTGATGATTAGAGATCATGAAAGGTGCTGTGCAAAGATACTATGTTTTTCTGCCATTTTTCTTTCAATCTGCTAGTAGGCATCCTACAACACTGGGTGGGGATATTCTAACCCACTCTTCTCACATATAATAGAGGATCAATGGTGAATGTTAGGTTGTTAAGTAAATTAATATATGAAAACCGACTCCGACCTGCTCCAAATCTGCCAACTTTCAAAGTGACTGCAAAGGTTCTGTGGGTAACTGAGTAACCTGTTCTCCAGCAGGCATTCTATAAACATTTTACATCAGTGGGGCTCTGCCCTTGGATTTTTAGAATCTTTACACTGCAGATAGAGGTCATTTGGCCCATTGAGTCTGTACTGACCCTCCGGAGAGCATCCCACCTAGATCCACTCCTCCACCCTGTATCACTGTAACCCTACATTAACCATAGCCAAACCACCTAACCTGCACTTCTTTGGACTTGGGAGGAACCTGGAGCACCTGGAAGAAATCCACACAGACAAGCAGAGAACCTGCAAACTCCACAATGCTCTCACCCAAAGCTGTAATTGAACCCAGGTCCCTGGCAGCAGTGCTTTTCACCGTGCCACCATGCCATTAGAAGTTTTGGGCCATTGAATTCTCTGTTTTTAGATTTTGGGAGTTGTTGAATGTATCCACTGAGGGTTGGGTTTCACTGAGTTCTGGAGATGGAGCAAATAATAAATTATGTGTAGGGAATTGTTTATGGCCCCAGAGTTGCGTTAATATTTATCCTCATCCCTGATACATACCTTACAGCAAGAACTATTGACCCCAATTCTTATGAATAGCCTCTCTTCCTTCAAACGGCCTCCCCAAAATCTGCTGATTGCCATCACTTTTACCAATCTTTTTCTCTCTCCTTTGCCAAAGCATTCTGCACCCACCTCGATAGGTCCAAATATTTTCTGAATGAAGGTTCCATCTGTGGTTTTTGCCTCTGTATTTCTAGCTGGCATGTGACCGGGCTTTCAACTACTAACTGGGAGGAAACAGTAAAATTAATGATCAAGAAATTCTGCTGTTTAAGCTCAGCAGGACCTCTGTTTTCCCTTTCTCAAACAAGCACCCCAGTTCCTATATGCTTCACTGTAAATATCAGGCCTGCGTGCCAGACATGCAATTCAATAAGTTAAATCCTACATGGTAACAAAGAAGATTTTATACAGAAACAATAAAATCTCACTTTGGAATGGCAGGAGGTTTGAAAATAAAGGCTGTTGTGATTGTCAAGTATGTCTGGTTCTAGAACTTTGATAGTTTTGGTTTTGTTTTTTTGAATTATACCTGAGGGAGTCAATGTAACACAACAGTCTCTTAACAACTGCTCTCATGAGTGAGAGAGAACAATTGTCGGAACAATACCTAAGCCATTCCCTGTCTGTGAGTATAAGTTTGTGTAAGTTGCATGGGAGTTCTTCAATTTTTTTAAAGTATGGTAGCCTGAGAGACTTTGTTTTCTCGGGGTGAATTATAAGTGCACTATGAATTGTATGATGACTTTGTGCACTGGGTAAGGAAAATAAATTAGCTTTCTATTTGTGCAAATGTCAAAGTTTAAGATTATTAGTATGATCTCTTGCAGTTTATTTGTCATAATTGACCTCACCATTATTTCATGTATTCAGTGTAAATGTGAAATCATTTATTGTCTTTTAATGCTTCAAATTGCAGTCTGCAATATCAATTTACAATATGACACCTAAACTATCAACAGATATTCAACAAATTTGTTAGTGTAGAATTAAAAATTAACAGGAGTTTGTATTCTTGACTGTAGACCTGACATTCACCTCACTTTTTTGCAGGTTTGCAGGTTCTAATTGAAGCAGATCAAATCACTGTGCAACTGACACTTGTCAGGCCAGTGAGATATATCATGCTGGATGCCTGATATTTTTATTCTTTGCCTGCAGGGCTGTTATTCTTCCGCAATTTTTGGAGCTGAGTGCTTTTCTTTCAAAGCATTGACCAACCTTCTACATTTCTTTGTACTGGACTACTGATTTCATGGCTAGACTTGAGCATTTTCTAGCAGCCCATAAGAATTCTTAAAGCCATTTTCCAGTCAACCTGTTCAAAGACATTATTACACACCTCTGGAATAGATAGAAGGCTGTTACGATGAGAGCTCTAGTCTGCCAACAGGAATTACTCTTCAGTTCTGGAGGCAGGTCTTACAGACTTGAAACATTAATTCTGTTTCTCTCACTATAGGTGCTGCCAAACCTGCTGAGTTTCTCTAAATACTTTGAGTTTGTGATTGATTTGCAGAATCTGCAGTATTTTGCGTTTAATCATCACTAGATGCACAACAGTTAGGATCTTATAGGCTCCACTATGCATATTATGATGTGCCATTGTTATTTATTATGGAATCATGATACTTGGTTCTGTTTCAAACCACATCTTCCATGTGGTGCTCCTACTTTATTGTGGTGAATTTTTAAAATTTGTTTTCTGGAGATGAGTGACACTTGCAAGGCCACATTTATTACCTCAGTCACTCAAATGTTAGGTGGGTTGCCCTTGTGGGAATGGATTGCAATCTTGCACAATGCCGTAGATTCCAAGATACAAGTGAAAATGATATAACTGTGATGTATGTCTATGTTGGAATGCTTGATTCTTGGAGGTAATGGTTTTCTATTGCATAGCTGTTCTGCTTCTTAATGACAGAGATTGCAAGGAAGGAAGTGCTGTTTAATTTATATTGTATGGGTTGCTTTCGTGCTTCCTGTAGATTGTGCATATTGAAGGCACCACGGACAGGTGGACACCAATAACAAGGTTACTGATAAAAATATGTTTAAGTGACTTACCACCCTAACCAACTGAAAAAACCATAATTTATCAAGTAAAGGTTTAATTCTGGGATCTGACTCATCTTGTATTACCATCACCTGAGATCATAATAGTGGGATGCTAGAAAATACTGTTTGCTGGATCTATTTCTAGGCTATTATATGAAGTAAACTTTCAAGAAACTGAGCTCCAATTCCATTGAGTCACTGGAAGGTAGCAGGTCACAGTTCTTCCCATGTGTCTGAAGGTTTACACTGTTTGTGTTTGAAATGCTTAAAAATATAACTAAAGTTTTGAAATTCAAATCCTGCTCTCCCATTTTTTAATCTATGCTACTGTTCAAAGTGGATGAATTTATTTCAATTCATGAAAAATTGTGACTTTATAAATTTATCTGTAAAAAATGATTCTGAACATATAAAGTTCAGATGTGTATTGATTTTACTCATAAATATTACTGGTCCAGATCAAGATGTCTGAGTAATTCATTCCACAAACAATTACAAAAGGTGGGAGTTTCTCATATTTAAGCACTTTTGCAGATCACCAATAACAGTAGAACACACATTCTAAATATCTGTATTTATGTGATGTATATCGAACTAATACAGTTAAATTTGGATGGAGATAAAAATGGCAAAGGACAAAATTTACTGTGAGAGTGGTTTCTTTAGCTGCTGTAGAATAGAGTATTAATCAGGACACGTCGTGAGCTTGCTAGAAAGAAACTGCAATAATTGTGGGTGATTTTAGTCATATTGATTGGACAAATTAAATGAGTAAATGTACCCTGACAGATGAGTACAGGAATGTATAAAACAATAAATTCTGGAACCAACCTGGGATCAGTCCGCTTTTGATTAGCTAATGTATAATGAGGCAGGATTAATGAATTGCCTAACAATAAGAATCCTCCAGCTAAGAGTGATGTTTGTATCATGGGAGAATTTCACATTCAGTTTTGAGGATGAGAAATGTCTAAATCCAATCTCTTACATTTAAATAAATGCAAAAAATTTGAAGAGTAAACCAGTTAGAAAAGCAGTGGCAGACGTCGAAGGAGATGTTCCATAATTCTCATCATCGATATATGCAATTGAGAAAGATTTTAGAAGAGGGATACACAATCCATGGCTAATTATGGAAGTTGGGGATGTATTAAATTGAAAGGAAAGACATATAAATAATGCTGTAAAGGTTAATAGTAGTTTGTGCATTGTTCACATTTAGAAACCAGCAAATGATGACTAAAAGAATATTAAGCAAGGAGTGATATGAGTTTGAGAGATATGACAAGGCAAATGAAACTGTTAGCTGTAGCTTCAATGATATTTAAAGAATAGCTGAAGCAGGAATAGCACCTTGGAGAACAAAACTGGGGAATTAATAATTAATGCGGACTTAAAGAAATGGGGAATTAAGGAAACAAAGAAACAGCAGAGACTTTGAACAAGTAGTTTTCACAATGGAAGACACATCCAAAGATCAAAGGAAACCAAGAGGAAGGAAATTAAAACAGTCACTACCCATGTTAGCGATCAATCAGTCAAACGTACAATGAAAATTAATGGGACAACAGGCTGATCATTTTCCAAGATGAAATGATCTCCATCCAAGGGTTTTTTTGAAAAAAAAGAAGTGGCTGCAGAGATAGTCCTGATGAAGGGCTTTTGCCCGAAATGTTGATTTTCCTGCTCCTTGGATGCTGCCTGACCTGCTGTGCTTTTCCAGCACCACTCTAATCTAGACTGCAGAGATAGACATGCTAGCTAATATCTTCTCAATTTCCCTAATTTCTGGAAAGGATTTTAAAACCGCAAGCATAACACTTATTACAGAAAGGATATCAGGGTTAGTGGTGTTGCAGGTTGTGGTGAAAGAGAGTAAGGTAAAATATTGCATGCTGTGGCAAGACTAGTAGAGTATGAGTTTGGGTTAAAGTTGCAGGCATAGAAAGTGTGTGTGGTATCAGAGAGAAGACAGTGGCACTTAGCTGTCAGAGTGGACAACATTGATCTTTCTGTGGGTATCAACCATTTGTCCAGACTGCTTTAACCTGAATAGCAATCTTGAACCAAACTGGAATGGTCTGGTGTCATGGCTTGTACTTCAAGTCCTGAGGGACGCGAAAGTCCCACATCAGCAGCACCCTGTCTAACAGGACATCCAGGACTCTGAATGCAATATTGGGCACAGATATCACCCTATCTGCCATGAAGAGACCAGGGAAAAAGTCAGTAACCACACATGGTAGTTCCATATTGCCTGTGCCTCTGTGGGTGCCCATGGGCTTTCAAAGATTACAGCAAGGGATGCTGGAGTTTTGACAGATATCATCTGAGTTCTGGGAATGGTACGTGGTAAGATGCTCTGGAAATTGGACATGAGAGACACCATAGTGATGCAATCAGTCATTAATGAGGCAGTTTGTGAGTGATATGGCAAGAAACCTCACTGTACTTCATAGTGAGAAACCCTCCAAATAAAAACACTTTAAAGTTTGCCAAAAAATTTAATGCTTCAGCCTTATGACTCTATTTAAATGAAGAGACACTGCAAAATGTTGCAGCGTTGGTGTCCTTTTATGCCACACTCAAATTTAATATGTTGATACATGAATAATTGGAAAGGCAAATTGAATGTTGTACTTTCTTATGGGGAAGTATAAAAGTGTCAAGTCTTATTACACCTATATATACAGGGCATTGTTAACACTTTATGTCAAGAATCGTGTACAATTCTGAACTCCTTGTTTAAGGAAAGATATACTTGGATTGGAAGCAGTTCAGTGGACTGATTCCTGGGATGATGGGGTTTCTTATAAGTCAAGGTAAACGTGTTGTCTATATAATATGAGAGGTGAACTTAGATTGGATTTATTAGATTAGATTCACTACAGTGTGGAAACAGGCCTTTCGGCCCAACCAGTCCACATCGACCCTCCGAAGAGTAACCCACCCAGACTCATTTCTTTCTGATTAATACATTTAACACTATGGGAAATTTAGCATGGTCAATTCACCTAACTTGCACATTTTTGGATTGTGGGAGGAAACTGGAGCACCTGGAGGAAACCCATGCAGACACGGGGAGAATGTGCAAACTCCACACAGACAGTCGCCCGAGACTGGAATCGAACCTGGGACCCTGGTGCTGTGAGGCAGCAGTGCTAAACACTGAGCCACCATAAGAATTTGAATAAGCTTAATGGAATGGATACTAAAAGGATGTTTCTCCTGATACAAAATAATTGTTTAGAATTCTTCTCCATAGACTGCAATGGAGGCTGGATCATTTAACGTATTGAAAGCTGGGTTAAATAGATTTTTGATTAATATGTGTGTTTCAGGATTATGGGGAGCAGGCAGTAAAGTACAGTTAAGCTCACAATCAGATCAGTAATGATTATTTTGAATGACTCAATGGGCCAAATAGCTACTTTTACTTCTTATGATCTTATTAAATATTTCCCAGAAATCTCATATCTCCATGCATCAGGTCTGATTATTTTTTAATAAGTTCTACAAAAATGCGAACAAAAAGACATTCATTATTTAATCTCTTCTGCTTTTCACTCTATAGCAACCCTCCCTTTTCGTTTTCCAATCTTGCTGTCATTAACTCACTCCATCCCCATCCTTCACTTGCTTAAAATGTATCATATTTCTACTTTTTCCCAGTCCTGATGACTGGTTATAGACTTTGAAACATTGGCCAGACTTTTACAAAGTAGTGAAGACTCCAGGGTCCTTCAAAAGTGGTAGTTGCGTCTCAGATCCAGATGTCTTATTTTATTCGCAACAATCCTATTTTTGCTAGCATATTGGAGAACATGTGAATCCCACATATGGGAAACCCAAGGTTCAGAGGACCATTTGAACTGATGCTGATTTTTGATAGAGCAAAGAATATGGGTGCTACAGAAGCTTAGAGAGATTGTAAATGTTCTTGAAGGGTGGATATGGTCGGGAGAACTGTCAAAGCTTGATTGGCCATTTGGGAGGACTTGAAATGTTAATTCTGTATTTCTCTCCACAGATGCTGTCAGATCAGTTAAGGTTTTTCAGCACGTTCCATGTATATTTTCAAATTTCCAGTATCAACACAATTTTGCTTATATTATGAGGAAATCAGTGTTTATTTTCCAGGAGTGAAGGATAAGATATTCTGTCATTTCTGGAAGGATGACTTTTACATGTTTGTCTAAATCCTTCCACTGAAATTATGCTTGTCTTTTGTTGATTAGACATTACCCACTTCAGTGCATACGTGGGTTTCTGTGAGCAAACCCCTGAACATTCTGCCAGTCTTTTATTTGTGTGCAAATCTTGTGTTGAGGCCACTCTCTTGCAGTGAACATTGTCAAACTATATGCAATCACTTGGCAGAGGGTAAATAGGAAGAAAAAGGCTGGCCATGATTTTTATGCTGTTATTTTGCAGCCTCGAGCTAGAAATATATAAGCTCCAAACTTGATGTGTGCAAGTTTTGAGAAGATTTGAGAAGACTTGAAATGTGCATTGTCTATGAAAATAATTAACTTAGCATGCATCTTTTTACAATCTGACATGGCATCCTTAATAATGACTGGTGACTTTCATCTGCTGACTCTTAATAATAACAAAACATTTTTTTAAAATTATAGCAATTTTTTTGTAGAGCAATGTCCAACTACATGGCAAAATACAATCATCTTGGTAATGTAGTAGATTTTTGCAATCCTATTGTAATTGGAATCTACTCCATTGTTGAACTCCTCATAGTCCATGCAACCAACATTTATTTCGTATTGCAATTTCATTTATAGTAATTTGTGTAACTCATTATAATTTTAGCAAAGTAATTTCTATGAATGTGTGATTTGTCAATCTTGCTTTTCTTTGGCATGTTGATCAGGATTCAAGGAAATGAAATTGGCTTGTAACCTCAGCTCAGCTTATAAACAGCTTGAAGTGCACATTTGTTGTCGTGCACTAATGAGAAGCAGTTTAGCCAGTGTGTAAATACATTTTCTGAAAGACATTCCCAGGTCCAAACCAGAGACGATGTTAGCCACCTACTTCTAGTACTCCTCCCATTCCAAAGATGAGGCAAGCCCTTGAAGAGGAGAGAAAACAAAGGATGACTATGCTGATCCAGTGCCAAGGAAGAAATGCAGACAAGCCAGGATTAAGTTATATAACAAAGACCACAGGGTGTAAGACATGTAAAATGAAGTCAGAGAAGTACTAGACAATGACTGTTACTGGAAGAAATAAGAAACATTTTGTGATTGAAGAATATAATGATCAAAAATATCAGTTATCGCACAGAGTGTAATTATTTTTGTCTGTGTGGTATTGACACTTTCTCTCCATGTCTGTGTGGGTTTCCACCGGATGTTCCCTTTCCCTCCCACAGTCCAAAGATGCGCAGGTTAATTGGATTGGCCATCCTGAAATTGCCCTGTAGTGTCCAGGGATATGCAGGCTAAATACAATTGCCATGGTAAATGCAGAGTTACAGGGATAGTGTGGATGGCTGAGTTTGAGTGGGATGCTCTTCTGAAGGTTGTTATGGACTCAACTAACTGAGTGGCCTCTTCCTGTACTAAGGGAGTTCTATGATTTTATTTCTTCATATGTGTTAAGTTACAGTCATGTTTGTTAGAGAGAAGAAGGTTGAGAGGTGACTTAACTGAGACATATAAGATAATCAAAGGTGGACAATGAGAGCCGTTTTTCCTCTGATGGTGATGGCTAGCATGAAGGGACATAGCATTAAATTGAGGGGTGATAGATATAGAACAGATGTCAGAGGTAGTTTCTTTACTTAGAGGGTAGTAGAGGCGTGGAACGCACTGCCTGCAACAGTAGTAGACTCGCCAAATTTAAGAGCATTCAAATGGTCATTGGATAGACATATGTACAAAAATGCAATAATGTAGATTAGTTGGGCTTCGGATTGGTTTCACAACTCGGCGCAACATCAAGAGCCAAAGAGCCTGTGCTGTAATGTTCTATTGATGGTAGTTAAATCTGTCTCCTAGAGACTTCATTTCCTGTGGTTGACTGACTACTTATTAAGTCTCATCATGTTCATACCAATTATGTAAAGAAGGAATTTTCTAAGTTGAACCACTTTGCTCTCTTCTGCTCTGTCCTGAATTTTGTATTTTGCCCTCCGTGTCAGAATCATTGACAAAAAATAACTGATCAGTTTTGGTTATAAACTTATAATCTAATCCTTCAAAATATCTTCTGAGTGGATTGCCAAACCAACATTTTTTAGTAGGATATGCAGCTTTTGGCTATTTCTGTATGAGATATGGTATCATTGGCTAACAATTATCAAATGCTTTATAGTAGTATGTGGAAGTATATGTCAAAACTGACTTTGAGCACTTAGACAATATTTAGCTGCAATTGACATTTTTTGGAGATTAAGTTTTAAAAGCATGTTAATTGTGAGCATTAGTTAATCAATAGACAGCCCTGACTTTTTGATATTTTCACAATATTTAGTTGGCACTGGACTTATCTCAGAAATAACAAAGTTATTTCAATAAGATCTTTGCTTCGTTTTAAGAATTCATGAGTTGAGGGTGTTGCTGGCAAGATCAACATTTATTGCTTATCCCTAATTATTCTGGAAGAGGTAGGGTTGATGAGCTGTCTTCTTGTATTGGATTTGGAGTATTGGGAATCTCACTGTTAGGACAGAAGTTCCAGAATTTTGACTCAACAACAGGAGAGGATTGAGATATAGGTACCAGTTAAGGAGGAGAAGCTGCAGATGCTCCCCTTGTCCTTCTAGGTGGTAGAGGTGTGAGTTTGGAAAATGCTTTTGAAGGAGCCTTGATGAGTAACTGCAGCGAACTTGTGGTGGTACACATTGCTGCTGCTTTGTGTGGAGTTAAAAAGAACGTTCAAGGTGATGGACAGATTTGTAGGCTGGTTTATCCTGGAAGGTGACATGCTTCTTGACTTATTGGAGCTGAACTGATCCAGGCAAATTCTATCATGCTCCTGTTTTGTGACTTGTGGATGGTAAACAGAAAATAAGGACACAGGAGGTAAATTGCCACAGAATTTGGAGTCCTGTGCCTCCTGTTTTAGCCACGGTTTTTATAACATTGGTCCAATTCAGTTTTTGGTCTATGGTAACCCCCAGGATGTTAATTTGAGGGATGGTAACACAACTGAAAGTCAAGAGACAATGGTTAAATTCTCTCTTGCTGGAAATGATCATTGTGGAGTGAAGGCTCTGCTGGATCATGAGGTTACAGATTGTAGTTGGATATAATTCTCCTGCTGCTGATTGCCCACAGCCCCTCATGGTTGCCCAATATTGGGTTGTGAGATATGTTCAAAGTCTGTCTCATTTAGCATATGGGCAACACTTTCTAGGGTGTCCTTAATGTGAAGACAGGACTTGATCTCCACTGTGTCATTGCTATTCCTGCAAGCAGTCACTTCTGCAATAGATGCATTTTGGAGGACAAGGTCAAGTTGTCATGACCACAGATCATAACACTGCATCATGTACGGATATATCAAACTTCACATTCCAACATTAAAAAGAAACTGCTACAGCCAAAAAGCATGACTACAGATGTAAATTCAGTGGCTGTCAGGAGAGAGAGAAAGATACTAGAATGTGTTATGGACTTGGCCAGACCCACTCGAAATATTTTAAGAAGGTAGCCTAGATCCTAACGTTTTCTTATTTTAAAGGCAAATGTAACGTGCTGTGTTCCAGATATAATTTGACTTGTCAAACTGCTTGACATTAAGCAAAATACAAACACTATAGTTAAAAGATAACAAAAGAAAGAAGAAGTAAGATTAATTTAACTATTGGAAAACTTAATAGAATAATACATACAGTAACTATTACTAATTAACTGTTTCAATATAGTAGCATCTGTTAGAAACACACCCCTTGGCAAAATTCAGAAAATACATTTGTCTCACAGAAATCTTGTCAGAGAAAAACATCAAGAGAAAGTTTACAGAGAGTAGCAGACAGAAGACATTTACTGCAGCTTCCAACCTTGTTGAGACTCCAGTAGCAACTGATGAACGTAAAAGCTAAAAACTAGAAATGCTGGTCTGTGACAGCTGGCCACACCCATCTAGGCTGCTTCTATTATTCCAATTTTTATTTAAAATATCCAAGGTGCCTCAAGCTGTTTACATTACCACAGACTGCTGTTCACCTCTTGTTCAAACTCTATCTTAAAAGAAACCAGGATGAGGTCCACTTCTTAAAGTGTCACAGATGTCACACATGAAGTGGCAATGAAGTGTGGAAGGGATGGAGTTAAAAGGGAAAAATGCACTACAAACTGAAATGTTATCTCCTGTGAGTTGTCTCTGACTGTGATAGGAGAAAAGACAGCTGTTGTGGCGAGAGATATAATTTTTGTCTTCCTGTTCAAGGATACAGAAGAACAGGAGTTAAATTTAAGGCCTTTTCCCCAGAGCCCAAAGCTAGGGGCAATGAGTTTAAGGTGAGAGGGGAAAGATTTAAAAGGGACCTGAAGATCAACTTTTTCACACAGGGTGGTGCATAGATGAAACGAGCTGCCAGAGGATGTGGTAGAGGTGGGTACAATTACAACATTTAAAAGACGTTTTGTCAGGTACATGAATAAGAAAGGTTTTAGAGGAATTTGTGTCAAAACGCAGGAAACTAGGACTAGCTTAGTTCAGGAAACCTGGTTGGCATGGATGAGTTGGGCTGAAGGGCTTGTTTCTGTGCTGTATACCTCCATGACTCAATCTTGGTCTGTTAATGCTAGTAGGGGAAGGTGGATTATATCAGTGCTTGTATATGCCAATGGTCTGCAGTTATCTTTGTCCCTGAACCTAATATGCTTCAAAGGTCACAGTTGACAAACCACCCACTAGTCACCTTTGCATTGGAAGTAGAAGAGTCCCTTACTTTGAGTACCGAAAGCCAGCTTGCTAGCAAGCCAGTCAAAAGGAAATCAGCGAAGTAAAATCTCCTCCCCATGAGTATGGCCAATCACAGTTGAAAGTAGTCAGGACAAAAAAAATTCACTCAAAGCCAAGAATCACAAAATTGCCTACTTAACTATCAAGAATCTGTTATCTAATGACCTGTATATCTTCCAACATTTGCCCTTTTTTTGGACTTGTTTTTAATTTGTGTATTGTATTATTATCTTCTTACATTTAGTAATTAAGTACACAGTTTTGTTAACTCAAAGCCTGGTTAAATTGTAATAACTTGTAAAACCTTGTGCAGCGTTTGGACAGAACTGTATTCATTACTATACATGTTGCTTTTTTTTAAAGATGACCTTCAGGTGTGGGTTGCCCTTGCATCCTTTTTTTATCTTGGAAAAATATACACTATGTCACTGAGCAACACTTTTCCAAGTGCCCTGTTCGAACAGTTAAGAAAGGGAACAGTGGATAGGGAGAGCAAACTTCACAGGCAAATTTTACTGGCATTGTAAAACTGGAGAAAACTTTATTCCAACCATAATGATCTCATGAAATGTGTGGTGAAAGCAATTTCAGGGCGCTTAAACTGTGGATAGAGAGGTAAAGTTAGAAGAAAAAGATACTATTATCAACTTCAGTAGTGCAATGCATCAGGATCCCAAATTAGAACATCTTGAGATAAAATAAAGAATTTTGATTTCCAAGATTAAAAATTACCTTCTGTTGTATATTAACATGCACCCATGGTAGGGTTTATAAATCAGTTCATTTTAAGTGTTTTCAAAAGGATGCATCTGGAAAATATTGACAGTATTTTGTTACATACTTAAAGTAACAAGATTAGAAGCTAAGAATTTTTCAATGTATGTTGCTTTAAATGGGAGTAGACAACTTTTTAAAAATTCATTCATGGGATGATAATGTCATTGGCTAGACCAGCATGTATTACCCATCCATAATTGCCCAGGGGCTAGTTAAGCATCAACCACATTGCTGTGGGTCTGGAGTCACATGTAGACCAGACAAGGTAAGGATGGCAGTTTCCTTCCCTAAAGGACATCAGAAAACCAGATGGGTTTTTTCCAACAATCAACAATGGATTCATGGTCATCATTAGACTCTTAATTCCAAATTTTTGTTGAATTCAGATTCCACTATCTACTGTGGCAGGATTCGAACCTGGATCCCAAGAACATGACCTTGGTCTCTGAATTAACAGTCCAGAGATAATACCACTAGGCCCTCACCTTCCCACATGTTAAGCTAATATAAATATTATATATATGTAATATATAGAATAAAATACATCATAACATTTAAAATCAAAATAATATTATTTAGTGAGACCAAGACTCTACAGTAACTTAAATTGAAAACTGGGAATTTAGCATAAACAGATGAGAAGCCAACTGAAGGGTAGAATATAGCTACCACTCAGGATTTATGCTGAGTTCAGAAATACAGTTAAATGCTGCAGATTCTGTAACAGGACCATTACTGATGCTAATTTACACTAAATATCTAGATTCAGAAACCAAGTGCACAGTAGTCACGTTTGGAGCAGGACTGTCAATTATTGTAATTATCCTGTGATTATTACATTTTTATTTCTGAAAATTAATGTTTTATATGTTGGACATTTCCAATAATTAACTGGTATCAATTGATGTCCTAACATATTCATGGATATATAATTAGATAGCAGTGAAATGGCAGAGAGCTTGTACTTAAAATAGACTTTTGTCTGACCTCATGATCGAGAATAGTTTTCAACTGATTGCACTGAAACCACGCCAGCCTCGCAAGAGAAGTGGGCACTGCTGACGCAGGTCACAGATAAGGATGGCACCTCAATGTGGAGAACTACATAAAATATAAGAAAAAGGAACAGAGTAGGAGATTGATCCTCTGAAAACATCTTCCAAATCCATGACCACTGCCCAGAAGGACAAGGAAAGCAGATTCATTGTAACACTACTGTCTGCATGTTCTACATGTTATTAAATGAAGGGTTTTCCAAGACATTTGCCATCCTGATTTAGAAATATGTCACCATCCTTCAGTGTCACTGAGTCAAAATCCTGGAATTCCCTCTCTTATGCACTGTGGGCCTACCTACAGCACATGCAGTAGTTCAAGACAGCAGCTCAGCATTACCTTCTCAAAGGCAACTAAGGAAGGGCAATGAATGTTGGCCCAACCAGCAATGCCCATGTCCCACAAGTGAATATATGCGTATTAAAAAAGTGCTATTTAGCTTTGCAATTTATATGAAAGTGAAGAGGTCCTTGTAACATCAATTACTGTGCACCATAGATCGAAGCAATGGACTTGGTGCTTGCTTTGAGAGTTCTGAGATACAACTACTGTCAAACAGTATTTTATCCTTCTTTTTAATTGTTATTTTCAACTCTAATTGTTTGTGACAATAAAATCAGACCCTTTCAACAGTCCCATCAATTAAATGTGATTAAAACAAAGATAAACTGAAATTTTAAAAACTAATTGAGAATTTGACCACGATTATTTTATATTAATGAAATTATTAATCCTGACGTTCATAAGCAATGCAATTGTCACAGTGTTAATATTGATGCAAGCCTTTAGATGCTGGTGTAATGCAAGTTTCGTTTCCTTACTGACTTTCTCGTATTGGTAACACTGAGAAAGAACCAAGCTTTTTCCCACAGATAGTGAAAGTATTTATTATTAATCATACAACCCATATTGAGCTACTCACATTTCTAAGCAGGTAGTAATGAATCAGAATCCCACATTTAAGCTTTTCCTCTTCACGTTCCATTCATTGTTAATGTCAAGCTCTGCTTACTGCACCTGTAATTTCAATTTTTGAATTTGTGAGCCACCTTTGTTCTATACACTTCAGGATCATTTGAGTCAATTGTCAGTTACATTCTTTATAATACAACTGTGTGGTAATGTGAGCTTTTTCATCTTCCTCCAACCCTTTGCAGATATAATCTGCCACTCCATCTTCCATGGCCACTTCCAATAAATTGTTTTCATTTGGTTATAATTCTTTATGTCTACATTAAAAAGTTGATTTTATCACTACCTTGCTAGTGTTATACCTCTCTAGAATATCTGAAGGCTTCATCTTTGGCTCCCACATTTTGCCAATAGACATACTGACTCTTTGTAATACTAATTGTGCACCTATACACATATTCAGTTTCTGAATGTAGGTTGATTGCACCTTATTATTATTTTTTAGATTACTTACAACAGGCCCTTTGGCCCAACAAGTCCACACCGACCCACCGAAGCGCAACCCACCCATACCCCTACATGTACCCCTTTTTACCTAACACTATGGGCAATTTAGCATGGCCAATTCACCTGGCCTGCACATCTTTGGACTGTGGGAGGAAACCAGTGCACCCGGCAGAAACCCACGCAGACACGGGGAGAATGTGCAAACTCCACACAGTCAGTCGCCTGAGTCGGGAATTGAACCCAGGTCTCTGGCGCTGTGAGGCAGCAATGCTAACCACTGTGCCACCGTGCCGCCCACTTATTCTGCGCTTTCTTCACATAGTAAAGAAACTGTATTCTTTTACTATGAACTCTTATTATTATCTCAACTCTATTTTCCACTTTAATAGCTCCCCAGACAGAATCAGATGATGTATATCCCACATAATCTGATTTGATCTTCATCCGAGTTGAAAAGATTATATCCTGTCTATCACTAAGATTGATTTCCTGTCCAGAAATCTTCTCCTAGTTCATCATTATTACTAAAATCATTATCCACTGTTTTATTCCACAGTGCTTGCCTTCTTCAAAGTTTGTCATCCTATATAAGCTACAGTTCATAATTTTGTAACCTACACCAAATTCTTGTTACCAATTAGTCGTTTCCAATCTCAGCAAGTCTGGCAGCATCTGTGGAGAGAAATCAGTATTTAAATGCAGTACCTTCTTAACCTTTGAACATTTATAACCTCAGTGAAGTTATGTGTCCTTTGACTGTAGCCTTCTGTGCATTTCAATGACTTTTAGCTACCTCACCAACTGTCCATCCTCTAAATCTCTTTGGCATGCTACTTCCATTTTTGTCTTTGAAATGTTTCGAATTGTCAACTGTGCCTTCACCTTTTCTAATTTTCTTCTCTGTGAAATCTCAGATGTTTAATCTCAGTAAACATGTATAGAATTACTGGTTGTTTCTGAAATAGTGGAGAGAAGAAAAATTTGGGGAAGAAACTTTATATAGCAATTTACTTTTAAAAGAAGTATAACTAAAAAGGTGTAGAGTAAAGTTTTAAGGTGGCCACTGATTTACATCTCACTAATAATAAATCTCCTGTCTTGCAGCTGCCACTGGAGATATGCCAACTTACCAAATCCGAACCCCAACTACCACTTTACCTCAAGGAGTGGTAATGGCAACCTCACCAGGGACATTGCATAGTCCACAACAGTTGGCAGAAGAAGCTACACGTAAACGGGAGCTCAGGCTAATGAAAAACAGGTAAGATGTCAGAAAATAGGTAATCCGCTGTATTGCACACTTAAAAAAAGAATCTGTAATGAAAAGAATGTACTGCAATGAAGAAATGGGTATCTTATTCACAAAAATAATTAAACAATTTTGCTGATTCTTGATTTTGGAGCTTTGTTATTGGTATAAATGTGCACTGTTTTAGGTTTGTTCAGAGCCAACCACTACCTTAGATTTCATTTCCTATGTTTTCTTTTCAGTGATGATTTCTGTAAATCACACCTGTTCAGACCTGAACATTAGAATTTGGAGATTCCCAAAATCATTGGAATGGATCAAAAACAGAAATTATAATTATAACTTAATTATAACTATGATTTCTGTTTTTGTTTCAGAATTACAGCATCCACAGTTCTTTCTTGGTTTTTGGTTTATTTTCATTGGAATGGACTCCAATCAGCATTGTATTGCTAAAGCAACTCCCAGTTGATGGTTAGGTCCAAGGTGAAGTGGTTTAGAAATAGCAGTTGCCGTGAGAGAGGAAGGCTTTTAAATCCAGTTTAGTCATTCCTGCTTCAGCCCCTCCGTTAGGAAAAGAGACAGTCATACCTGAGGGACTGTTTTGAGGGACAAGCAATTTCTTTCAATTTATGTGTGATGCTTGTATTGCTGAAGAGAAAACTTTGCAGACAGTGAAACATCCGTTTTACCATGAATTGTTGCAGATTGTGTACAAGAAATAGCCAGTATCTTACAAACATACAAAATGAGAGCAGGAGTAAGCCATTTGGCATTTGAGACAATATGGTCTTGGCTGATCATTTAAGTCAGTACCCTGTTCTGGCTTCTCCCATTACGCTTTGAACACTATGAGCTATATTTATTTCCTTCTTGAAAATAGTCAATGTTTTTCCCTTTCTCGGCAGAGAATTCTGCAGGCTTACCACACTCGGGGTGAAGAAATTTATCCTCATCTCAGTCCTAAATAGCCTACCCCTTATCCTTAAGTTGTGATCCTTGGTTCTGGACTTTCCAGTCATTGGAAACATGTATCCTGTCTAGTCCTTTTAGAATTTTATGGGTTTCTGTGAGATCCAACAACCCCCACTCCCCGCCACACCCCTCACCCCAACCCCACTTATTCTTCAAACCTCCAATAAATATACTATTAATCAATGCCACTTTTCTCTGTAACTCAGTCTGGTAAACCTTCCATAGGTATAACATCCTTCCTCTTAAGGTGACCAAAATTGCACACCGTGCTTCAGGTATGGTCTCAACCAGGCCCTGTACAATTGCCGAAAGACAACCCCGCTCCTGAACTCAATTTTTTTTACGATGAATACCAGCATAACATTTACCTACTTCTTAACCTGTTGGACCTACATGCTTATTTGATATTGGGTATCAAGTTCCCAATAGAGAGTAAAGCCAGTGCATATTGTTATTAGCCGTTCATTGATACTATTGTCGTATCCCATTGTTTCAGTTTGCACTGGTTTATTCAGGTTAAATTTTCAATGCTTTCTGTATAAAATCTTACCTGGCTGACTTTCCAGTTCCTGCTGACTCTCCTTGGCATTTTGTTCCAACAACAGCTTGGGTTGAATAGCACCTTTAATGTAAGAAAATGTTCCAGTGCAATTTACAAGCCTGTCATTGAACCAAATGCGATGCTGAGCCACATAAGGAGGTATTTGGTGACATGATCAAAACCTAGGTCGAAGAGAATGATTTTAAGGAGAATCTTGAATGGAGAAAGGGAGATGGAGAGGCAGTGAGATATAGGGATAGAATTCCAGGCCTTGGGGTCTAGGCAACTAAAGGCATGGAGATGCAAACATTGAAACAATGAAGGAACTTCAACATGAGGGGAATCTTAAAATCAAGATATTTCTTAGCCTCCAGTCAATGCAGATTAGTGTGTGGAAGTTGGTGCAAGTTAGGGCACGGACAAGTGAGTTTTGAATGACTTAAAATTTTTTGAAGGCTATTCAAAACTGCATTAGAATAGTCAACCTGGAGATAATGAAGTCATGGGTATTTATTTCACCAGCAAAGGTTGAGTCTGGTGATGTAATGAAAAAGGAATTAGGGAGTCTTCGAGATGCTGTGGGTGTGTGATAAGATGTTAACCTTAATGTCAAGTACAACACTACGGTTGCAAATGTCTGGAGAGAGGGGATTTAATTGCAAGGATACAAAGTTTATGACAGGGCCAAAGGCAATAACGTCTGTCTTTGAGTAGTTAGTTGGACAAAGTTTCTTGCCCACCTGAAGTCAGATAGGCCACCTCACAATTTACTGATGCTGGAATGGACAACAGAAGTGGAGATGAAGTAGCGTTGGGTATCATCAGTGAATTTATGAAAATTTGCATTGAATTCCCTGTGCATCAACCATAACATCCTGGAACTGAATCTTTTTATGGGCTCAGGAAATCCTGAACTGTGTGGTTTTGTGTCTTGCAAACTGCAAACCCAGCCCACATGCGACTTTTTCTTATTTGTATTTTCAAGTTTGCAGTGCAGTTTCCATGTTGCACTGGAATATATGAGGAATGCAGGTATGAGACAGGCCAATTCAAAGGCTTACCTTAGTTCTCCAACGTAGCATCCTAGTTCCCAACAGCCTACAAAGGTCCTCTAAACCTCAGCTTTTACTCCCTGCATCCAATGTCCATGCCAGCCCAAGTGTTCTCAATGCTCTCAGATCACTTGTCGCTACCTTTTTGCACCTAGGTGTCTTCTAATTCCCTTTAGATTACCGTGAGCTAATTCTATGCCCCCACCTATCCTCCAAGCCCCTTCAGATCACTTATGCCACCTCTCTGTCTCTATCTAACCTCCATGTCTACTTATTGCATATTCTTAATGTAGTTTGCCTGCAACATCAATGGAAAAATGAACATTTTGCCATCTAATAAGTGTCCATCTCATTGAGTCTGAGAAAAAATCTATTCTGCAATGTGAAAAATCCTTGTAATATTTATATTAGCTTGCCTCAACAAACCGGTAACAACATCAAACCACTCTGTTATTACAACTTTTTGAAACTGTCATTCATTTCTGAAATTAATGTAACATTGTTTGTGCCAAGATGCATTAGCATGTGAAACACGGTCAGTATTCTGAATGGCCACAACTATGCAAAAGATAGACTGCTATCTGAGAAGAACAGAACAACTGATACTAATTTTTAATTTCAAAGCAGAGTGCCTGTCAATCAATGTGGAGGAGTAGACAGCTAGCCTTTATTCATCTATCAATATTATGTATTTTTATCAGCCAGAACTACTTGAATTATAGTGGACAATACAAACAGGCAAGATATTTTGTAACAATATTATTCCAGTACGTTGCTTTCTGCAATGAAAAATCACTGTAATGCATGTGAACAAATGCATTAGGACTGGTCACCGTAAGGCTGAATTTACTTTTAAAGGACTTATCCCTATAACAAATGGATGTATTGAAAGTGCATCTACGTTAAAATGCAGGAGCTCCGGTAACTATCTGTGATTCTGTCTCAGTAAATTCTTCCTTCTGAGAGCCAATATGGGCATGACAGGCCACATAGCCATCTTGAAAACACCTTACGGTTAACTTTCAGAATGTTCCAGACTTCTCAGAAGGTTTTCCATTTTCTTTACAAACACTGACTTTGCATGCTGATAATAGGCTTCCAAACCCTGAACAAGCAGATGAAATTGGTGTGCAGAAGGAAATCCAATTTTCAGCCCAGATTTAAATTTGGAACCCGAATTCAGCAGGGGTGGCTGTGTTTTGCACATTACGATGTGTGATCAAACATGCTTTAAAATGCGCCTCTGAACACAGGTGAAACTTCTGCTCATTCCCTTCATTTTCATTTCTACCTTGCTACCTCAAAATTTTGCCGGAAATTTACATAAAAGTAAAAAAGTGGGATGTTCAAACTCTGTACTCTTGCATTGCTAGCCTTCTGCATTTTGCCTTCTCTGCTCCCTCTCATCTCAGCACACATCTACAATTGCAGCAAGAGCCAATGGCCAGCTGGCTGCCAAGAGGTTTTATCTTGGTACCACTTAGCTTATTTTAAATCTTCTTCAAAGGTCTGTGTCTTCAATGGTGGCAATAGTCATTTGGCCTCAAGAAAATTGCTATTTCGAATTAAGACCCTAAAGCTTTGTGAAAAACGACATCAGCATTACTGCCAGTAATAGTGCAATAACAGTTTTATCCATGCCCATTGATGCAGGGAAGTGTTGAAATAATCCAAAGTTATATCATTGAAAAAAAACTGATTTTTAAAATTTTGACATTTAAACTGCAACTCCATTTGATCTAGATTCTTTGTTTCACAATATTACTGTCATAGCCCAAGAAACCAGGCCAAAACAGGTTTCTTTAATTTCTCCAGTGTGCACTTGCTGTTTATGACATGATGCTGGTCTACACTTTTCAATGCCTCTTAAAAAGAAATGCGTATCCTTTCTTTGACACTTCCAATGACACCATTGGAAATACTTGGTAACTTAGCAGACTTGGGGACCTACTTTAAAGTCTAACATTCTAATTCACTAATCGAAGTGTTGTATCTTAAATAAGTTGTGAATGACTTAAATATTTTTACAAAAGTTCTCAAATTGTGTCAATCCTTTGGTCACCATTTGAACCAGCCTTCTAATGTGACAATTTAGAAATGTGGCTCCTCACTCTGTATTCTAATCTGGTTTATCGTAATGGTGATCCTTATTGAAAGTTATGGCTGCATTTTGAAAATACTAACATTTTTAAAAAGGACATTGCTGGGTGGTATATTCTGTGTATGTGTCATGTTATAACTACATAGGAAAGTGCATATGGGTTTATTTTCCTTTTAGGCATCAATAAATTGAAGGTTGTCTTTGTGTACTATTTCAATGTTATGATGAAAATTCAAATGTGCTTAATTTCATGAAATAAAGATATTTTGCATCTTTGCTTTCTTTTGATAATTTGTTGTTATTATAAGCATATTTTGCAACAAACACCAGTATTATTTGCATGCAGTGTCTTCTCGAAAAATAATTTACGCAAGTTAACTTACATCAATGGGAGTTTTACGTACAGAGATTGGTAGTCTCTGATTGTAATGTAGCAAGGTCTGATTGACCTAGTAATGCCATACACCAGCTATGTGCAATCTAACTAGCTATGGGTTAATAGCATGCCCTCTTCCTGGTATGTCCCTGGTTTTGCTTTATCCTCATGCATTAGTAGATTATCCTACTGCCTGCCAATAGTTATTCCTCTTGCGATCCTCCTGCATGATTTTTTTGTTGTGGTAATATTAGAGTTTCTATTTTGACAGAGATACTTTGAAGTCCTTAAGTCATAGCTTTTGACTCAGTTTACAACAAACAAATCTTGAGCTTCTCTTCAAAGGAAATTCTGTGCAGCTGCATTCAGTCCTGACTTTAACGTTGCTGCTTGAACACTCTTCACTGATGCTCCATCATGCAAGCCTATTACAAAGGGAAGCTGAGAAAGTCAGGCTTGCCATTGCAGCATATAAGCAAGAATTGACAATTTAAAAAAAAGCAGTGCTTGAATGAAAATTTATTGGAAGTTCCAATTTTTATACATTGTTGAAAGATTTGCAACAAATAACTATCACCAGTCTGAAATGCTACAGAAGTATTTCCTCATGTATTAAGTTAAGGAATGTGGCATTCAAAAAAGCATTTAAAGGTAGTATTATGTTTTCAGTTTTCAGCAGCAAGGAAAAATTACAGTTCACAAATTAAAGAATTTTTTTTAAAAATTTCAATATTTTCCATAAAATTATACGTTGTTGGCTGTCAACTTACTAACTGTACTAGGAGGTCTGCCATAATGCTGTGTTTTGTTGATAAAATGACAGTCTTAAGCTTTAGCTCTGTATGTTGTATTATGGATGTTTAAAGTGATATCATGCAGCCCAAGATAAAACATAACATGCTTATCTTGTTAAGAATTACATTATAATTTAATTTAGTCATTGAATTTATTGTTTTGTAATTGTTCTGGTAGTTTACAAACATTTTGTAAACATTTGGACTTAGACTTAAGTAGCTAATTGGGCTCTATAATTTCCTCTTGCTAATTTTGGAGAAATTGTTTACATGAGCATTTTACATCTCTGTCAAGATTTTAGAAAAATGCATAAGTAGCTTCAAATAATGGCTTTTTAAACTCTGACCAAGGTATAAGACATTTTTGTTGCATGACTACCTAAGAGGGTTGGGGACAGAGATTTTTATTTGGTGAAATTGGCAAACCAAAGAAAATCCAAATATGCTTAATTTTGATTAGATTTCCTACAGTGTGGAAACAGGCTCTTCGGCCCAACAAGTCCCGAAGAGCAACCCATCCAGATTCATTTCCCTCTGACTAATGTACCTAATACTATGGGCAAGTTAGCATGGCCAATTCACCTGACCTGCACATTTTTGGACTGTGGGAGGAAACTGGGGCACCCGGAGGAAACCCACGCAGACACAGGGAGAATGTGCAAAGTCCACACAGAGAATCGCCCAAGGCTGGAATTGAACCTGGGGCACTGGTGCTTTGAGGCAGCAGTGCTAATCACTGAGCCACTGTGCTGCCCCAGCACATTTCAGTATTTTAACATTTTATGTAATTTTAAAATGTCTTTACAAAAGGATGACTCAGGAAAAATCTGACTAATAATGAACAATGAGCTAATAATTCCTTTAGCATTATGATCAATAGAATTTTTTTGACACTATTTGATTGTGTCCTCAGAAATAACTGGAAGGATGAGCATTTCTTGTTGCTTTTCAAAGGTCTTAGTTAACATGTTTAGACTGATGAAAATAGACAATGGTAATATTTTTATTCTGTTTAATAATTTTGCACATACTTGTGTTTTGCAAACCAAAAAACGTGATCCCTGGAAAGTGATCAAATTACTTGTTTCATTGCTGTGGCCATATACTTCAAC
Organism: Chiloscyllium punctatum; assembly: GCF_047496795.1. Classification (NCBI taxonomy): domain Eukaryota; kingdom Metazoa; phylum Chordata; class Chondrichthyes; order Orectolobiformes; family Hemiscylliidae; genus Chiloscyllium; species Chiloscyllium punctatum. The sequence continues at coordinate 96,186,772 of NC_092746.1, forward strand.
CCAGACAGAACCTTACATCTGAATACAGTACTTCAATTTGATGTGGTGTGTCACCTGTCAAAAGTCGTTCGATGGGGATGAGTCAACTGCATCCCAGTCCTGGCATTCATACTGGTTGGCTGCAAGTAATTCCATAAATAGGATTTAGATTTTGGAGTGTTGCGAGGGAAGTTGCAAAGCCAGCAGCTTCTGATTTTGGTTGGTACAGGTCGTAGCTCAAGGACTGGGGATCCTCAAGTGGCGCTCTAAGGATGGCATTACAAAGACAAAGTATACAGATTAGTCGGTTTCTTCCCTTTTTCGGCTGTCGCTATGATGTGCCTTCTGTTAATTCCAGGGAGGCTGCTCGTGAATGTCGCAAAAAGAAGAAGGAGTATGTCAAGTGTCTTGAAAATCGAGTCGCTGTGCTTGAAAATCAAAACAAGACTCTTATCGAGGAGCTCAAGGCCCTAAAAGACTTGTACTGCCATAAAACAGATTAACAGCTTCAAACTGCCACTTTCATACTTTTTGAACTCTGACCCAGGCATGAGATGTTGCAGTTCCATGGACTACCAGGTGGAGTTGGAACAGGGACACTTTTGAGCATGATGTACTCCATTTTGCTTTGTATTTTAATCTAGCCTATGAATTCACTTGCAAGTTTGGGAGCTTGGGGAGGGTTGGGGGTTTGTGTTGCTGAATCATGTTGACCTATAATACTGGAATTGTTCCAGAAGCCCTGATGTTGCATAGCATATCAAGTATTTCTCGTTCCTTTTTTGCTTCTGCTGTTTGCAGGGAGGCTGCCAAAGAATGTCGACGTCGAAAAAAGGAATATGTAAAGTGTCTGGAAAGTCGTGTTGCAGTGCTGGAAACCCAAAACAAGCAGCTAATCGAGGAACTCAAAACTTTGAAAGAACTTTATTGTGATAAATCAGAGTAGTATTTGTGATCTGAGTTCTGACCAATTTGATGTCTACAGCATCTTTCTTTGAAGATGAAGCTTCTGCAGCTTCAGACTGCTTTTTATTTTTTTGCTTTGCAAAACTACGTAGACAACATCAGAAACTTTAACCTGTAACATTTCTCAGAAGTTATTCACAGTAATATATTTTGTTAAGTGTTTGTTGTATAACGAAAATTGTGAAAAAATGAACAAAAAAAACTTTTGTAAAAACAATTAGTTAAATGTGTATATACATATAATGTGCCTGTTACAATGTACTGCAGTACTTGCTGAAGTTGTTCTATTTGTTAAACATTTGCATTTAAGATTTATGTGTTGTGCATTATATGCTGTCCTGAAGAATACAATGTAATATTTTTATAGGTGTTTATTGTTCTTTTAGTGCCCTATTATATAAATACAAATTTAAAAAGCTATGCAGGGTAATTGAATAAAATAATTCAGAAGAAATTTGCCCTATATAAGAAAAAGCTACCTTTAAAAAGGAGTGGGGGGGGGGATTAGAAAAGAAAAAAATGTGTCATTGGCTAATTATATGTAAAGAGAGTGTTATATTCAGTAGCTTGCAAATTGGAATTTCTAGTTAATTTCTGACTTTCATTTATATATGTTATTTTGTAAAATGTAGCTGTACTGCTCTCAGTCCATGCTTATGTAGTTCAAGGATTGGAAATAGGTTTTAATAGAACCACATTGGTTACAAAACACTTTTTGGTTTGTTGCTTGAGTTAAAATATGCACACATTATGTACAAATTTTATTCCTTTGATTCATCAATTATTATCTTGTGGGGAAACAGTGTTAATCATAATGGTCAGTCACCAAGAAAGAAAATTAATTACTTTCGCTTCACTATTATTTCTGCTTTTTCCTGATTCTGCTTTTGGATAATGTGGCAATAATTTCAAAACATGTGATATTTACTGGACTTTTACTTGACTTGTTTTTAGAGCCTGGACCCTTCAGTATTGTTTGATGCAAGCTTAAAAATTTCAAAGTAAATTTCCAGAGCTTTGGGCACAAATTTCCTACGTAATCAAAAAAGTCATGTTCATTTTTTTTGTTAAAAATAGTAGTCCTACATGGAGAAAATTATTTGTGAATTCTTCGTGCAAATTCCTCACAATAATGTGTTTTGCATTGTGGAAAAGAGACTTAACAATGTGTCTTCAAATTTTATTTGAATTGAAATCCAGTTACATTCTTTAGATCATAAGAATCATAGCCGTTTAGCCCCTTATACCTGTTCCACCATTCAATAAGTTCACAGCTGATCTGATTGTGGCCTCAATAATCCTTGACTCCCTTGTCAATTTAAAAGTTTCTCCTGCTCAGCCTGGATTAATTTCAATGACCTATCAACCACTGATCCAAAGATTAACAATTCTCTGAGAGAAGAACTTCTTCCTGACTTCTGCCTTAAATAGGAACTGCCTTATTTTTGAATGTGCCATTGTATTTCCAGATTCTCTCATGAGAGTAAACATTCAGCATCCATCCTGTCAAGCCCCTCAAAATCCTACATTTTAATAGTCATCGTCATACAGCACAGAAACAGACCCTTCAGGTTAACTAGCACATGCTGAACATAATCCTAAATTAAACTAGTCCCACCTGCTGCTCCTGGCCCATGACCCTCCAAACCTTTCTTATTCATGTACTTATCTGAATGTTTTTTAAACGTTGTAACTGTGCCCACTTCCTCAGGCAAGTTCATTATATGCGCAAACCACCCTCTGTACTAAAAAAATTGCCTCTCATGTTTTTAAAATCTCTTTCTTCTCACCTTAAAATATGCCCCTCTAGTCTTGAAATCCTCTATCCTCGGGAAAAGATTCTTATTATCACTATTATCTATACCCCACATGATTGTGTAAACGTCTAGAAGGTCACCTCTCAATCTCCTATGCTCCAGTGAAACAAGTCTTGCCTATCCAGCCTTTTGTTTAATAACTCAAACCTTCCATATGTCGCAACATCCTGGTACAGCTCTTCTGAACCCTACCTAGCTTAATAATATCCTTCCTATAACAGGGCAACTGGAACTGGATGCTGTACTCCAGGAGAAGTCTTACCAATGTCCTGCACAACCTCAACATGACTTCCCAACTCCTATATTCAAATGACTGAGTAATGAAGGCAAGTGTGCCAAATGTCTTTTTTACCATCCTGTGATGCAAACTTCAAAGAATTATGTACCTGAACCCCTAGGATTATCTGTACTACAACGCTACCCAAGGCCCAACCATTAATTGTATAAGTCTTGCCTCTATGTTTGTTGGTCCAAAATGCAATACCTTGCATTTATCCAGATTGAACACCATCTGCCGTTTTGCAGTCCATTGACCCATTTGATCAAGATACCTTGTAATCTTAGAAAACCTTCTTCACTGTCTATTATGCCACCAATTTTGGTGTCATCTGCAAACTTACTAATCATGCCTTCTGTATTCACATCCAAGTCATTTGTATAAATGACAAACCAAAGAGTACCCTGAACCGATTCCTGTGGAATACCATGGTGACAGATCTCCAATTCAAAAAGCAATCTTCTGCCACCATTCTGTCTCCTGCTGTTAAGCCAAATATATAGCCAATTAGTAAGCTCACCCTGAAACCCATTTCACCTGACCTTACTAGTTAGTCTACCATGTGGAACCTTGGAGAAAGTGAGGACTGCAGATGCTGGAGATCAGAGTCGAGAGTGTGGTGCTAGAAAAGACAGCAGGTCAGGCAGCATCCAAGGAGGAGGAGAATCGATGTTTCGGGCATAAGCCCTTCATCGGGAATGAGACTTGTGGGTCGGGGCTGAGGGATAATTGGGAGGTGGGGTGGGGGTGGGGGTGGGGTTGGGGGGGAGGTAGCTGGGAAAGCGATAGATGGATGAAGGTGAGGGAGAAGGTGATTGGTTAGAGGGGACAGTGATGGATGGATCCAGAGGGTGGTACCGAATTGGAGGCTTGGAACTGGGATAATTTGGGGGGAGGGAAAATGAGGTAGATGTTGAAATCCACATTTATCCTGTGTAGTTGTAGGTTCCCAAGGCAGAATATGAGCTATTCCTCCTCCAGGTATTGGGTGGTAACGGTTTGGCAGTAGAGGAGGCCCAGGACCTGCATGTCCTTGATGGAGTGGGAGGGGGAGTTGAACTGATTAGTCAGTTCAGGCAGTGAGGTTGGTGGGTGCAGGTGTCCCGGGAATGTTCTAAGAAATGATCAGCAAGTGGGTGTCCTGCCTCCCCAATGTAGAGGAGACCACACCGGGTGCAATAGATGACTCATAGAGGTACAGGTGAATTTCTGACGGATGTGGAAGGATCCCTTGGGGCCTTGTACGAAGGTGAGGGGAGTGGTGTGGGCACAGGTTTTGCATTTCTTAAGGTGCCAGGGGTGGGGTGTGGGCTAGTGGGGTGTGTGGACCTGACAAGGGAGTTGTGGAGGGAATGGTCTTTTTGAAATTTTGATAGGCGTGGGTGGGGAATATATCTCTGGTGGTGGAGTCAGTTTGGAGGTAGCGGAAGTGGCAGAGGATGATGAGTTGTATGTGGAGGTTGTTGGGGTGGACCTATAATCAAATAGGAACTGGGACAGTTTGCTAACTAGTGAGGCTGCGGGCTGTTTCTTCAAGGCTGCCTTCAAACTTTGGATTGCTCTTTCTTCCAGACCATTAGATGATGGATGGCATGGAATTGTCCTGATTGATTGAATCCCATTCAACTTTAGGAAATACTCAAATTCACTGCTGGTAAAAAAAATGGCCAATTTAATGTGACCAACACTTGAAGTCCGTGTATTGCAAAGGATGTGTTTAGTTTTTCTATCATCCTTCCTGTGTTTGACAATGAACCCTATGCACGTCCTATTATTGAATGGGTGTCTACAGTGACAAAGAACGTCGAGCCTGTGAAAGGATGTGCACAGTTAACGTGTTACCAAGTCCATGGTTTACCTGACCATTCCCATTAATGTGGGGGAGATGTGGGTGATAGTAATTTCTTTCTTTTTGGCAGTCTGGGCACTGCCCCACCAATGTGCCTATGTCTACATCCAATTCTGGCCACCAGACATAATTTCTCACCAACATCTTCATTTTGGAGACCCTAGAATGATCCTGGTGGATTTTTTGTGGAAACTACTGCTTGGTGCAATCACTCTTGTTCCCCATAATAGTATGCTGCTCCCTTCTCTGATCTAGTCTGGCTGGGTCAAAGGAGTTTCAGACCTGGTTGTAATGGCCCTTTGGTTTCCCCCCCCCCCCCCCCACCCCCACCCCCATCACCAGATGTTTCAGTTTTGCCAGGACTGGGTTTTCCTGCACCCAAACTCTGATATTGTCAGCTGTGACTGGAAGTGTGTCCAGAAAATGTAACACCATGACAGACTCTTCCAGTGGCGGTACCACCAGTGGTGTATCTGCCAGTGGAGGCGGCTCAATGTATCTGCATTAGCTACTTGGCCTCCTGGAGGCCAAGTGTTTCAGTGTATAATTATATGCACTTAATATTAGAGACTGCTGCTGAATTTGGCCTGAAGATATGGGCGGCACTGCCTTGTCCTCTTTAAGGAGACCTAGTAGGGGTTTGTTGTCCATTATAATGACAAATTTATGTTCATAAAGGTATAGGTGGAACTTTGCGACTCCAAATATAACCACCAAAAGTTCCTTCTCGATCTGCATGCATTTACTCTCTGCATTAGCCAAAGTCCTGGAATTATATGTTGTTGGGCATTCCTCTCTATTGGGGCACTTAAGAATTAATACTACCCTGATGCCATATGGGGAGGCATCACATGCCAATATCAGACCTCATTTGTCATCATAGTGTGGTGCTTAAGCAACACCTTAGAGGATGATAGCTGTTTCTTCACTTCCCTGAAAGCTTTGGCTTGGCTACACAACTATTTCCAAGGCTGACTGTTTTTTATGAGTTGACGCAAAGGTGCCAGGATGCAGATCAGGTTATGTATGGACTTTCTGTAATAATTTACCAATCCTAGGAAATACCTAAACTCTGGTACAGATGTGAGACCTTGGGCACCTTTGACCACCCTCACTTTATCTTACAATGTGTGTAACCCGGTATTGTCGACCCTGTAGCCCAAGTAAGTCACACATGTTTCCCGCTTAGGCATATGCCTGCTTGGGTCTCTTTAGTCCTCCTTCTTTGTTATTAGCATGTCATCTAAATAGATGGTGACCTGGGGTAGACCTCGTAAAATGTTCTCCATTGTCTGCTGAAAAATTGTATAGGATGTCGATACCCCAAATGGCAGACTTGTATATTGGCACAAATCCTTTTGGGTATTAATTGTAGCATACTTCTTGAATCTTCATCTAACTGTAACTGCAGATACACATGGCACATGTCCAGCTTCATGAAGGACAGACCACTGCCAGTTTTGCTTATAAATCATCTATGTGAGGGATTAGGAATTTATCCAGCTGTGATAAGCTGTTCACTGTTTGTTTAAAATCCCACAAAGGCAAACTGACCGTGAGGCTTCAAATTTGTTAAGACCAGTGCTACCTATTTTGTAAATTATTCTGGTTTGATGATTCCTTCACTTTCCAGCCTTCTGATTTCTGCCTCTACTTCTGCTTGTAAAGTAATGGGCAGGCCTTGCAGAATCCTGGAATTGCTTCCTGGTCAGCATGCAAGATCACCTTGTCTCCTTTGATAGTTTCTAGACCTTCCCGAAAGACTTCTGGGTATTTAATTAGGACTTCACTCAGACACTCACTAGGATGTTTTATCTCACCACCCCCTCAGCTCACAGCCTCATTCCTGATGATGGGCTCCTGCCCGAAACATCAATTTTCCTGCTTCTCGGATGCTGTCTGACCTGCTGTGCTTTTTCAGCACCACTCTAATCTTCTATCAAAAAGTGTTAAGCCAATCCAGATGATTCTCTCAATCAATTTCACTCCATCAAGCTTGGGTCCCAGCCATTTACTACAATCACTGGTAACTGAAACATAGAACATTACAGCTCAGTACAGGCCCTTCAGCCCTCGATGTTGCACCAATCTGTGAAACCAATTTGAAGCCTACCTAATCTACACTATTCTATTTTCATCCATATGCCTATCTAATGACCATTTAAATGCCCTTAAAATTGGTGAGTCTACTACTGTTGCAGGCAGTGTATTCCATGCCCCTACTACTCTCTGAGTAAAGAATCTACCTCTGACATCTATCCTATACTTATCACCCCTCAATTTAAATCTATATCACCTCATGCTAGCCATCACTATCCAAGGATAAAAGGCTCTCACTGTCCACCCTATCTAACCCTCTGATTATCTTACATGTCTCAATTAACTCACCTCTCAATTTTCTCTCTAATGAAAACAGCCTCAAGTCCCTCAGCCTTTCCTCATAAGACCTTCCCTCCATACCAGGCAACATCCTAGTAAATCTCCCCTGAACACCTTCCAAAGCTTCCCCATCATTCCTTTAATGCGGTGACCAGAACTATACGCAATACTCCAAGTGCAGTCGCACCAGAGTTTTGTACAGCTGCAACATGACCTCATGGCTCTGAAACTCAATCCCTTTACTAATAAAAGCTAACACACTGTACGCCTATCAAACTGGGTGGCAACTATGAGAGATTTATGTACATGGACACCGATATCTCTGCTCATCTACCCTACCAAGAAACTTACCATTACCCCAGTACTCTGCACTTCTGTTGCTCATTCCAAAGTGAATCACCTCTCACTCTTCTGCATTAAATTCCATCTGCTACCCCTCAACCCAGCTCTGCAGCTTATCTATGTCCCTCTGTAACCTGCAACATCCTTCGGTACTTCCATAACTCCACTGACCTTAGTGTCATTAGCAAATTTACTAACCCATTCTTCTATGCCCTCCTCAGGCCATTTATAAAAATGACAAACAGCAGTGGCCCCCCAAAACAGATCCTTGTGGTACACCACTAGTAACTGAACGCCAGGATGAACATTTCCCATGAACCAATACCCTTTGTCTTCTTTCAGGTAGCCAATTTCTGATTCAAATGGGCAAATCCAAATGCCTCCATATTTTCAGCAATAGCCTACTGTGGGGAACCTTAAAAAGTGCCTTACTCAAATCCATATACATCACATCAACCGCTTAACCCTCATCCACCTGTTTGGTCACCATCTCAAAGAACTCAATAAGGTTTAGAAGGTATGACCTACCCTTCACAAAACTATGTTGACTATCTCTAATCAACGTATCTAGATGATTATAAATCTTATCTCTTTTCCAACACTTTACCCACAACCAAAATAAGGCTCATTGCTCTATAATTACCAAGGTTATCTCTACTCTCCTTGAACAAGGGGACATTTGCTATCCTCCAGTCTTCTGGCACTATTCCTGTAGACAATGGTGACATAAAGATAAAAGCCAAAGGCTTTGCACTCTCCTCCCTGGTTTCCCAGAGAATCATAGCATAAATCCCATCTGGCCCAGGGGACTTAACTATTTTCACACTTTCCAGAATTGCTAACACTTCCTACTTGTGAACTTCAATCCCTTCTAGTTTAGAAGCCTGTATCTCAGTATTCTCCTTGACAGAATAGTCTTTTTCCAGTGTGAATGCTGACAAAAAATATTCATTTAGCGTTTCCCCTATCTCCTAGGACTCCATGCATAACTTCCCACTACTGTCCTTGATTGGCCGTAACATTTCTGTAGTTATTCTTTTATTCCTGATATACCTATAGAAAGCTTTAGGGTTTTCCTTGATCCTATCTGCCAACAACTTCTTATGTCCTCTCCTATCTCTTCTTAGCTTTCTCTTTAGGTTTTTCCTGACTAACTAGTAATTCTCAAACGCCCTAACTGAGCATTCACGTCTCATCCTAACATAAGCCTTCTTCTTCCTCTTAACAAGAGATTCAACTTCTTTAGTAAAGCGCAGCTCCCTTGCTCAACCACTACCTCCCTGCCTGACAGGTACATACTTACCAAGTACACGCAGTAGCTGTTCTTTGATACAGCTCCACATTTCAATCGTGCCCATCCCTGTGCATCTTAAATCTTGCCTAATTGCATCATGATTGAATTTACCCCAGCTACAGTCTTTGCCCTGCAGTATATACCTATCCCTTTCCATCACTAAAGTAAACATAACCAAATTGTGGTCATTATCACCAAAGTGCTCACCTGCCTCCAAATCTAACTCCTGGCCGGGTTCATTGCTCAGTACCAAATCTAATGTGGCCTCATCCCTTGTTCGCTTGTCAACATACTGTGTCAGGAAATCCTCTTGCACACATTGAACAAAAACTGATCCATCTAAAGTACTCAAACTATAGTATTTCCATTCAATATTTGGAAAGTTATGGCTTCCATAACAACTACCGTGTTACTCTCGCTCCTATCCAGAATCATCTTTGCTATCCTTCCCTCTACATCTCTGGAACTACTTGGAGGCCTATAGAAAACTTCTAACAGGGTGACCTCTCCTTTCCTCTTTCTAACCTCAGCCCATGCTACCTCAGTAGATGAGTCCTCAAACATCCCTTCTGCCACTGTACTCCTATCCTTGACCAACAATGCCACACCTCTTTTACCAAGTTCCCTGATCTTACTGTAACATCTAAACCTCTGAACCTGCAACAACCATTCCTGTCCTTTCTCAATCCATGTCCGCAAAATGGCAACAATATTGAAGTCCCAGCTACCAAACCATGCTGCAAGTTCATCCACCTTATTCCGGATGCTCCTGGCATTGAAGTAGATACACTTCAAATCATCTTCCTGCTTGCCGGTGCACTCTTGCGACCTTGAAACCTTATTTCTGACCTCACTACTCTCAACCTTCTGGCCATCTAAAATTGGAGATGTAGTGGACAGCGAAGAAGGTTACCTCAGATTACAACAGGATCTTGACCAGCTGGGCCAATGGGCTGAGAAGTGGCAGATGGAGTTTAATCCAGATAAATGCGAGGTGCTGCATTTTGGGAAAGCAAATCTTAGCAGGACATATACACTCGAATGGTAAGGTCCTAGGGAGTGTTGCTGAACAAAGAGACCTTAGAGTGCAGGTTTATAGCCCCTTGAAAGTGGAGTCGCAGGTAGATAGGATAGTGAAGAAGGCATTTGGTATGCTTTCCTTTATTGGTCAAAGTATTGAGTACAGGAGTTGGGAGGTCATGTTGCGGCCGAACAGGACATTGGTTAGGCCACTGTTGGAATATTGCGTGCAGTTCTGGTCTCCTTCCTATTGGAAAGATGTTGTGAAACTTGAAAGGGTTCAGAAAAGATTTACAAGGATGGTGCCAGGGTTGGAGGATTTTGAGTTATAGGGAGAGGCTGAACAGTCTGGGGCTGTTTTCCCTAGAGTGTCGGAGGCTGAGGGGTGACCTTATAGAGGTTTACAAAATTATGAGGGGCATGGATAGGATAAATAGACAAAGTATTGTCCCCGGGGTCGGGGAGTCCAGAACTAGAGGGCAGGGTGAGAGGGGAAAGATATAAAAGAGACCTAAGGGGCAACCTTTTCACACAGAGGATGGTACATGTATGGAATGAGCTGCCAGAGGAAGTGGTGGATGCTGGTACAATTGTAACATTTAAAAGGTATTTGGATGGGTATATGAATAGGAAGGGTTTGGAGAGATATGGGCCGGGTGCTGGCAGGTGGGACTAGATTGGGTTGGGATATCTGGTCGGCATGGACGAGTTCGACTGAAGTGTCTGTTTCCATGCTGTACATCTCTATGACTCTATGACACTGGGGCTTCAATTTGGGTTCCCATCCCCCTGCTGAATTAGTTTAAACCCTTTCAAAGAGCATTAGCAAATGTCCCCCCAGGATATTGTCACCCCTCTGGTTCAGGTAAAGACCATCCTGTTTGTAGAGGTCCCACCTACCCCAGAATGAGCCCCAATTATCCAAGTATCCTCCCTCCTGCACCATTCCTGTAGCCACATGTACAACTCCTCTCTGTCCATATTCCTCATCTCACTAACACGTGTAACACTAACGTCTCACTAACATGTGAAACAAACCAGAGATAACAAATCTGTTTGATCTAGCTCTCAGCTTCCACCCTAGCTCCCTGATATTCTGCCTTAAATCCCCATCTCTTTTCATACCTATATCTTTAGTGCCTATGTGGACCACGACTTGGGGCTGCTCCCCCTCCCCCTGAAGGATCCTGAAAAGGGATCCGGCTGCTTCTCATAAGAGACTGGAACCAACGTTGTACCCTTAATTTGTAAAGGTTTTCCGCTATAGCCGGAGTTACTTGAACACACGCACCAGTGGCTTCAAAACAGCTTCTACCCTACTGTTTTTAGAACACTGAATATACTCTCAAACTCTTAACATGCGCCTGTACCTGTGTTTTTGTTTTTGCTGTTGTTTACCTATTATTTACTTATCTATGCTATTTAACTCTGTGATCTGCCTGTATTGCTTTTCACTGTGCCTCGGTACATGTGACAATAAATTCAATTCAATTCAAATCAAACTTAAGGGTTGCAGTCCAGAGCAAATTTTGTTCAAGACTGGATCTGCAATCACTGAAATGGCCACACTGATATTGACCTCCATTAGAACTGGATGACCATTGTTTATTTTGATTGATTCTGATTTAGATGTTACTAAGCAATTTAAGTGTTCATACCCAGGCATTAGTAGACTTTCTGGGGTGTGAACTCTACTGGTTGCTGGCTCACTTCACTGTCTCGAGTCCACATATCAGCAGCAACTACATTGGCTTGCAGGCCCATTTCCTGAAGAAACTTTTAACGGTTTGCCTGAGGCTTGCCTTTGTTTTGGGGTATTGGCTGACCCAGAGTCTCTCTGTTCAGGATATGTCCTGAGTGTGGCTATGCAATTGCCTTCACTCAAGGTGCTGTTTCCCAAGCTCAATCAGGCTGGTTAGGGTGTCCACTTCCATCAGAATACCCTGCAACCAAATGCTCCTCTTGCCACATTTTCTAATGAGAAAGCCAGTTGTATTGCCTGTTCGAAGTCTAGTTGGCTTCATCTAGTCGGCACTTTTGCATAGTTACACCATTAATCCCACATACCAACCAGTCTCTCAGCAACTCAGTACGGGTTAAACCAATGTCACATGCCAGTGCCAGTTGTCTCAACCTAGTCAAAAGACCTGATACAGATTGCCCTGTTCTCGAATTGCCAAGTTTAAAAGCGATGTTAGGGGATCATAATTAGAGGAGATTTGGGGTTGTAATATTCCTTCACTAAATCTATCAACTTTGTAAAGGTTTTAGTATATGGTGCCTCAGGGAAAGTTAGGCTCCTAATAACTGAAGGACCAAAGTGGACATGTATGTGTGGAATGCAGGAGATGGGCGAGGTCCTCAATGAATATTTCTCCTCTGTCTTTATCATGAAGAAAGACATGAAGACTTGGGAACTTGAGGAGGTTAGTGGTGATATCTTGGGGACAGTCCATATCACAGTAAAGGAGGTGTTGGACGTTTTAGAATGTATGAAGTTGGATAAATCTCCTTGTCCTGACCAGATATATCCAATAAACCTGCAAGAGGCTAGAGAAGAAACTGCAGGGGCCTGGCTGATATTTTTGCAACATCGCTAGCCATGGGTGAGGTCCCAGAAGACTGGACGATGCAAATATTGTGTCCTTATTCAAGAAGGGCTGCAAAGAAAACCCTGTGAACCATAGACCAGTTAGCTTAATATCTGTAGTAGGTATGTTACTTGAGAAGATTCTGAGGGAGCTGAAAATGTGTTGCTGGAAAAGCGCAGCAGGTCAGGCAGCATCCAAGGAGCAGGAGAATCGATGTATCGGGCATGAGCCCTTCTTCAGGAATCTTCAGGATTCTGAGGGATAAGATATACATGCATTTGAAAAGATAGGGTTTGATTAGGAGTAGTTAGCATGGCTTTGTCCATGAGAGATCATGCCTCACAAATTTATTAGAATTCTTTGATGAAGTGTACAGGAAAATTGATGAGGGCTGGGCAATAGATGTAATCTATATGGATTTCAGTAAGGCCTTTGATAAGGTTCTGCATGGTAGGCTGCTCTGGAATCCAGGGGGAGTTGACGAATTTGATACATTTAGTTGGATGGTATGAAGTAGAGGGTAATAGTGGAAAGATGCTTGTTGAACTGGAGGCCTGTGATTGGTGGTGTACCTCGGGTGGGTACTGGCCCCACTGCTGTTTGTTATCTATATCAGTGATTTGGATGAGAATGTACAAGGCATGATTAGTAAGTTTGCTGATGACACTAAAATAGGCAGTATTGTGGACAGTGAGGAAGCTTGTCAGAAATTGCAGCAGGCCTTTGATCAGCTGGGGAAGTGGGCCGAGAAATGGCAATTGGTGTTTAATATAGATAAGTGTGAGGTCTTGCATTTTGGAAAGTCAAATCAAGGTAGGAGTTTGAAGATGAATGGTAGGGCCTTAAGGAGTGTAGTGCAACACTGTTCAGGTTCACAGTGCTCTGAAGGTGGAGTCAGGGCAGTGAAGACAGGGCAGTGAAGAAGGCTTTTGGCCCACTGGCCTTCATCAGTCAGGGCATTGAGTATAGATGTTAGGAAGTTATGTTGTAGTTGTACAGGACATTGGTGAAACCACACTTGGAGTATTATGTTCAGTTTTGGTCACCTGCTTTTGGAAGGATATTATTAAACTGCAAAGAGTGCAGAAGAAGTTTACAGGGATGTTGCCAGGACTCAATGGTCTGAGTTGTAAGGAAAAGTTGGACAAGCGTGGACTTTTTTCTTTGAGCGTAAGAGACTGAGCAGGAATCTTACAGAAATGTATAAGATCATGAGAGGGATAGATAGGATGAACGCACTGTCTTTTTCCCAAATTTGAAGAATCGAGGACTAGAGGCATCAGTTTAAGGTTAGAGGGGAAAGAATAAGAGGAAACCTGAGGGGCAACCTTCTTTACACAGAGGGAGTTATGCATATGGAATGAGCTGCTAGCAGAACTGGTTGAGGTGAGTATATTAACAACATTTAAAAGGCATTTGGACAAATACATGGATAGGAAAGGATTAGAAGGATAAGGGCCAAGTGCAGGGAAATGGGCTTAGCATGGATGGACATTTTGATCGGCATGGACAGCTTGGGCCAAAGGCATGCAAATATTGTCAGAAAAAGCAGCAAGCCTGAGGACTGGGGCAATTTAAAATTCAGCAAAAGTCTGAACAACGATGGGGAACAGAGTAAACTTGCAAGGAACAATCAAGTTTTTACAATAAGATTTTATAAATATGGAAGAAAAAGTATTAGTGATGACAAATGTAGGTCCCTTAGAGTCAGAATTGATGAAATTATAATGGGGAACAAAGAAATGGCATAAGATGGGCGAGTTGGACTGAAGGGTCTGTTTCTGTGCGATACATCTCTATGACTCTCTGACTCTAATTGAATACATATTTTAGTTCTGTCTTCAAAAAAGACATAAGCAAATTCTCAGAAATGTTAGAGAACCAAGGGTTGTGAAAAGGAGGATTTAAAGAAAATCAGTCTTAGTAATAAAAAAGTGCTAGTGAAATTAATAGATTAAAGGCTGACTAGTGTCTTTTGCCTTAGAATCCAATAGACTCTTGACTCTGGAGATTGAATAGATTCCTCCAGATTGGAAGGTTGGAAATGTAACCCCATTATTTAGCAAAAAGAAGCAAGGGAGAGAAGAAACAGGAAATCAGTCAGAGGAGAATACGATAAAAATATCAAAGATGTGATGACAGAACACTTGAAAAGCAATAATAGGATTAGACAAAGTCTATATGGGTTTATGAAAAGGAAATCATACTTAACAAATCTGCTGGTGATTTTTGAGGATGTAACTAGTCGAATAGCTAAGTAAAAACCAGTGGACATTGCATGTTTGTATTTCAGGATGGCTTTTAATAAAGTTCCACATAAAAATGTTGAAGATAAGACCTGGAGTAGGACATCTGACCTCCCGAGCCTGCTCTGCCTTTTAATATGACCATGGCTGATCATTGCATAAGACACTAGGGCTCGAGAGGTCAAATGCCCTACTCCTGGTCTTATTAAAGCACACAGGATTAGATGTAATATACTACCATGGACTGAGAATTAGTTGACAGTCCAGAAACTGAGAATGAGAATAAATGGATAGTAGGCTATTGTTAGTATACCACAAGGATTAGTGCATGGGTCTCAACTAATCACAATATATATGAAAGATGTAGATGATGGAACCAAATGCATTATTTCAATGTTTGTTGACGTCACAAATCTAGGTGAGATTGAGAGTTGTGAGGACGCAAGGAGGCCTCAGGGTGATCAAAACAAGTATCTGGCAAACAAATGGCAAATGCATATTAGCATGGATAAATGTGAAGTTATACATTATATGTAAACCAACAAGGTAGAGTATGATTTAAATGGTTTTACATTGGAAAATATAGATGTACAAAGAAATCTGGGTGCTCTTGTACATTATCAATGAAAATCAACAGGCAGGGGCAGCAAGCAATTAGAAAGGCAAATGGCCTTCATTGCAAGAGATTTTGAGTTCAGAAGTAAGGATGTCTTATGGCAGGGCCTTGGACTGATGTATTTGTGTGCAGTTTGTCTCCCTATCTAAGAGAGGATATATTTTCCAGAGAGGGACTGAAGCATAGGTTGATACTGGGGACGACAGGGCTCTTGTTTGAAGAGAGATTGGTTCAACTGGGCCTGCATTCACCAGAGTTTCGAAGAATGAGAGAGGACCTGATTGTGATGTATTAAACCCTAACTGG
The DNA here is from genome assembly GCF_047496795.1 of Chiloscyllium punctatum. Taxonomy (NCBI): domain Eukaryota; kingdom Metazoa; phylum Chordata; class Chondrichthyes; order Orectolobiformes; family Hemiscylliidae; genus Chiloscyllium; species Chiloscyllium punctatum. The sequence continues at coordinate 96,202,454 of NC_092746.1, forward strand.
GCTCAATAGTCTTGGTGCTGGGAGAACGTTTCTTCTAATTGGAGAGACTACTATTACATTGTACAGTCTCAGAATATGGGACAGAACTATTTAAGACTGAGTTGAGGAAACTTTTAACTCAGAGGTTAGTCAAACTGTTGAATTTGCTACCACAGAAGCCAGGAGGCTGTGTCATTCCATATGTTCAAGAAAGAAACTGATACATTTTTAGATACTGTGGCATCAGGATATATGGTGAGTAAGCAGGAATATGATGTTGAGATAGTGGTTCAGCTATGATCACCTTCTGTTCCTAGTTCTTATGTTTATGCAAGTTGTCAGCCATCTGTTTCTTTCCACAGAAAACTCTTGCATTGGCTGAAGCAACTCCAGCACTTGCTCATATCCAGCTTGTGCAAAACAGTAATGAACCCTAATATGCTGCCTAATGTCAATGAAGCACCGAGGACTCAGACCAACCAAACAACCAGAGGAATGTTCAGTATAGACCTAGCTGAGTACTCTTACCTTCAAGAAAGTCTCGAAGACTTCATAGGTGTCTCCAGCATGCAAATTCCAAGTGTTGGCTTGTTGGAAGAGTACCATCTCTGTATTCTGTACTATGCTGGGACCCAACAACTTCAAAAAGTATCACTCCGAATATCATCCAGCCACAATGTTTCTGCTTTGTATTGTTCCTCCTTGCAGGACTACCCCCAAAATGCTTGACAGGCCTGGGGAATATGATGGCATAGTGCTTTTTTACTGGATTAGTCATCCAGAACACCATGCAAAACTTCTGGGGACAAGGTTTTGAATCCCACTTGAAATTTGTATCCATTAAAATCTTGATTATAAAGCTTGTCTAATGGTGATGTCACAATTGTCAATTGTCACAGATCCATCTGGTTTACCAATTCCTTTCAGGAAGGAAATCTACTGGCATTACCTGGTTTGGCCTACATTTGACTCCAGATGCTTGGCAAATGTTCCTCAATTGCCGTCTAGCCAGTTAAGTCTGGGTGATAAATGTTGGCCGAGCCAACAACACTTGTATCTCATGAATGAACAAAATAAAATTATACAAGACCTTTCATAATGCCTGTTCTAAAGAAGTGTTATATCGTACTTGAGAAGTTAACTGTCTCTCTCCACAGATGCTGCTACTTCTGCTGAGCTTCTCGAGCATTTTCTGTTTTCTTTCAGAACTCTGGAGTTTCCATTTACTGGATGTTCCAGTTATCCAAGTATACACATACATATATGTATACATAACTCCTCACGGGGAAAAGCTTCCCTAGGGGAAAAAAAATTAAATCATTAAAGCAAGAAACTTTCAATCTGAATCGTTGCATGCAGATGGCTTCCGTCAAGAATTCTCGGGTAAGACATGTACAGGTATGAGACAGCACAAAGACATTGTTTGACCCATTTTGCCCATGGAAGTCCACAAAGATCTGACTACACTAATCCCATTTTCCAGTGCTTGGCATCCTCATATAAATCTCCTCAGCACCCTCCCTAGTGCACAATATCCTACTTAAAATGTTGCTACAATTAATTTGGAAACATTTGCTGCATCTCAAGCCACTATTCCCCATATAACCACAAAGATTATTAATGATCTAATTAAAGTATACTAAATCCCTGATTTATCTGGCTGTTGGAGTTAAATAGCTCTGACCAGTTTCCTGTACTTAATAAGAACTATTGTTTATTACAAAATAAGTAAATTCTTATCACAAAAGAAACACATAAAAATTTCATCCTGTTTTAAAACCACTAAACACATACAGGTGGATATAGACAAATAAAAACACTGGTTTATGTGTGGAGGGGAAAAGACCTGAAAACCACAGATTGGTAGCATCAGACCACAGGGTTTGCTCAGATGAACCTTTCAGCTTGCCAGGACTTTTGGTCTTGTCTCTCATTTCTCCAGCTCCTTCACTTCTTCATGGGAGGAACAGGGTATATTTTACACACTGCAAAATCTCTTGGGGACTGGTTTAAAGACAAAAACTTACAACAATCAGTGGGAGAAAATAACTGGCTTTCTTCACACTTTGTTTATCTTTTTGCAAAGTGGGAGACATACAACCTGCCATTCAAGAGATCTGAAGGCTTTGTGCAATATTGTTCTCATCCACAAGATGTTCAATTGCCCAGGAACGAAAGAGTTGTCAAGCGGATGATCTTTGGCATCCACTACTTGTCACAAATGCACAGACCAATCAACTACTTGTTACCAGTCAAATCTCAGCCTATGTAAATACCCTGATGTTGTGCTGTCTATAAATCATTCCCCCCACTGCCTGAACATAGAGCAGTGTAAACACCATACACAAATTTCAGTCACTTGTTTTGACAAGTGCATCTTTCTGCAGTCTTTGGTTTTAAAAGAGTCCCTTTCCATTTCAGAACACAGTCAAAAATATAGAACCTAAAATGATCTGATCTTTATCATGTGGTAACCAGAACTGCAGGCTTTATTCCTGTTGTGGCCCAATCAACATCTTCTACATTTCCAGCTCTTGTATTCCATATCGCAATTAATAAAAATCAAGTATCACATATTCTGTCTTAGCCACATTATCTACTTACCCCACTACCTTCAGGGATCTGTGTTTATGTGCACCTAGGTCCCTCTGTTCTGAGAGTCCTACCATTTGTAGTGAAGATCAGAGGGACCCAGAAAAGTGTGAAGTAATGCACTTACCCTGCAGTGTGAATTGCATTATCATGTAAGTAATATGAGTTTTGCAGATAGCTACCGCAGTCAGTCTTTAATATTGTTATCAGAACAGACACCTAAACAAGCTCTGAAAGTCCTATTTTGGTTCAAATTACAAAGTATTAAATGCAGCACTGGAATCACTGGCAATTTTCCAATCAAGAGTTTGAAAAAAATGGAGCAAGAAATCCGTAAGGAAATATTTAAGTCAACACAGAGTAAACAGCATGTCTTTTCATTTTTGTAACCCCTAAAGGAGCCTTCCACATCCATCAAAGTTTTACTTGCACATCCACTAATATCATTTACTGTATCCGTTGCTCCCGATGCAGTCTCCTCTACATTGGGGAGACTGGGCACCTCCTAGCAGAGCGCTTTAGGGAACATCTCCGGGACACCCGCACCAATCAACCACACCGCCCCGTGGCCCAACATTTCAACTCCCCCTCCCCCTCTGCCGAGGACATGGAGGTCCTGGGCCTCCTTCACCGCCACTCCCTCACCACCAGATGCCTGGAGGAAGAACGCCTCATCTTCCGCCTCGGAACACTTCAACCCCAGGGCATCAATGTGGACTTCAACAGTTTCCTCATTTCCCCTTCCCCCACCTCACCCTAGTTCTAAACTTCCAGCTCAGTAACTGTCCCCATAACTTGTCTGGACTTGTCCTACCTGCCTATCTTCCACCTATCCACTCCACCCTCTCCTCCTTGACCTATCACCTTCATCCCCTCCCCCACTCACCCATTGTACTCTATGCTACTCTCTCCCCACTCCCACCCTCCTCTAGCTTATCTCTCCACGCTTCAGGCTCACTGCCTTTATTCCTGATGAAGGGCTTTTGCCCGAAACGTCGATTTCGAAGCTACTTGGATGCTGCCTGAACTGCTGTGCTCTTCCAGCACCACTAATCCCTTAGTATGAAGTTAAAAACCACACAATACCAGGTTATAGTTCAACAGGTTTGTTTGGAAGCACAAGCTTTTCATATAGCTAGTGGACTATAACCTGGTGTTGTGTGATTTTTAACTTTGTTCATCCCAGTCCAACACTGGCTCCTCCACATCATCCCTTACTATGGTTATAGGTTTATCCAACCCTCTTGAAAAAAAAGGAGTCACTATTCTTTTTGACAAAAATCTTGCATGCCTCCCATCTACTGACAGAAATCACGTCCAACCTTTTTGTTATAGTTCGAGCCATACCCTCGCTTGTTGTATTATTTTTTTGTGTTCCCTTGGCCAAAGGGAGAAATGGGAAAGAGACAGAAGTTAAAATGTAAAACAACGCAGTTTCAGCTAGCTAAACTAGAGTTGTAGGCAAGTGTGAATTTTCTGAACCTCCAGTTTAGATTGCCGAAGTTGCAATGTTTTTTAATTTCCATTTCTTACTCTTTTCTCCCTTTCCTGCTTTCTTCCTTTTGGAATTTCTTTTTTTCTGATCCTCCCTCTGGATTACCAGTTCCAATTTTCTCATTTTCATTTACCTGAACTGCAACTCAAAGTTGAATCTGACATATTGCCTGTACCACCTGATCTCTCTATTTCTACTAAACCCAACTGCTTCATTATTAAATCTATAATGTCTACTTTCTCAGCTTGCTCTGGCAACTTTATTTGTAGGCCACTGGCTAACTCTGTTAATTTAGCTTTAGTTATACCCTACAAACATCCAACAGGTTTAAAAACTTTTTAACAATTTCCAGTGCCAGCTTAAGTCTAAGTAGAAGAGGGTGGTGCTGGAAAAGCACAGCACATTCCTAATGAAGGGCTTATGCCCGAAACATTAATTCTCCTGCTCCTCGGATACAGCCTGACCTGCTGTGCTTTTCTAGCCTCACAGTCTTGACTCTGATCTCTGGTATCTGCGGTCATCACTTTAAGTCGAAGTACAAATCTGGTGTTTGAATATCCACTCTAAGTACCAAAATCAAATTCCACATCTACATGGTTTGTGTTTCAAGACTGAGGGATTCAGCCCTGAATTATTTTACAACATGGAGACAGACAGCCGAACTAAATCCGTCTTTCTACCTCAGTATTCACAACACAGTAAAATCAAAGCATCAACGTTCCCAATGATTACTCCAATCTTTCCTCACAAGACTTTTGAATGACCAATCCCTGATTTTATGAATAATTAATTCCAGCCAACGTTTCATGTCTTAAATAAAACACTTAATGATTTACTAAATACACAATAACTTTAGCGGAGAACAATGAAACAAGGTAATCTGTTTACTATCTATGTTTTAAACTCAAAACATTTATTTTCAGTCCCCCATCCACACAAAAGACAGGCAGACATTCAAACACTGCTATGGGATAAGTAAAGGAGACTAACAAAACTGGCCAGACTATTTAAATGCTTTTCATGATGCGTTATTTCACAATCATAGGTGTGGACTCCTCAGTTCCTTTTCTGGAACTGCTGATCAGGTTCATTTTCTCAGTTCACCCAGCCAAAGAAAACAATACTTCCAACAATACTTCTGACTCAGCTTTATTTGGGCTTTTGGAAGCTGATTGGGAGATTGGTCAAGTAGGTTTTGAATCTTCATGTGGTGTCACGAGCAGCCAAGTCCATCTCCCCGAGAAAACATAGTTCAAAAAGATCATCTTCAACAATTGGTTTCACCCTGAAAGAACGACTGTCTTTTCCTGAGGCCTCAATTGCCATCTGTTCGAATACTGGGGTTCTTCCAGACTTGCTAGAACCAATTCTCAGGCACTGACTTCATTAATAGCCTACTTCTGCTACTTGTTTAAATACATTGGTCTTCTCTGGGTCATTGTGTCTGTAGGAACCCAATTAATTGAGACTCAGTCTTCAATGAACCTTCAGGCCTAGTCTCACAAGTAAACAAAGTCTGTTTGGTCTGTCTATTTCCCTTACAACAAGCCGTTTCAAACTCCCCTAGTCAATTTCAAAGCACCAAACCAAAATTGTTAAACTCAGTGAGGGGTCCAATAACTTAACATTTTAACTCTGGGAATAGTGGTTTCAGCATGCTACTGCAGTGGATTTTAACACTAGGTATGTTCTGGCTCATATAAAACCAGAAGTGGCAACAAAAATGCAACAACAACTGGGAGAGATTGCCTGGAGTCTTCAAATTTGACTCTAACCTCATGAGGTCTCATGCAGAAAGTCAAATACAGGAAAGGAAACAAAGCCAGCCACTCTCCCTCAGCCAATAAATCAGCACAACTGTTAAATAATGTTGGCAAGAAGCACTGTAGCTATCTAGAGTACAACATGTACTCTGGATGTGGGACTTCAATATCCTTCTCAAGAGTGACATGGTAGTACCACTACTGCTCTCTCTCTGGGGCCTGCAGGATGTAATGACCAGATTTGGTCTGCAGCATATGGTGAGAACCCCAACAAAAGAACAAAATTATCCTCATCAATCTGCCTGACACACATGCATCTGTCAATGACAGTATTGGTATGAATGACCACCACAAAATCTTTGAGAAGACAAATCTTATCTTCGCTCAGGATTGGCAATTAGTCCTGAATTCAGGCGGGCATTGTGTATGTCCAAAAGGCACATGGTTAGTGTTCCCCAAGTTTGTATATGTATCTTAAAGCCAGCAGATGGATCAGGTCCCTTTAGTAATAGGAAAAGCCATGGATGTCAAGTTTTATCATGTGCTCTGTTTGTTGGTAATCAAGAGTTTCTGTCATTGTTGCAAATCCCACATGAAACATTTAGATTTGACAAAAGTGAAATGGCTCCTTTGAGAATGCATCCTAGGCCCTCACCATCTTCACTGTTCCTTCAATGACCTTCTTGTAAATGACATAAAATTAAGTGGGAAGGCAACTGGTGAGGATGAAACAAGGAGTCTGCAGAGGTTAGAGGTCTGCAGGCCATTCAGTTCAAGAACAATTAGGGATGGAGCACAAATGCTGCTCCAACCAGCGACACTCACATCCCATGAATGAATAAGAAAAAGATTGAGGTCGTGAGTGAAATCTTGGGAGATGACATATAATTTGAAAAAGTTTCAAGTGTATATTTTGGCAGAAAGATTATTTAAATGGGGAAGACTGCCGACTCCCAGAGAGCTTTGAATCATTGAATAGATCTAGAGATGAGGTTGATATATTCTTGAATGATGGGAAATTCAATGGACATAAGGAACATGCAGGAGATTAGAGTTGAGGCCGAGATCATATTAGACATGATATTGAATGGTGGAGCTGGCTCAGTCATCTGATTTCCAGTCTTCTGTTGAAGAGTCATCAATCTGAAATGTTAAGCTGGTTTCTGTCTGCAATCTGACCTGCATTTACTATCTTTATTATTCACAGGACCCCAGGATCTACTCTTGTTGTTATGTTCTTACAATGATATCTTTATTAATAACCTTTTAAGTGATTTTAATTCCAGATTTCCATCATCCTTTGTTTGGAAAAGAAACACTTCTTGACTTCACTACAGGTTTTTCGTTTATTTGATTTATTATTGTTCCCTGTACTGAGATAACAGTGAAACATTTTGTGTGCTAACCAGACAAATCATACCTTACACAAGTACGTCAGTGTAATGGAACAGAATACAGGATACAGTGTCGCAGCTACAGAGAAGGTGCAGAAAAAGATCAACTTTAATATATGAGAGGTCCGGTCAAAAGTCTGATAACAGCGTGGAAGAAGCAGTTCTTGAATCTGTTGGTACGTGTTTTCAAATTTTTGTATCTTCTGCCCGATTGAGAATGGAAGAGAGTAGAACCGAGGTGGGAAGGAGTCTTTGATTATTTTGGCTGCTTTGTTGTGGCAGTTATAGGCCACACCTTGAGTATCATGTCTCCTGGTCTCTGATTTGGTCTCCTAGTCTGAGGAAGGAAAATCTTGCTATTGAGGGAGTCCAGCAAAGGTTCACCATACTGATTCCTGGGATGGCAGGACTAACTTATGAAGAAAGATTGGATCGACTGGGCTTGTACTGACTGGAATTTAGAAGAATGAGGAGGGATCTCATAGCAATATATAAAATTCTGATTGGACTGGACAAGCCAGATGTGGGAAGAGTATTCCCGATGTTGGGGAAGTCTAGAATTTAGGATTACAGTCTAAGAATACAGGATAGCCATTCAGGACTGAGATGAAGAAGAATTTCCTCACTCAGAGAGTGTGAACCTGTGGAATTGTCTCCCACGAGTCACTGTTGGGGCCAGTTCTTGAGATATATTAAAAAGGCAGCTGGATGTGGCCCTTGCAGTTGAAGGGATCATGGGGAATGGGGAGAAAGCAGAAATGGGATACTGAGATTGCATGGTCAGCCATGATCATACTGAATAGTGGTGCAGGCTTGAAGGACTGAATGGCCTACACCTCCACTTATTTTCTATATTTCTTTGTTTTTCCTGAAGCCACAGGAAGCATAGATGAAGTCAATGGATGGAAGGCTGTATGATGGACTGGGCTACATTCACAACTCTTGAACTTCATGCTCTCCTGGGCAGAGCAGTTGACATACCAAGCTGTGATGCATCTGGAGGTTGCTTTTTAAGGTGTGTCGATAAAAATTGGGAAGCGTATTAAGATTATGGCCTTTCAATGAGGATACCTGTGTCAGGGAGACAGTAATCTGAATCACCCTTTAAGTCCATTTTATTTGAATTAAGTTGTCCCACAACTTTCCAAACTTAGTGAACTACGAGCTGAATTTCTGTAACCCGCCCTCATACATTAAACCTTGAAGTTGGATTGTTTTTGGGTGAATTTGCGCTGATACCTCAGTGGTGCTTGCTGGAACATGTTAGCCCACATTTTGGCAGTAAACGAAAGGAATTATATGACCAGTAACCTGATCTCATTTCATTGCTCCATTATTCTGGCAGAAAAGCTGGAAGAAATTCTGCTGCAGCTTGCACATGTTGGAGCAGCAATGCTTTTGTTGACAGACACAACCAATCTGTTCTATTTCACGTTTGTTGAAGAAGTGCAGGGATCCTGAACAATTGGTCTGTCTGCTTCTACAATGTATGTGAGGAACGTTTCTCCCCTTGAACAAAACTGGCATGTTCCCAACATTCAGGATGGGCAGAGCACCGCTAGGTCAGAGACTGCCCACAACCCCACTGTGGAGTGGATGACAGCCCCCTATATAAAGCTAATCTGGTTTTCTTTCCACTACTTTCACACAATGAAAATCATGTGGGTTCTATAAAGAGCACACAATCTGCTTCGCCAGATTGCTGCCCTAGCGATGAAAATGAAAATCTATTTTTGTAACTTCTTCACTGTTAATCTATTTGCCAACAAATTTCACAGACCCTGACTGATCGTGTACTTGGAAAGAGTCAAACACATCAGTTTGAAAAGAAACAAAAGAACTGGATGGAGTTTACTTCAGATAAATGTGAGGTGTTGCATTTTGGGAATGCAAACCAGGCCGGACTTATAATGGTAGGGCCCTGGGGAGTGTTGCTGAACAAAGAGACTTGGTGGTGCAGGTTCATGGTTTCTTGAAAATGAAGTCGCAGGTAGATAGGGTGGTAAAGAAGGTGTATGACAAGCATACCTTCATTGGTCAGAACATGCAGGATAGGGGATCAGAAAAGATTTACAAGGATGTTGCCAGGGATGGAGGGTTTGAGCCATAGGCAGAGGTTGAATAGGCTGGAACTATTTTCTCTGGAGCATTGGAGGCTGCGGGGTGACCTTATAGAGATTTATAAAATCATGAGGGGCATAGATAAGGTAAATAGACAAGGTCTTTTCTCCGGGATGGGGTAGTCAAAAACTAGATGGCATAGGTTTAAGGTGAGAAGGGAAAAATATGAAGAGGTCTGAAGGGACAACCTTTTCATACAGAGGATGGTGCATGTATGAAATGAGCTGCCGAAGGAAGTGGTGAAGGCAGGTACAGCTGCAACATTTAAAAGGAATCTGGATGGGTATATGAATAGAAATGTTTTGGAGGGATATGGGCCAAATGCTGGCAAATAGGACAAGTTGGACTGAAGGTTCTGTTTCTGAGCTGTACATCTCTATGACTCTATGAATTGGGACATCATGTTTAGCTGTGTAGGACATTGGTGAGGTCACATTTAGAATACTGTGTATAATTCTGGTCACCCTTCAATAGGAAGGATGTTGTTAAATTTGAGAGAGTACAGATCAGATTTACAAGGGTGTTGCCAGGATTGGAAGGTATGAGTCATAGGAAGAGGATGAATAGGATGTGGCTTTTCTCCCGAGAGTGTCAGAGGCTGAGGGGCATGGATCGGGTGAATAGCCAAGGTCTTTTATTTCGGGTGAGGCAATTCGAGAACCAGAGGAATCTGTGTCCGTATTTATGACTAGATCAAAATGACTGGCAGAGGCATGTGGCTTTGGTTTAACTCTTAATGAAATGCTGAGAGACCATTTGGTGTGTGGGATTCATGATGTAAACATACAAAAGCACCTATTGGCTGAAGCTCAACTGGACTTCAAATGGACACTACAATTGGCTTTATCATTAGAAAATGTGGAGTGCAGCAGATGAGTTGCAGGGTATTCCAATGGAAGTGGACTCCTGGCCAGGACGATTGAGTTTGGGGGACACCACTTGAGTGCATACAACTGCATAGCTTTACTCAAGGGATATCCTGAACAGAGGGACTCCAGTCATCCCACAGCAAAAGCGTGAAACAAAGCCAAGCCTCAGACAAACAGTTAACATTACCTTCATGATTCAGGTTAGCAAGCCAGTGTAGCTGCTGCCAGTATGTGGACTCGAGACAGCAAAAGAGTCCCACTCAGCCTGGATTGAGTAAGAGAACCTATAAACTGGTATCCAGGAGAGTGCACACCCTGGAAAACCCACTTGGATCTGGCTTGGAGCAGTAAAATTTCTTAGCAACATCCAAATCAGAATCAATCAAAATAAATGCCTGATTAAATGGTCACCTGGTTCTAATGGAGGTTGATATCAGCACAGCTGTCTCAGTTATTACAGAAGCAGTCTTTAACAAAATTTGCCCAACACTCCAACCTTTAAGTTTGCACAAGATCTCAGCTAGACTGAGAACCTATACAGGGGAACCTTTACAGATTGAGGGTCTCAATTTGGTACTAGTCTTGTCTGAGAAGCAGCTGCTTCAGTAACCAGTGATTGTAGTAAAAGGATTGAGCCCAAACCTGATGGGACAAAATTGGTTGAGAAAGATTCACCTTGATTGGCTCAACATTTTTAAATAAGAAAATGGCTGCCTGAGTGAAATCCTAATTAAATACCCAGATGTTTTCAGGAAGGTATAGGACTATGAAAAGGAGCCAAGGCCACCTTGCATGTTGACCAGGAAGCAGAAGGCAAAAATCAAGAGGCTGGAAAGTGAAGGAAAGATCAAACCAGTCCAGTTTGCAGGATGGGTAGTACCGGTCATATCGACCGTGAAGCCCTGATGGGTCAGTTCACCTTTGTGGGGATTTTAAACAAATGGTAAACTGCTTTTCACAGCTGGATATGTACCCAATCCCTCGCATAGAGGACGTGTATGCAAAGCTGGCAGGGGACCTATCCTTTAGGAAGCTGGACATGAGTCATGTGTATTTGCAATTGTGGTTAGATGAGCATTCCCAGAAGTCTGCTAGAATTCATACCCATAAGGATTTGTATCAATATATGAGACTGCCTTTTGGGCTATCATCAGCCTGTGCCATTTTTCAGTGGACAACCACAAGGTCTACCGCCAGGTTGCCATACATCTAGATGATGTGCTAATAACAAGGAAGACCAATAAAGGGTACTTAGAGAACTTGGATATAGCCTTTAAACATTTCTCCAAGGTGGGTGTACATCTGAGAAGGGAAAAATGTGTGTTCCAGGCCCCCCAAGTCACCTACATGGGCTACAGAGTTGACAAGACCGGGTTACACTTATTGGGAGATAAAATGAGGGCGATTAAAGATGCCCCAGCTCCCACATTTGTACCGGAGCTGAGGTCTTTGCTTGGATTGAGTCATTATTACGGAAAGTTCCTATGTAATCTGGCCTCTATTCTGGCACCCTTACATCTGTTACTGAAAAAGTGTCAGCTTTGGAAATGGTCTCGTATATAGCCTCTAGGGAAGTGAAGAAGCAGCTATCATTGTTTAACATGTTGACAGACCATGATCCCAAGCGAGGTGTGGGTAGTATTGGCTCATAGATGGCCCAATGGAGAGGAACATCAAATAGTGTATGCTTCACAGACTTTGGATGATCCAGAGTGCAAATATACGCGAATAGAGAAGGAAGGTTTGGCGGTCATCTTGGTTTTGAGAAAGTCCTATTAATACCTATGCGTATGTAAATTTGTAATAATAACAGACCACAAACCCTTGCTAGGGATGCTCAAAGAGGACAAGGCCGTGCCACCCATAGCTTCAGGTCAAATTCAGCAGTGGGCTCTCATTCTAAGTGTGTACAATTACAAGTTGGAACACCGTTTGGGAGACCAAGTAGCAGATGTGGATAGCTTGAGCTGCCTCCCTCTGACAGATACATGACCGATGGTGCTGCCACTGGAATAGTATGTTCTGGACACCCTTCTGGTCACTGCCAACAATATCAGACTGTGGTCACAAAAAGATGTGGTCCTGGCAAAACTAAAAGAGCTGGTGGTGATGGGGGTGATGGCAACCAGGACTGAAACTTTTCTGGACCTGGTGAGACCAGATCACTGTAGACAATGGCATTTTAGTATGGGGAACAAGAGTGATTGTCCCGAGTAAAGGTCACTGCCAGTTACTGGCTACCCTCCAGTAGGGACATCCAGGGGTGTCAAAATGAAGATTAAATTACTTTTAGATTACTAACAGTGTGGACACAGGCCCTTCGGCCCAACAAGTCCACACCGACCCGCCGAAGCGCAACCCACCCTGACCCATTCCCCTACATTTACCCCTTCACCTTACACTACGGGCAATTTAGCACAGCCAATTCACCTAACCTGCACATTTTTGGACTGTGGGAGGTAACCGGAGCACCCGGAGGAAACCCGGATGTTAGTGAGAAGTTATATCTGCTGGCCAGAATTGGGTGTAGACATAGCTGTATTGGTGGGACAGTGCCCAGAGTGCCACCAAGGACAAAAATTATTGCCAGCAGCTCCTCCACTTTCAGGGGAATGGCTGAGTAAACCCTGGACTCAGTTACACATTGACTCTGCCGGCCCTTTCATGGGCTCAAAGTTCTTACTCATTATGGACGCCCACTCAAAGTGGTTGGATGTGCATAGAGTTCATTCATCCAACACAGTGACGATGATAGAAAAGCTGTGATGGCTTCCGGAAGTGTTAATCTCAGACAGCAGGCCATCCTTTAACAGCAGCCAATTCTCATATTTCCTAATGTCAAATGGAATTCTGAATATGAGCACAGCTCCATCATCCTAATGTGGGGAAAGAGCATTCCAAATTTTCAAGGCAGGCTTAAAGAAATAGCCTACAGCTTCATTCAATGGCTTACTATCCCAGATCCTATTTGATTGTTGGACCACCTCTCATGCAACTACAGCAGAGTTGCTAATGGGGAAAAGACTTTGCACCAGGTTAACCAGATCCACCCAGACCTAGGGGAGAGAGTGAAACAGCATCAGCAACATCAATGCCAGACAGTGCAGTAACAGAAGAACTGTAGTTGTTACCCATCAACGGGTGACAATAGAAGAGATGGCCAACCGTAAAAGAAACCATAGATTTAAATGCTACTATTGATCTTGTTTAATGAAAGACTGCACATGTAATAACGTATACTGACAAAGTTATGCAGACAGCTGTGCCTTGCCAGCTTCAGCAAGAACCTGGTGCTTTGCATTAATTGAGATGATTATGCTGCTCCAGAAGCTAACCTTTAGACACCACTTGCAGAACTTTTGGCCTTCTGTTTACTCTTACACCACCCATCTATTAGGGTGTGGACACCCAAGTGTGCTTTGTGCATCACCCTCCCAGCAGCACATAATCCTTGCAGATGAGTGTGACTCAGCAGGGCTTTGTATACTGTGGAACCGATGATGGAGGTAGAGCCTCCTAGATGTGTCATTGCAGTCGACTGTCAACCAAATGCATTGAAACAGATGCTTGGCTTGACCCTGGCTAATAATAATTCTGTACCATACTTAATCCATTGAACATCTTTGTCTCCAGTCGACAACTATTTTACAACTGTTGCCTATGATGCTTATGATGATTTAGTAACTGACAAAGATATCAAAATAAAATCAGACTCTCAACTTCCAATGCAAAGTATTGATTGTAATATTTGGTTTAAGGGTATGTTTTGGTCAAACAACTCAATTAAGAAAAGCTATTTTGACTAAAATATTTAAGAAAAATGTAATTATTCAATGGGGGAGTTGAAGCAATGATGCCACAATCTGCAAAACGTGTGAAAGCTTCCTGCACAAAGCCTGAGCAAATCAGATCAAGCTTAAGGAGCCAATCTCATTGAGATATAAAATTTCATTGAGATTGATGTCCCATCTCAGAAAAAGAACTATGATGCATTGGTGCTGACAGTTTACTTTTACAGATGCGACAGTGAAATAGATGCTGACCCAAACTGATGCCATTGACCAGAAAAGTGGCAGTTTCTGAAGGGCCCTCACCCCCACTGCTGCAGCTGGCATACGTCTGTCACTTCCTTATTTTGTTAGCCGCATCTCGTTTTAAAGGGCCCTCCTTACTACTGACCAGCTTAGCACGGGAAACACAGAATCTCTCTACTTTCTGTAAAACGTTTCCTCAGCTACTGAAAGACGCTACAAAATCTTGTGTGCTAACAAATACTGGGATTCCATCCGGATCCGGAAGTCATTTCCGTCATAATGTAAAAGAAGTCCCGGTATTTTTCAGCTGATGTGAGAACAATGAATGAATTGTTTTGGGTTTCCTCAGTACACAACTTAACAACTGATTTTTTGCCATTATGTTGGACAGAAAAGAAAGACCAAGAAAGAGAAATAGGCGTGCGTTACAATTGCTTTATTTTGATAGAATTCTAAAAAATTGTTCTTTATCAACAAATGTGAAAATGATATTTGTTCACAAAATAAATAAGTTCACAGTACCTTTTAGTATTTCCTTTTGCTACTAATTATTTCTGAGCCTTTTTTCTTGATTTATGGAATGAAGAATTCTTCCAGTGCAGATGAAGGCCACTTCACTCCGCTTGGCTGCACCAGCTCTCTCAGTGAGCAATCCAATCAGTCCCATTTCCATTTTTCACCTCCGAATCCTGCACATTCTTCCTTTTTCAGATAACTGCCTAATTCCCCTCTGAAACTTTCAATTGAACCTCTACGCTCTCAGGCAGTGCATTCCAGACCTAATTCATATGCTGTGAGAAAATGTATTTTCTGATGCCACTTCTTGTTTTCTTAACTAATCACTTCAAATCTGTGCTCGCTCCTTCTTGATCCTTTTCTCGTGGGAACAATTTCTCCCATCTACTCTGTCCAGGCCTCTCATGATTTTGAATACCTCAATCAAATCTCCCTTCTGACATTTTTTTCTCCAAGAAAAACAGTCCCAACTTTTCCAAGGTCTCTTTAGAATTGAAATTCCTCATCCCTGGAACCATTCTCTTTGACCTCTTCGGCAATCTCTGCATAGCCTTCACACACATATAAATGTAAGACAGAAACAACTTCCACAGCATTTTCCAAAGAGAGAGAATATGAAATTCAAACATAATCAATGTCCTAACCTTTGCAACAAGGATGTGGAAGAGTCTCATAGTCCAATCCAATGTATTATAATGAAATAAATAAATGGACGTTTTGTGATGCAGAACATATATGCTTTATTTCTTGGGTTGTGCAAAATCAAGTGTTTGAATAGGAAAGAGGAAGTTGGTAAAGGAGAGATTTGTGCGTGTAAATGGGTTAACAAAGTGTGAAAAATGTACTGGTATTTGAATTAAGTTTGCTCATGAACCTGGGAAGTAATGTACAGTTTTCATGTGAAATCTTATCACTTAATCTGAGGAGGCTGATTGAAAGATTGGAAAGAGGCAAGTACTGTTCCTGTATTGAAATCGTCTCTGATAATGACAGGTTGTTTTGCCCAATGATGGGCCATCTCTTCTATTATAACCAGTTGATGGATAACATCTACAAATCATATGTTACTATGGATAGTGTCTCCTCCCATGTACCCATTCTTCCTTGGAGCAGAAACAGTGTCCAGGGCCACACTTTGTACCAGACCTGAAGGGTGGTCTGCTTTTCTTGTCTTCAGAGCCCACCTCCAGGATCGCAGGCCTGATATCATCACGCAGCAAGATGCCACACCCACAAAGAGTAAAACAAGGCTCTTCCAATTGAGGCAGGTTTGTTGTGTCTCAAAATTTCGAGCTACCCACCTCAGTCACAAAAATCTGACTCAAAGATTGGTGGTGTGGTAAGCATTATAAAAGGGAGCATAACAAAGAGACATTGATAGTTTCAGTGAATAAGCAAACAGTGTCAGGTAAACTTCAGCACAAATAGGCATGAACATACTTTGTACCAATCAAAAGAATGTATCCATATTTATATATAATATAAATATATTTTAAATTGTGAAAAGGTGGGCACAGTAGAAACTAAACAAGATTTAGAGATCCATGTACACAGATTGCAAAACACTAGGTATAAAAATAATCAAAGGGCAAATGTAATCAAAGCCTTTTTCACCAGAGGGTTATCCAATGAAAGGAGGAGGTTTTGTTACAAATCATTAAAAAGCCCTGATTTGACCAATTGTGTGTGTATTGTGGGTACTGTATCCCAGAGAAGATACAATCATCTTTGAAGATGTCCAGTAGAGATTTAAGAGTGTTAAAAAGGTTACCAAAGCTTAGAATTTGAAGTAAAACTGCAAACAAAAATTGGACCTGTGTTTCCTAGATATACCAGATTAACAAGTGGTATGACTGGGGATGTTTTAGTATTCCGAAAGGAATTAATTGGGACAGATCATTTCCCTGGAGTGGGGGAGTCCGGAACTAGAGAGGATAGGTTTAAGGTGAGAGGGGAAAAATTTAAAAGGGTCCTAAGGGCAACTTTTTCACGCAGATGGTGGTACTTGCGTGGAATGAACTGCCAGAGGAAGTGATAGAGGCTGGTACAATTGTAGCATTTAAAAAACATCTGGATGGGTATATAAATAGGAAGGGTTTAGAGGGATATGGGCCAAGTGCTGGCAAATGGGACTAGATTAGGTTCGGATATCTGGTTGGCATGGATGAGTGGACCGAAGGGTCTGTTTTCGTGCTGCACATCTCTACGACCCTAATTGTATCCTGCCTTTACGCCCAGTTTGCAGCCCCCAGTCCCCACAAATAGGTTCAGGAATCTCCTATCAGTGTCAGTGACCTCTGTTATCTGCTCCACAACGTGCAAACAATTAATTCAACTCCACACCCACTCGACCCTCATCACTCAGACGTAACATTGTTGCTTAGCCCAGCACTGACAGGCATCAATGCTGTCTCAGTGCTCATGGTAATCAACGGTGGGTCTGATGTTCAATAATTTTTTGTTTATTTCACTATGAAAATGTCATTTAATCCTTTATCTGAAAATTTCCAAAATCTGGAAGACAGCTGGTCCAAGAGTTTCAGATAAAAGATTGTCTGCTTGTATTTATTAATCAACCTATTCAGAGATGTTGTTACACACGTGTGGAGCAGATGGGACATGAACTCAGGTCTCCTGGCTCAAAGGCAAGGACACTACCACTGCATCACAGAAGCCACAGAAACAGTTCTTCACTCCAAACAAGTTGAAGTTGGAACTCTGTCCTCAGAATTGTAATGAATGTGAGCACAATTAATCTTTGTTAAATCCAAGATTAATAAATGTTTGCTCGCCACATATATTAAGGGATATGAAGCAAAAGTGCGTGGCTTAAAACACAAAACAGCTTTGAATGAGAGAAAAGGCCTGAGGGGCTGACTGGCCTACACATAAACTTCATTCACAAGGAGACCTCGATAGTGAGATCCTGTTCTTTGACCAACTGATCATTCCATTCCAATCTATCCACACTCACGGAGATGTGTGCAATGAAATAGAGAGATGCAACTGTTGCTCAGAACTTCCTGTCATTAACATCCTGCGTTTAGGAGTGTAGATGTATGCCTTTCTTGCAGGTTTGGACATATATTCTGGAAAATTCTAATCAAAAATGGTTTTAGAAAATAAATCCAATGAACTTGCTTTGCCCTTCATGGTTGATCAGATTTTGGCCTCAACCCCTCCATCTTGTCTATCCATCACAGCCCCGTTCACTCCCCCCAGCCTCCATTCCCATTTTGATCAATCCAGACTTGAAAATAGTCAAGTGACCCAACTTCCATAAGAGCATAAGACCATAAAACATAGGAGTGGAAGTAAGGCCATTCGGCCCATCGAGTCCACTCTGCCATTCAATCATGGCTGATGGGCATTTCAACTCCACTTACCCGCATTCTCCCCATAGCCCTTAATTCCTTGTGACATCGAGAATTTATCAATCTCTGCCTTGAAGCCATTTAGTGTCCCGGCCTCCACTGCACTCTGCGGCAATGAATTCTACAGGCCCACCACTCTCTGGCTGAAGAAATGTCTCCGCATTTCTATTCTGAATTTACCCCCTCTAATTCTAAGGCTGTGTCCACGGGTCCTAGTCTCCTTACCTAACAGAAACAATTTCCTACTGTCCACCCTTTCCAAGCCATGTATTATCTTGTAAGTTTCTATTAGGTCTCACCTTAGTCTTCTAAACTCCAATGAATACAATCAGGATCCTCAGCCGTTCCTCATATGTTAGACCTACCATTCCAGGGATCATCCGTGTGAATCTCCGCTGGATACGCTCTAGTGCCAGTATGTCCTTCCTGAGGTGTGGGGACCAAAGCTGGACGCAGTACTCCAAATGGGGCCTAACCAGAGCTTTATAAAGTCTCAGTAGCACAACGGTGCTTTTATGTTCCAATCCTCTTGAGATAAATGACATTTATCATTGCTCTCTGTGCAAGAAAATTCCAAAGATGCACAATCCTCAAAGAGAGGATATTCTGCTTTATTTCAGTCTTAAATAGAGCACATAGAAAACACAAAATAGGAACAGATATAGACCATTTGGTCCATCAAGTTCAATCTAACAATCAGTATGATCAAGGGCGATTCTCCATCTTAAATGTCATACTCGCATGCTCTCTCCATACCCTTTTACACGTTTAAGTTCTAGAAATCTATCTATTTCTTTCTGAAATATATTTTGTGATTTTGCCTCCATAGCTTTCTGTGGTAGAGAATTCCACATGCTTGCCACCCACAGCGTAAAGACATTTCTCCTCCTCTCAGTATGAAATGGCCCACCATGTTTTTTGAGAATGTGACCCCTTATTCTGGATACCCCCAGCCAAGGGAAACATCCACTCTGTCCAGGCCGGAGAGAATCTTATGCGCTTCAAAGAGATTCCCTCTAATTTTTCTAAATTCTCATGAATACAGATGCAATTGATTCAATCACCCGCATACGACAAACCTCCCATCCTGTGCATACCCACTCTCTTTCAGTGACTGATGTACACAGTTATCTTTTGTACTTTAACCTTTCCAAATCTATCACCGTTTAAACAACATTCTGTCATTCTGGTTTTCCTATCAAAGTGGGCATCTTCACCTTAATCCACCAAACACTTGTTTAATTAGAACATAGAACAATACAGCACAGAACAGGCCCTTCGGCCCACGATGTTGTGCCGAACTTCTATCCTAGATTAAGCACCCATCCATGTACCTATCCAAATGCCGCTTAAAGGTCGCCAATGAATCTGACTCTACCACTCCCACGGGCAGCGCATTCCATGCCCCCACCACTCTCTGGGTAAAGAACCCACCCCTGACATCTCCCCAATTCTTTCCACCCTTCACCTTAAATTTATGTCCCCTTGTAACACTCTGTTGTACCCGGGGAAAAAGTTTCTGACTGTCTACTCCATCTATTCCTCTGATCATCTTATAAACCTCTATCAAGTCACCCCTCATCCTTCGCCGTTCCAACAAGAAAAGGCCGAGAACTCTCAACCTATCCTTGCTCTGCCAGTTCCTTGTTCTCCATTACTAATCCTCTTACCCAACTTTTTCCCGTTCTTGAAGTTTACTCTTATACTGTATTTTTTCCTCTTAATTGAACTCTTAGTCCTCCTCTGCCGAATTCTAAATTGCTTACAATGGTCAAGGTTGCTATTTCTTGAACAACTTTATTTGGCAGTTCTTTCGATCTAATACTGTCATTAATTTTTTTGTTAACTATGGGTGGGCCACATTTCCTGTTGTGCCCTTTCACTCAAAGGGAACATGTAACTGCTGCAATATATGCACTTCTTTAAATACTATTGGTTGCTGATCCACTTGTTAGGCCATTTAATCAAGTTATCCAGTCTATTACAACCAAAGCACTTCTCTTGTTTTTTTAGTTTTCTGTGCTTAGATTCAGTTCCCAATGAAGGATTCTATCATGTTATGGTCACCCCTTCCAAAAGGACCTCTCACAACAGATTATTGGTGAAACTCTTCTCATTGCACATAACTGTATCTAATATAGACTGCAGCCGAGTTGGTTCCTCAACATACTGGATTAAACATCTGTCTTATACATACTCCAGCAATTCATCAACCATAGTGCTAATGCAAACCTGGTTTGTCCAGTCTCTATGTAGAGTAAAATAATCCATGATTACAGTAGTATCCTTGTTCCATCATCTCTAATTTCCTGTTTATCACCATTCCTTAACTGTTTGGAGGCCAACAGAAGACTTGCACTGATATTTTCCACCCTTTATCTTTTCTGAACTCCACCAAACCTGATTCAACATCTGGATTTCCTGCATCAACATCCTTTCTCACGACTGTACAGATTTCGTCATTCACTAACAGTGCCATCCCAGTGTCTGTCCAACTATTTGTTGCCATTAATTCATCTATCTTATTGCGAATGCTCCATGAACCCAGATATGGTAGGTTTAGACTTGTCTTTTTGACATTTTTACATTTTCTTGTCTCCCAGCCCGATTTGCTGTGAGTCCTTGTTTCATCTTCCTTCGCTTGTTGTTTTCTACTTTTTTATGGGTGGCATCTAATTGAAGAATATAGTGAGATGCTTGGCAGAATCACATTAGATATTTGACAAGATCTGTCTTGATGTCAAGATCATCTCCCCACACCATTACTGAAGCAGCCTGGTGAGATTCTTTCTTGACAGCAACAACTTCTCAATTGACAATCAAAGAACAAAGAACAAAGAAAGAAAAGAACAAAGTGTATCCCCCTTAAACTTTCCATCTCTCACCTTGAAGGCATGACCTCTCATTATTGAATCCTTCACTCTGGGAAAATGCTTGTCTCTATCCACCCTGTCTATACCCTTCATGATTTTGTAAACCTCAATCAGGTCTCCCCTCAATCTCCTTTTTCTAGTGAAAACAAACCTAACCTACTCAACCTCTCTTCATAACTAGCACCTTCCATACCAGGCAACGTCCTCGTAAACCTTCTTTGCACCCTCTCCAAAGCGTCCACATCCTTTTGGTAATGTGGCGACCAGAACTGTACACAGTATTCTAAATGCAGTCGAACCAATGTCTTGTCCAATGTTAACATGACTTGCCAGCTCTTACACTCAATACCCGTCCAATGAAGGCAAGCATACTATATGCCTTCCTGACCACTCTATCCATCTGTGTAGCAACCTTCAGGGTACAATGGACCTGCACTTCCAGATCTCTCTGCCCATCAACTTTTCCCAAGGCTCTTCCGTTCATTGTATAATTCGTTCTAGAATTAGTTTTGCCTAAATGCATCACCTCACATTTGTCTGGACTGAAACCCATCTGCCACTTTTCTGCCCAACTCTCCAGTCTATCTATATCCTCCTCTATTCTCTGACAGTCCTTTATGCTTTCTGCTACTCCACCAATCTTCGTGTCATCTGCAAACTTGCTGATTGTACCAACAGTGCCCTCTTCCAGATCATTTATGTATATCACAAACAACAATGGCCCCAATACTGATCCCCTGTGGAACACCACTGGTCACCTTTCTCCATTTTGAGAAACTTCCTACAACTACTATTGTCTGTTTCCTGTTGCTCAACTAGTTCTTTATCCACCTAGCTAGAATACCCTGCACACTATGTGACTTCATTTTCTCCATTAGTTGACCATGGAGAACCTTATCAAACACCTCACTAAAGTCCATGTATATGACATCAACAGCCCTTCCTTCATCTATCAATTTGGTCACTTCCTCTAAAAACTCTATTAAATTGGTAAGGCATGATCTCCCCCGCACAAAACCATGTTGTCTATCACTGATAAGCCCATTCTTTTCTAAATATAAATAGATCCTGTCCCTCAGTACCCTCTCCAGCAACTTCCCCACCACCAACATCAGGCTCACTGGTCGGTAGTTACCCAGAATATCCCTACTACCCTTCTTGTACAGGGGGATAACCTGAGCAACCTTCCAGTCCTCCGGCACCTCACCTGTATTTAAGCATGCCACAAAGATATCTGTTAGGGCTATCTATTTCCTCTCTCGCCTCCCTCAGCAACCTGGGATAGATCCCATCCAGTCCTGGGGATTTGTCCATCTTAATAACCTCTAGCCTACTCAACACATCTTCCCTACTTGTGCCAATGTGATGCAGACTAATCAAACTTCTATCTCTAATCTCAAGATTTATCATGTTCCTCTCCTCAGTGAACACTGATGCAAAGTAATCGTTACCACTTGTTAAACACCTTGCTAACAACCCCTCTTGCCATGAGTTGCAATGTTACCAAACTTGACGTACAAACGTGACATGGAAACCAGAGTGGGTTCTGGGTGGATTCAACTTGCCGCTTGTTGCAAAAACCTTCTATGTTGAACACTGGCCACCAACATCTCAGGCACACTCCATCAGCACCAATCATATGCAATCCACTTCCATGGATATTTGCATCTGATGTATGTCAGCCTCTAAGAACCCTAATGACATACCTTTGTTGATACATCCACTTACAAGACACTTGTGCACTTCAATGCTTTACCTTGGGTTGCTTCGGCAATTATTATTGCAATGCAGACTCAGGGCACACCTAAAATAGAACTTCATGTTTTGAAATGTTATTTCCGTGTCTGTTGCAGACTTCACGATATTGAAAAGAAATCCATTTATTTGTAAAAATCCATTTCCGTTCCTTCAGTTAATTAAAGCCTCATAACAACAGACATTTAAATAAAATGTACAACTCCTTATAACATTGGAATTCAGGTCCACAGGTCCTCCTCAAAGAGTCTATGACCATTTGTGCCTCTCAACCAAAGAGTGCAATGAAAAGATTCCCACTGTGCCAATGTATGGGAGTGGAATCAGTTACACTGCACAAATTGAACAGTGGAAGTCTTCAGGTTTAACTCAACAAGCATGATAAGTGCAAGCTTGTTTTTTTAAACTTCAGGTGTGTCTTCGAAGATTTAAAAGGGAGGATACCTAAATTCCTTCAAAGAACAGTAATTTTCTTGGATAGGTGCCTTTAAAGTTGGCAGATTCTCTGAAAGCTTCCTTTAACAGGTCCTTTTCGTAGGTGTTTTTCACAGTTTTGAAAGTTGATTTTTGCAGACCTTTGACAGTTCTAATAACAATAATGAGTTAATGTGTTTTATACATATGGTTATAATCCCAACTGCTGTTACCACAGGACAAGTCAAGTCCGAGAGTGATAGATCAAAATTTCATGTGGTGATCTTACATTGAAACATAAGCATACAAGGCTGTAGATTTGGTTTTCATAAGAAACCAAATTACTACACAAAATAAAAAGAAACTAAATTAAAATGTCCAGTTAGACCGTCACCCAGTCCCTCAGCCATCTTAACATCTCAAAACTTATCCTTTATGCCTTCAGGGACTAAGAGTCACTGTCGAAAAGTGTTTATTTTCCAAAAGCAAATCTCTACAATATAAAAAACATCTTTCCATCCTTTATCTGTGTGCTTGTGCGTATATGGTTTTGCATTCATTAAAGAAAGCCAGTTGAGATTTTTTTTTAATTTTAAGTCTAATTTAGAGAAAGCATACAATTGGCCACATCAGAATAAAACAAGTAAATTTATGTTGTGAGCTGTGGAGAAGTGGGATTAGAAAGGGACATGCACTCCTTCGATCTCAGTTGTAACAATATATTTATAGAAGGTTTTACTGTCTGTTCTGTTCATTTTTTGACCGTTTGCTCTTATATTTCACTTTCTCCCCTTTGTTCTAAATCATTTTTCACATTTCTGAAATTGTCCCAATCTTTGGGCGAACCAAGAACTTCTGTAGTATTTGAACGCATCCTTAACTTTCTGAGTCGGCTGTGGATGGACACCGGGGAATCTTTTACTATTTACATTGATTAATCCTATCTTAGTATAATATTATTGCTCCTGTTTGCTTCAAATAAACTGTCCTGAATAACTTTGTGAACTCATCCTCCAGGCTACCTTCGATAATTTGATTCCTCTCATCTATATGAAGATTAAAACTGTCCATAATTATTGGGCATCCTGAAGAAGGGCTTTTGCCCAAAACATTGATTTTCCTGCTCCTTGGATGCTGCCTGACCTGCTGTGCTTTTCCAGCACCACTCTAATCTTGACTCTAATCTCCAGCATCTGCAGTACCCACTTTCGCCTGTCCACAATTATTGTCCACAACTCCGTATGAAGTACATACTCATCGATATTTACACCACAGGAGGAGGCCAATCAGTCTCTTTTGTCACCACTAGTCAACAAAAATATAACTACACCGAATCCAGCTTTTGGCCCATAACCCCGGAGGCTATCACAATGCAAGTGAATATATATATTTTGCTTAACTGTAACGATAGTTTCTGGCTCATTCATCTTTTCAGAGACAAAAATACGGCAGATGCTGGAATCCAAAGTAGACAAGCTGGAGGCTGGAAGAGCACAGCAAGCCAGGCAGCTTCAGGAGGTGGAGATGTCGACAGATTATACCCTAAACCTTCTCCACCTCAATCACCTTTTCAGGCAGACAGTTCTAGACTCACATAAACCTCTGGGTTAAAAAGTCTATCCTCAACTCCCCTCTTACACCTCTTACCTTAAATCTATGTTCCCCACCCCTGTTACTAGAGAATGAAGTTTCCTATTCACCCTATCGATGCCCTTTATAACTTCATGCATGGTGGTCAGGTTGCCTCTCAACCTTTGTGGCTCAGAGCAAAATAACTTTGTTGGTCAGAGTATTGAGTACAGGAGTTGGGAGGTCATGTTGCAGCTGTACAGGACATTGGTTAGGCCACTGTTGGAATATTGCATATAATTCTGGTCTCCTTCCTATCAGAAGGATGTTGTGAAACTTGAAAGGGTTCAGAAAAGATTTACAAGGATGTTGCCAAGGTTGGAGGATTTGAGCTACAGGGAGAGGCTGAACAGACTGGGGCTGTTTTCCCTGGAGCGTCGGAGGCTGAGGGGCGACCTTATAGAAGTTTACAAAATTGTGAGGGGCATAATAGACAAAGTCTTTTCCCTGGGATAGGGGAGTCCAGAACTAGAGAGGATAGATTTATGGTGATAAAAGAGACCTAAGGGCAATGTTTTTACAAAGAGGGTGGTACGTATATGGAATGAGCTGAGAGAGGAAGTGGTGGAGGCTGGTACAATTGCAACATTTAAAAGGCACCTGGATGGGCATATGAATAGGAAGGGTTTAGAGGGATATGAGCCAAGTGCTGGCAAATGGAATTAGATTAGGTTAGGATATCTGGTCAGCATGGACGGGTTGGACCCAAGGGTCTGTTTCTGTGCTGTACGTCTCTATGAATATGACTCTATGACTATAATGTCTATCTAATTTTTCCTCATAGCTCACAGTCCCCAGCCCAAGCAGCATTTGGTAAATCTCCTCTGCACCCTCTCGGATGTGATCACATTCTTCCTACACTGTGGTGACCAGAACTGCATGCACTATTTCACCTCCATTTCCTCCCTTCCTGAACTACTCGATCCTCTTGAATGTTTGAGTCCCAGCCTTGTTCACCTCATAACTAGGTCTTAAGAATGGCTATCATATCATTTTAATTTATTTATATTTTTGTGATTGAACTAACCATATTGTTACAATAGTTGTGAGCATTAAAATAACAGCTTTCAATTCGGTTTAACATTTACCATTTTCCTTGTTCTGCCTCAAATTGCACGCGCTTTACCTTCTAGTTATCATCTGCATTGCAACCTCACACTATTGTCTTGTCTCTGTTTATTTAACTTTCAATGTCTCCCTTCATGAGAACTCTCACCCACATTTTTTAGTTTAATGTTCTCTCTGCAGCTTCAGTTTTAAGATTTACCAAGTACTGACCTCAGTGTGGTTCGGGTGAAGACTGTCCTAGTGGTTCAGCATCCCCTTTCTATGATAGTGGTGTCAGTGCATCATTAATCAAAACCCATTTCTCTCACTCTAATCTTTGAGCCACAAAATGTTTTTGGATTTTATTTATCCTATCCCAATTTTCTCCCAACTCAGGTAGCATTCCAGAAATTGTCACCTTGTCGTTTTACCCTTTAATTTAGATCCCAGCTGCTTACTTCCTTAGAAGAATCCCTTGCCTGGTCCTAACTATGTCATTGGTGCCCAAGTGGCCCACAGCAACAGAATTTGTTCCATCCCACTGCTGAACTGAAACAATTTGCAAATATTTGGGGGAAAGGCGGGATGATGATGCCAAGCCATTATGCTCATTTGGAGAGCTGCTGCTGACATGATGGGCCAAATGGCCTCCTTCTGTGTTGCAACACTTCTGTGATTCTATAGTTGTGCTGAATTCCTCTCCAGCTAGCCCCCCTCCCCCCCCACCCACCACCCCACCTTCCACCCACCCCTCCCGACCTGTGGCTTCAGGCAGGCAACAAAGCCTTTCACTTTCATGTCCTCAGCATCAAAATTGGCTGAACGATAGGAGATAGAGGGTGGTTGTAGAGTCATAGAGTCGTAGAGATGTACAGCATGGAAACAGACCCTTCGGTCCAACTCGTCCATGCCGTCCAGATATCCCAACCCAATCTAGTCTCACCTACCAGCACCCAACCCATATCCCTCGAAACCCTTCCTGAAGCCAGACGGCAACTCGAGGACACCTCCTCCTACCACCCCCTCGACCATGACCCCACCCCCCCATCACCAAACCATCACCTCCCAGACCATACAGAACCGCATAACCTGAGGAGATCTCCCACCCACAGCTTCCAACCTCATAGTCCGGGAACCCTGCACTGCCCGGTTCTACCTCCTTCCCAAGATCCACAAACCTGACCACCCTGGCCGACCCATTGTCTCAGCCTGCTCCTGCCCCACCGAACTCATCTCCACCTATCTTGACACTGTCCTATCCCCCCTACTCCAGGAACTCCCCACATACGTTCGAGATACCACCCACGCCCTCCACCTCCTCCAAGACTTCCATTTTCCCAGCCCCCAACGCCTCATCTTCACCATGGATATCCAATCCCTCTACACCTCCATCCGCCATGACCAGGGCCTCCAAGCCCTCCGTTTCTTCCTCTCCCGACATCCCCAACAGTACCCTTCCACTGACACTCTCATTCGTTTGACTGAACTGGTCCTCACCCCTAACAATTTCTCCTTTGAATCCTCCCACTTCCTCCAGACCAAAGGGGTAGCCATGGGCACCCATATGGGCCCCAGCTATGCCTGTCTCTTTGTTGGCTACGTAGAACAGTCCATCTTCCGTAATTACACCGGCACCACTCCCCACCTCTTCCTCCACAACATTGATGACTGCATTGGCGCCACCTCGTGCTCCCGCAAGGAGGTTGAGCAATTCATCAACTTCATCAACACATTCCACCCCGACCTTAAATTTACCTGGACCATCTCTGACACCTCCCTCCCCTTCCTGGACCTCTCCATCTCCATTAATGACGACCAACTTGACACTGACATTTCTTACAAATCCACCGACTCCCACAGCTACGTGGATTACACCTCTTCCCACCCTACCTCCTGCAAAAATGCCATCCTGTATTCCCAATTCCTCCGCCTCTGCCGTATCTGCTCCCAGGAGGACCAGTCCACCACAGAACACACCAGATGGCCTCCTTCTTTAGAGACCACAATTTCCCTTCCCACATGGTTAAAGATGCCCTCCAACGCATCTCGTCTACATCCCACACCTCCGCCCTCAAACCCCACCCTCCAATCATAACAAGGACAGAACGCCCCTGGTGCTCACCTTCCACCCTACCAACCTTCGCATAAACCAAATCATCCGCCCACATTTCCGCCACCTCCAAAAAGACCCCATCACCAGGGATATATTTCCCTCCCCACTCCTTTCCGCCTTCCGCAAAGACCGTTCCCTCCGTGACTACCTGGTCAGGTCCATGCCCCCCTACAACCCACCCTCCCATCCTGGCACCTTCCCCTGCCACCGCAGGAACTGTAAAACCTGTGCCCATACCTCCTCCCTCACCTCTATCCAAGGCCCTAAAGGAGCCTTCCACATCCATGAAGGTTTTACCTGCACATCCACTAATATCATTTATTGTATCCGTTGCTCCCGATGCGGTCTCCTCTACATTGGGGAGACTGTGCACCTCCTCGCAGAGCGCTTTAGGGAACATCTCCGCACCATTCCGGGACACCCGCACCAATCAACCCCACCGTCCTGTGGCCCAACATTTCAACTCCCCCTCCCACTCTGCCGAGGACATGCAGGTCCTGGGCCTCCTTCACCACCACTCCCTCACCACCAGACGCCTGGAGGAAGAACGCCTCATCTTCCGCCTGGGAACACTCCAACCCCAGGGCATCAATATGGATTTCACCAGTTTCCTCATTTCCCCTCCCCCACCTCACCCCAGCTCCAACCTTTCAGCTCAGCACCATCCTCATGACCTGTCCTACCTGCCTATCTTCCTTTCCACCTATCCACTCCACCCTCCCCTCTGACCTATCACCTTCATCCCCTCCCCCACTCACCTATTGTACTCTCTGCTGCTTTCTCCCCACCCCCACCTCCCTCTCATTTATCTCTCCACCCTGCAGGCACTCTGCCCCTATTCCTGACGAAGGGCTTTTGCCCGAAACGTCGATTATCAAGCTCCTTGGATGCTGCTGTGCTTTTCCAGCACCACTCTAATCTAGACTCTGGTTTCCAGGATCTGCAGTCCTTGTTTTTACCTTCCTATTCATATACCCATTCAGTTGCCTTTTAAATGTTGTAATTGTAACATCCTCCAGCACTTCCCCTGGCAGCTCATTCCAGACACGTATCACCCTCTGCGTGAAAAAGTTTCCCCTTAGGTCTCTTTTATATCTTTCCCCTTTCACCATAAATGTATGGCCTCTAGCTCTGGACTCCCCCACCTGAGGGAAAAGACTTTGTCTATTTACCCTATCCATGCCCCTCATGATTTTATAAACCTTTATAAGGTCACCCCTCAGCCTCTGACACTCCAGGGAAAGCAGCCCCAGCCTCTTTAACTGATTACTCTTTGAAATGGAGGCATTGACCAGTGGCGTGCCACAACGGTGGGTGCTGAGTCCACTGCTTTTTGTCATTTATATAAATGATTTAGATGTGAATATGAGGCATGGTTAGTAAGTTTGCAGCTGACACCAAAATAGGCGGTGTAGCGGACAGTGAAGAATGTTACCTGAGAGTACAATGGGACCTGGATCCAATCAGCCAATGGGTCGAGGAGTGACAGCTGGAGTTAAAGTTAGAAAAATGTGAGGTTTTGCATTTTCGTAAAGCTAACTAGGGCAGGGTCTATATAGTTAATGGTAGGGCCCTGGGGAATGTTGCCAAACAAAGAGACCTACGTGTGTGGGCAGGTAATTCCTTGAAAGTGGAGTCGCACATAGTCAGGGTGGTGAAGAAGGCATTCTAACGCTTACCTGCTTTGGTCAGAACACTAAATATAGGAGGTGAGATATCATGTTGCCCTCTGCAGGACATTGGTGAGGCCACTTTTAGAATACTGTGGACAATTCTGGTCACCCTTCAATAACAAAGATTTTGTTAAACTTGAGAGGGTGCAGAAAAGATTTACAATGATGTTGCCGTGACTGGAGAGTTTGAAATGTAGGGAGAGGCTGAATAGGCTGGAGTGTCCCTGGAGTGTCAGATCTTATAGAGGTTTATAAAATTATGAGGGGCATGGTTGAATAAGCAAGATCTTTGTCCAAGGGGGAGGGAGAAGCTCAAAATTAGAGGGCATAGGTTTCAGATGAGAGGAGTAAGATTTAAAAGGGATTTGAGGGGTAATTTTCTCATGCAGAGAGTGGTGCATGTATGGAACAAGCTGCCAGAGGAAGTGGTGGAGACTGGTACAATTACAACATTTAAAAGGTATCTGGATGGGTATATGCAGAGAAAGGGTTTAGAGGGACACAGACCAAATGCTGGAAAATGGGGCTAGGTCACATTGGAGTATCTGGCTGGCATGGATGAGTTGGACCAAAGGGTCTGTTTCTATGCTTTATGACTCTATGATAGCAAGCACTACCTATCTACCTAACTGTATTGTCTGCTTCCTCAATTACATTGCTTTTCGCTCCCAAACTTGAATGGCCACTGCACAATGGTACTGATGTCAGTTCATTCATCCTCTCTTAAGTCCCTACTGTCATGCACAAAATGTGCAAGAACATCAAATCTGTTAGACAACTGCAAAGGCTGAGGCTCCTTTCCGATGGTACTGCTTCCATGTCAAAGGTTGTTAAGTTATACAGGGTAGTACTTAGTATTATATGAGGAAGCTACAATTAATCAAATTTTAAATAAACTACACATTCCCATGCCCTTAGGTCTTCTTGATCAAAGATCATCACAACCACAATAGTCACCCATGTCATTCGCCCTAGACACATGACACTATTAGCAGTTTCAAGGTTCTTTAAAATGGCCTCCGGTACACAGGGTCCCTCACTTTTCAAACCAATTGAGTTCACTCTTGAGTGATGTTCACTGCCAGATGTTCTCCACTCAAGGTCCATGAACTAAATGCCACAGTTCTCCAAGCCTTCTGAGCTAGGTTCACAACAGCCTTGATGGCAGAGATCATTTCAGCTAATCCCCTTAATAAACTCTGTTATAAGTTCTGGTCAGCTCTGGAAAACTTGAAGAAGTAAAATTGTCCTAGTCACAATCACTGCCATCTCCTGTTGTTAGCTTTCAGTCCTGTTTTACTGTATTAGGCACAACGTTTATTGTGAAGACACTGTTCATTCCAATGCTGGAACCCCCTTTTGCTCTCAGCTCTCTTTTGTGTCTGCTAGTCACACAGGTTTTGCATGTTAACTTGCTTCATATTGTTATTGCTTCCAGGTCAAAGGATCACTGAGTCATATGGAGCAATACTCCTTATCATCCGAAGGATTATAATTAATCCTTTGAGAATTGATGGACTCTTAAAAACCCTTTTCATCCCTAGAAAAAATGATGGATTCACAATAATTTAAATAAATCACAAATTTTCCTTAATACACTGTTTCAAGGTTAAATGTTGTCATTCTAATTAAGTTTATCTTGCGGTTATGTTAAATAATCCAATATGGGATTGGGTTTGGGCTGGGGTTAGAGTTAAAATGGAGGGACAATAGAAAGAGAAAGATGGGGACAAGATGTGATAACTGGGTTTGGGATTGTAGGATGAGCTGGTGAAATGTGAGGCTTCAGTGTAGTGGCAAACAAGGCAAGTCAAGAACCACATTGTTTGTGATCGACATGACTGAAAGGGTTTTTAAGATTCCATCATGTGTGGGATCCGGAGGAGAACTGATCCTTCAAACTTCATTTTCAGTTCAGCAGCCTAAAACCTCATACTAGGGTATGTGGTCAGTTTTATGGCCTGCTTTCTGAGTGCAGTTAACACTGGCATCAGCTATTCTGAAGACACATCAGACTCGAGACATTAACTCTGTTTCTCTCTCCACAGATGCTCCCAGACTAATGAGTTTTCCAGCACTCTCCATTTGTGTTATTGTCATGAGCTGCACTGGGGAAGACCATTCTTGAAGTGGTAGATTCTTATATACAGTGGAACAAATGCATGTTGCAAGTGTAAATGCTGGATGCCTTTATCATTCCTTTACTGATGGTGCTGGTGTTTTTCCAGCAGGTAATACACAAACCTGCTTCCTCTCCACCATTTTGTAGACATGGTAGGCCAGTTCATGCCTTAATGAAGAGTGTTGTGCAGCTTACTACTTCAGCCATTAATTTGGAAATTAACAGAAAATTCTATGTTTATCCGACATTTAGTTTGAACAGCAGACCCTGTTACATCGTCTGTAAAATTTGGAATCATTGTATTAATGTCATTAATACAAGCAAAAACTGGCAGCAAAGCATTTATTTTAATTTTAATTTAATGTTTATACACACCTGTAATAGAGGTTAGATCAGAGTGGTGCTGGAAAAGCACAGCAGGTCAGGCAGCATCCAAGGAGCAGGAAAATTGACATATGGGGCAAATGCCATTCATCAGGAATAGAGGCAGGAAGCCTCCAGGGTGGAGAGATAAAAGGGAGGGGGGGGGGAAATGGGGCCGGGGAGAAGGTAGCAAAGAGTACAATAGGTGAATGGGGGGTGGGGATGGAGGTGATAGGTCAAGGGGAGGGTGGAGTGGATAGGTGGGAAGGGAGATTGGTAGGTCGGACAGGTCATGGGGACAGTGCTCAGCTGGAAGGTTGGAGCTGGGATAAGGTGGGGGGAGGGGAAATGAGGAAACTGGTGAAATCCGCCTCCACGCTGATCTCCGTCCCCGCCCCCACACCCAACCCCCGCCCCCACTCCCAGCTTCAGCCCCACACCAGGTCCTAGATCCCAACCCTGCCGTGTTTTCACCATCCCTCCAGAACTACCCCTCTCTGAGGATGAAAGATCAGTCCTCATCAGAGGCCTCACCTTCATTCCCCTACACTCTCGGATTAACGAGTTCAACACGTGGTGAGACATCGAACAATTCTTCCGCCGCCTTCGCCTCCGCGCCTACTTCTTCAACCA
The DNA here is from genome assembly GCF_047496795.1 of Chiloscyllium punctatum. Lineage (NCBI taxonomy): Eukaryota > Metazoa > Chordata > Chondrichthyes > Orectolobiformes > Hemiscylliidae > Chiloscyllium > Chiloscyllium punctatum. Next base: position 96,235,213 of record NC_092746.1, read on the forward strand.
AGATTCTAGCCCTCCCTCTGACGACCCCTTCTCCCACCTCCAATACACCCCATCCACCTGGACACCCCGTGCTGGCCTCTTACCCGCCCTCGATTTCTTCATAGCGAACTGCCGCCTTGACAGTAACCGCTTCAACTTCTCCACCCCTCTCACCCACTCCAACTTCTCACCCTCCGAACGTGCAGCCCTCCACTCCCTCTGTTTCAACCCCAACCTCACTATCAAACCAGCAGACAAGGGAGGCGCGGTGGTATTTTGGCGCATCGACCTTTACACCGCTGAGGCTAAACGCCAGCTCGCGGACACCTCCTCCTACTGCCCCCTTGACCATGACCCCACCTCCCACCACCAAACCATCATCTCCCAGACCATCCATAACCTCATCACCTCAGGGGACCTCCCATCCACCACCTCCAACAACCCCGCACCGCCCGTTTCTACCTCCTGCCCAAAATCTACAAACCTGACTGCCCCGGCCGACCCATTGCCTCAGCCTGCTCCTGCCCCACCGAACCCATCTCTGCATACCTCGACACTGTTCTGTCCCCCTTAGTCCAAGAACTCCCCACCTACGTTCGGGACACTAGCCACGCCCTCCACCTCCTCCATGATTTTCGTTTCCCCGGTCCCCAACGCCTTATCTTCACCATGGACATCCAGTCCCTATACACCTCCATCCCCCATCACGAAGGCCTCAAAGCCCTCCGCTTCTTCCTTTCCCGCCGACCCAACCAGTACCCTTCCACTGACACCCTTCTTCAACTGACTGAACTGGTCCTCACCCTGAACAACTTCTCTTTCCAATCCTCCCACTTCCTCTAAACCAAAGGAGTAGCCATGGGCAGCCGCATGGGCCCCAGCTATGCCTGCCTCTTCGTAGGATATTTGGAACAGTCCATCTTCCGCAGCTACATTGGCACCACCCCCCACCTTTTCCTCCGCTACATCGATGACTGTATCAGCGCTGCCTCGTGCTCCCACGAGGAGGTTGAACAGTTCATCCACTTTACCAACACCTTCCATCCCAACCTCAAATTTACCTGGACCGTCTCAGACTCCTCCCTCCCCTTCCTAGACCTTTCCATTTCTATCTCGGGCGACTGAATCAACACGGACATTTACTATAAACCGACCGACTCCCACAACTACCTAGACTACACCTCGTCCCACCCTGCCCCCTGTAAAAACGCCATCCCATATTCCCAATTCCTTTGTCTCTGCCGCATCTGCTCCCAGGAGGACCAATTCCAATACCGAACAACCCAGATGGCCTCCTTCTTCAAAGACCGCAATTTCCCCCCAGGCGTGATCGACGATGTCCTCCACCACATCTCCTCCACTTCCCGCTCCTCCACCCTTGAACCCCGCCCCTCCAATCGCTACCAGGACAGAACCCCACTGGTCCTCACCTACCACCCCACCAACCTCCATATATATCGTATCATCCATCGCCATTTCCGCCACCTCCAAACAGACCCCACCACCAGGGATATATTTCCCTCCCCTCCCCTATCAGCATTCCGAAAAGACCACTCCCTCCATGACTCCCTCGTCAGGTCCAACCCAATCTCCACTCCCGGCACCTTCTCCTGCAACCGCAAGACGGTTGGAGGAAGAGCGTCTCATCTTCCGCCTAGGAACCCTCCAACCACAAGGGATGAACTCAGATTTCTCCAGTTTCCACATTTCCCCTCCCCCCCACCTTGTCTCAGTCAAATCCCTCAAATTCAGCACCACCTTCCTAACCTGCAAACTTCTTCCTGACCTCTCCGCCCCCACCCCCTCTCCGGCCTATCACCCTCACCTTAACCTCCTTCCACCTATCGCATTCCCAACACCCCTCCCCCAAGTCCCTCCTCCCTACCTTTTATCTTAGCCTGCTGGACACACTTTCCTCCTTCCTGAAAAAGGGCTCATGCCCGAAACATCGATTCTCCTGCTCCTTGGATGCTGCCTGACCTGCTGCGCTTTTCCAGCAACACATTTTCAGCTCTGATCTCCAGCATCTGCAGTCCTTACTTTCTCCCCTAACTAGAAAATATTCTAGAAACTATAAAATAAGGCCCAATTTTGAGAAATCTCTTGATGTCAATGGAAACTAAAGGCAAAGAGATTACGTAATCTAAGAAATGAAGGTTACTGATCATGAACAGATTCAATTGTTGTGAATTACATGGAAACATTACCATGGTGAAGGGGAAGTGGTAGTCAGAAATGTACTTTGTTATTTTTTTAAAGTGAGTATTTTCAGATTTTCAGCCCCAATGCTTACCAACTGAGTCACGATTTATGGAAAACTTTTCACAGTTCAACCACAATTGGCAGTTCTTTATGTCTTTTTTTCCCTTAATTCATTTGTAAAAAGGACTGAACCATTATTCAGTTAATGCCATTTTGCAAACACAGCATTTAAAAAATGCTAAATCTGGAGGATTCCTTCCTCTTATGTCTGTTATTGTAAAGCTTGTGAACTTTGCTAAAACATGATTCACACAATAAATACTCATCACACGAATACACTTCCACAAAAGCAATTCTGATTCATGTTTGCTCACGACAATCATTTACCATTTGGCAGAAGAACTGTGTCTCCCTGTAATATGTTGCCACCCACACATTTTGACAGTAAGAGACACAGCAATTTTCACTCTGAATGGAATTTTCCATTTGCTTGCTCCATTCACACAAGATCCAATGGGTTTTTTTTATATCGATGACCACAGGGCCTCCAGCAGACCTGACTAACCAGGTTGTCAGAACAAAACTACATATATGCTTTCTCAAACAAACGCCTCTGCCCTTGTGGTGGTGTCGCACTGACACCTGGTGGCAGGGTATGCAATTTGTTCTGCAGCTTTTAAACACATTTTCATGGGGACTCTTAACTTTTTATCAGTCACACACACTTTGATGATTTCAGCCTTTAAAATAAAACCAGATTTAATTTCAGACAGGATGCATCAAAGTAGAATCTCAATTATATAATAAAACAACTCTTCTTACTCTATCATAATTGCAATGACACTTAAGGAAAAAACAATATTAATTAAGAAGAACCAATTAATTCCAAAGAGTTTGGCGTAACGACGTTTTAGTATATAGCAAGATAGTGATGAAGGATTACACCCTAATCAATATGGGAAGGCTACACAATAAGTTGTCAGCCTTATTGCAGCTTCCAATGTGGATCCATTAAGTTTTGTGTTTTCAGATACTGCTGCTGCTGCCAGCATGTCATATCATCTGATTATCAACCACCAGTGGCTTGAGGATTGGGTAGATTTCTGCCACAGATCTTCCTATCCATACTGAGCCTGTTTAATTATCAGACTGTAGAATCTAAATAAGAAGAGGCCTTTTTAAAATTTGTGTTAACTAGATATGGGAATCACTGGCTGGGACAGCATTTATTCCCCATTCCTAATTATTCTTCCATCTGAATGGCTTGCTAGGACCGTTTCAGAGGGCAGTTAAGAGTCAATCATATTGCTGTGGGTCTGGAGTCACATGCAGGTCAAAGGATAACAGGAATAATGCCATAAAACATATTAGTGAACCAGATTTGTTTTTAAAACAACAATAGTTACTTGGTCACCATTTGGGTCACTTCTAACTCCAGACTTTTCCATTGAATTCAAATTATAACCATTTGCCATTGTGGGATTCAAAACAATGATTAGAGAGCATTAACCTTGGGTTCTTGGATTACTAGGCCAGTGACATTACCAGCACACCACTCACCCTCCCGTGTATCTTACATAAAAGGCACACTTTATTACATGACAGCAATATGTACAATTCATATGAACTGTTTAAGTATAATTAGAGATATCAGTATGTCATGTTGGTCTCCATCAGGATCTCATACAAGAACAGCTGTTTTTCTGCCCAATGACAGTGACATCATCAAGTTGGGTGGAACCAATTTACCTTCAGCATTACATCTTTCAAAATTATTACTCCATTCAACAATTGACACCTAGTGTGGTACTGAATGACATTGAGGATTAAGGCATCACTTTCAATCAGAGATAAATTTTGAGAGAGCTACTGTCACCCAATGCAAAGCAAAAGACAAGTGCAATTCGCACAACATCGCGGGCCGAAGGTCCTGTACTGCACTGTAATGTTCTATGTTCTATGCTCTATAATTTCAATATTATCCACCCAGGCAAGCAGGAAGGAAGAAATTCAACCCACTTCAACATGTGCCACTTCAACACTCCACCCTGTTCCCTGGCCAAAATCTCTGTCTCAGGCTTGCTGCAGTGGTCCAGTGATGCTCAGTGCAAGTTGGAAGAAAAACACCTCATTTTCTGCTTTGGGCCTTGACAGCTTTCTGGACTCAATATTGAGTTCAGCACTTTTCCAGCTTGAACTCTCCCATGTCCTAATCCTGAACTCCACACACTAGACCTTGTTATCATATGGTCTGCTATTACACACAACCTATGGTTAGCCACTAACAGCTCTAACAGTTGTTCACCCTCCTGGCCAGATCATTGTCCATCCCCTTGTCTGTCTAACAGTTCTTCTCTCTATTTGGGATCAATCTCTATCTATTATTTACTCCTTACTCCACTCCTCCACTCTATCTTCTGCATAAAAAAACCACCACCATTTTCCTAGATGCCATCAGTTCTGAGGAAGGGTCACCAGACGTGAAACGTGAACTCTGATTTCTCTCTACAGATGCTGCCAGACCTGCTGAGCTTTTCCAGCAACTTCTGTTTTCATTTCTGATTTCCAGCATCCGCAGTTCTTTCAATTTTTATTGAGGAAGCAATTAACCAAGGTTTCATTTCTGACAGTTATTCAGGAATTATTGGCACGGGTGAGTGGGTGGACAGCATTAAATCTGACTTGACACCCAATATCATCAAATGATCAAACCACAACATAGTTTCATCAGGAGGAGTAGTCATCGAGATAGAAGGATGTGAGGAAGCCAAGTGTTGGTCGAACTGTGCTCCAGCAGAAGTTGGGAGCTTCAATAAAAATATTCATTTAAAAATTCAATTTATTCAAATAAACCACTTTGAATTTGAAACATTAACTCTGGTTCTTTTGCCACGGATGCTGCCAGACTCCAGCTCGTTCTATTTTACTTTCAAATTTCCAGCATCTGCAGTATTTTCTTTAGATATAAATAAAACACTGCATTGTTTTAGAGCAAGATGGAGACGTGTAGCTAAAGCGGAAGAAAACGAGATGTTTCCAGGTTCCAAGCCAGTTTCCAAAACGGTCTCTGCGAATCGCTCCGTTCAAATGATAAACAGGAAAAATAACTTTAAGAGAACAAGCCTGGGATGGAAATTGGAGTCAAGTGAATCTGTTCTGGAATACTGGGATGGGAGCCATTTCCCAAGGTATTGGAGGCAGGTCTGCAGCGAGAGAAGCCAGGAAGTAATTAGTAGCATGTGTTCATTGGGATCCCTAAAATTTATCTTTGATGGCATTGACAAGGTGGGAGCTGCTTGGCCTGACAGCAGCCTATGGCAGTAGTTGCAGGAAGCCAATTAAAGATATTTTCCCAGGGTGGTGACAGTTTCCTGGCTGGGGTTCCTGCTGTGCCTGCTGCTCCCATCCTCACAGAAGGTGACAGCTCAGAGGAAGACTAGAACATCATGAAACAAATATCAAGCACATCCACAGGTAAACTGTCTCAAGGGGAGGCATTTCCCCTGCAGCTAGATTCACCATTTAGATCTGGGCATTAGAATTCATCTGTTTGTTTTTATTTTATTGTTCAAATGGACACAGAGGTGCTGCAAGAGCAGCACTTGCTGCCCCTGTCTATTTGCCCTTGAGAGGTCGTGGTGATCTGCTGTAGTCCATCTTGTGGCACTCTCTCCTTCCTCTGAGCCGTGCACACCAGTCTTCATTGGGCTGCTCACTGACTACCCTGGCTCTTGTCTGCTCAGCCTGGCCCTTCCCTATCAGAGTTCCTGGATACAGATTCTCAATGAGCTGGCTCCAGTTACAACGTGGAGACAGTGAAGTCTGCAGATGCTGGAGATCAGAGTTGAGAGTGTGTTGCTGGAAAAGCGCAGCAGGTCAGGCAGCATCCGAAGTGCAGGAAAATCGACATTTCGGGCCGGAGCCCTTCATCAGTTACAACATGCCTAAATGTCCTGCTCCTCTCTTTTCCCAATCTAGAATTCAATCAGATGGATGCACTAAGACACTGGTAGTAAAACTCAATCTTGGGTATCTGACACTGATTTGACGGTTTTGTAAACATTCACTCAGAGATAGTAAGAACTGCAGATGCTGGAGAGCCAGAGTGGAGCTGGAAAAAGCACAGCAGATCAAGCAATGTCAGAGGAGAAGGGGAGTCGATGGTTCAGATTCCCAGCCCCCACCTCATTCCAGGCCCATCCCTCCCTCTCCACCCCCAACCCCTTAACCTGACCCTACTCATCCACCTTCCTTCCCACCTTAATGTTCTATCCTTCCCACTGACCAATCAGACCTGCATCCACCTATCACCATCCCACCAACCTTTCTCCCAGCTCCACCCTCCTCACTATTTATTTTGTGGCCCCTTTCCCCTCCCCTAGTCCTGATGAAAACTTCTGACCTGAAACCTCAAACATCCACTAAGGCCTGATCATGATCCATTAGTCAACATGACTCACAACCAGAACATGAACCTGTCTTTCATTCTAATGGTCAACAGATAAATTGGGAAGTCAATCTCAGAGCTGGCGATGGTAATAACTAACATTATTATCACTGGAAAGATGGACACCTTGCCAGACATTTTTGTCTTTTATAGTATCAGCACAAAAGCAACAATGTCAAATTTCAAAAGATCTGAAAAATTCATAATGAAGAAAGAAGGTGGCTGATAATAATTGACCATAACATTGCCATGGAGTAAGTAACAGGGAACTATTAGTGGTTTTCCAAGCATCCAGGTGACTAAGTTGTGAGGTTTGAAAATATTGCTTTTGTTTGTAGAGAATGAGTCCCATACATGGGGATGTTTGTTGTTTTTAGCAAGCAGAAATGAGCCATGTTAGAAGCTTGAATGATTGTCTTAAATGTATTTTTAGTGTAGTTTTCAGCACACTCAGAATCGTTTAGCCAGCGCTGCCCAATTGTTGAAGCACGTCTAGTCGAAGGCTTTTAATTTTGGGTTATGCAAAAGTGGAGAAAGTGAGGACTGCAGATGCCGGAGATCAGAGCTGAAAATGTGTTGCTGGAAATGCGCAGCAGGTCAGGCAGCATCCAAGGAACAGGAGAATCGACGTTTCGGGCATCGATTCTTGAAGAAGGGCTGATGCCCGAGACGTCGATTCTCCTTTTATGCAAAAGTGAGCAGGTTCAGTCTCAGCTGTGTTCTGCTTATTGCAAACAATGGAAGAAGCATTGTATTTGATTCCATTCGCGAATCACTGTCACATTCGGCTTACGTAGTGAGTATCCCACTGGTCCTGGAACTCGTGCATTTCATTGGTCAGTTGTGTAGCAAGCACAATACCTTTGTGGTTGATGGAAGCATCCCATTTGAGGAAAATACCACTTACGTAGCAGCATGAAATAGTTTGTTTAAGCTGTTGATCAAATGTTGAGATACTTTGCCATGCTTATGTATATTCTGGTAAAATGCTCAGGTGAGATGGCCTTTGGTCCCTTTGTGAGATTGCACAATACCTTGTGAGTATTGATCTGATCTGAATAACTACTGTCCCATTTCTGCATCAAGCTGTCAGGGTGAACAAATGGCTCGGACCTTATTCCCAAGATTGCCAATAAGACCACCGTTTAGGCCATGGAACTACACAAATCCCAAAATGCACATTGACCTGTGAAGACAGGGATGTGGAAATCCATAAAAGCTGACAAAGGCCTTAATGTTCCAACTCTTGGGTTTACTCAGAAACTCTACAGGCCCCTACATAGATATAGGGGAGAGCAGAATGGAAGGATCAGCAGACTTTACTGGGCAACTTACACAGTGCAGAATTAAGGAGACAGGTTCAGTTCAAGGTGTACAAAATAATGAGAGGAATAGATAGAGTCAATAGAAAGAGACTTTTCCCCAGGGCAGGAGTGACTGGTACAAGAAGCCACCGTTTGAATATATTAGGAGGAAGGTATAAAAGAGACATCAGAGGTAGATTCTTTACGCAGAAAGTTGTGAATGCATGGAATGAATGGCCAGCGGTGGTGGTGGAAGCAGAGACATTGGGGACATTTAAGCGACTGCTGGACATGCACATGGACAGCAGTGAGTTGAAGTTAAGTTACTATATTTTATGTTAGGATTAAACCTCGGCACAACATCGTGGGCCAAAGAGCCTGTTCTGTGCTGTACTTTTCTATGTTCTATGTTCTATGTTCTATGTTCTCTGTCAGGTATTCAGTGTGTCCTCAGATATAGCACAAGTGACATGCCTGGATTCTAACTGTTGGAAGTGTACATCACTGATTGACCACTCTCAGATGAGGTGAAATCATTTGGAAAATAACATTAAAAAGTGTTATGAATTTTCACAAGAAAGGAAAGCATTGATTCCTTAGACAGAGTTCACATAGTGTCATGAGTCATGAAACATATTTCACAATGATTCACACCATTTACAGGTAACTGCATGCTTGAGCTTGTAGTTCAAATAGATTCACTAAATTGCCTCATTTGTTGTCTTTTATCATGTCTTGTAAATCCTCAACTCATCAATATAACTTGCTGGAGCCTGGTCTATTAACTGAGAATACAGAGAACAATGCAGTTTCTTCAGTCTAAGGAAACCCAATATGACCCCGGCCCTATATCCATTGGTGACTTACCTGAGCTCATTGCTGCAGGCGAGTCACCGGCTGACTTTACCAATTCAACCTTTAGGGGGAGCCAAACAGTAAACACAGAGGAACCTTGATTATATGGCATTCGATTATCTGAATTTTGGATTATCCGGCAAGATCGCAGGCTTGGCTAAACTGTGTTATCCGGTATTCAATGATCCAAACATTCAATTATCTGATAAAATACACCCTGCCCATGTTGTTTGGATAACTGAGATTCTTCTGTACATGTTCCAAGAGGACATTGCCTGTTACACACTTTCTTAATAAAACTAAGGCCATGGTTGGAATTTAGGATTCGAATCTCCGAACTCAGCGCACATGGTTAGACATGACAAATTGCTCTTACTCATACTGCACAACTCGCTTTTCTTTTGAACAAATCCACATTCTAACTTAGGGCAGAATCTGTTGGAGCATGGGCTGAGGCAGGTGTGAAACATTTTCATCACAGCAGTGTAACATCTGGGAGACAGAAACAGGCAGCTATCTGATGGGCAGAAGGGCAATGCCAGGGCAGCAGGCAAAGAGCAGGCCCCTGCCTCCTCCTAGGGCTATATAAAAAAAATATAATGACCTAACCTTTTGGGTTCTCTTTCAGTCCGACTCCTCAGCGAGTTTGTCTGGCAGGAAGACCACATCAGCTTCCCATACAGGTCCCTGGTTAAAATAACAGCTCCATAGTATCATTACAGCACAATGGCTGTATCTAAGGATACGCAAAATCCGGGATGTCTGGATGTTTCACTAATCTCCCAGAATGCGTTCTCTTCATACTTGGAAGATTAATAGATCACTGAGTCGGAAAGGCTCACTCGTCCGCTTCTGTCTGCTTTCTTTGTTGCTTTTTTTTCTTTTTGTTTGCTTTGTTCTTTCTCTTTTCTTTTCAAGTCAGTGGCAACAGGACAGAGCAGGACAGCAATATGGAGGAGAGAGCCAGGAAGCTATTCAAGATGGCAGCATCGGCACAGTAGGCCCATCTGCTCTAAGCCAGCCACATACTATTTTTCTTCTTCTCTCTCCTTCTCACATATTTTTAACTTATCTTCTGGGAATTCTGGAGAGAGGGGCAGCAGCGGTGATAGCATTGCCAGTTGCGTGGCAGCAGCCGTGGGCCTGCAGCAGTGTCAACTGGAGGTCTAGTGCAGGGAAGCAGCCGTGGGCCTAGGGCAGTGTTGGCTGGAGGTCCAGTGCAGGGAAGCAGCTGCGGGCTGGAGCAGTGTTGGCTGGAGATCCAGTGCAGGGAAGCAGCCATGGGCCTATGGCAGTGTTGGCTGGAGGTCCAGTGCAGGGAAGCAGCCGTGGGCCTAGGGCAGTGTTGGCTGGAGGTCCAGTGCAGGGAAGCAGCTGCGGGCTGGAGCAGTGTTGGCTGGAGATCCAGTGCAGGGAAGCAGCCATGGGCCTAGGGCAGTGTTGGCTGGAGATCCAGTGCAGGGAAGCAGCCACGGGCCTATGGCAGTGTTGGCTGGAGGTCCAGTGCATGGAAGCAGCCACGGGCCTGAGCCCAATGTGGTTGGGCCAAGCCCCAAGTGTCATTGAGGAAGATGCCCATGACATCTGTGCCAATGAGAGCAGGAAGCCCAGAGAGTGGGCCAAAGCAGAGGAGATCAAGCCCTGACAGGAGTGCACTTAGGAAAGACTGTTGAACTTTTACCTTTATTTCTGTGTTTTTCCACTTAATCCTAAAAAGGATTATAATGCTAACTTTTAACTTTATTTCTTTATTTTTCTACTTGTACTAACAACAGTAATGCTTAACTTTTAACTTTGTTTCTCGATGTGACTACCTGTACCTAAGTTTTGTACCTAGACACCGTTGTACCTTAGATGGTGTTGTGTGTGGTGGCATTGTACCCTTTTCACTGTACTCCAGTACTTCTGTACTTGAGTACACACGACAATAAAACTTCAAATCAAACTGTCGTCTTTAATTCTGTTTTTAACAGGATGAGTTCTGAAAGTCTCTTTCATTATAACCTTCCTCATTGGGTTCATCCCAGTAAAACAGTGATGGAAACTGATCTATAATAGGATGAGGTTCCTGGGATTCCTTTATGTGACACATTCTGCTGAACCACACAGGATCATTGCTGGTCTGCAGCTTCTTGAATGACCATACATTCCCTGTTATAATCCTGTGTCCATTCATGTTGCCTTTGGCTGAATGGCAATCACTATATATGGAGTGGCCTGCACATAGAGTCATAGAGTCATAGAGATATACTGCATGGAAACAGACCCTTTGGTCCAACCCGTCCATGCCGACCAGATAGTCCTACCCAATCTAGTCCCACTTGCCAGCACCCGGCCCATATCCCTCCAAACCCTTCCTATTCATACACCCATCCAAATGCCTCTTAAATGTTGCAATTGTACCAGCCTCCACCACTTCCTCTGGCAGCTCATTCCATACACGTACCACCCTCTGTGTGAAAAAGTTACCCCTTAGGTCACTTTTATATCTTTCCCCTCTCACCCTAAACATATGCCCTCTAGTCCTGGACTCTCCCGCCCCAAGGAAAATACTTTGTCTATTTATCCTATCCATGCCCCTCATAATTTTGTAAACCTCTATAAGGTCACCCCTCAGCCTCCGATGCTCCAGGGAAAACAGCCCCAGCCTGTCTAGCCTCTCCCTATAGCTCAAATCCACCAACCCTGGCAACATCCTTGTAAATCTTTTCTGATTTACAAGGAAGGTTCCTTCCTTCATACATCTTGGTAGACTTGAGGGTATAAGCTGCATCTTTGGTTGGACAGGGAACTGAGACATCAGCTTTCTGCCAATCAGCAACTCTGTTGGTGATAAAGTTAGCAATGCTATATGAAAGTCAGCATTTTCTGCAATACCCAGGCAATCACACCCATAGTCATACCACATAACTTCCTCACCCCTATTCATTGAGAGAAATAGTCAATAGCAGAAAGATAAGACATCCCATCAAATCCAAACTGGTCAATGGCCATACAATCTTTTGGTCTGGTGATGAATGTGATGATCCTCATGTAACCCTGGTGTATCTTGTGTAGGATATCCTTCCAAAGCAAAGCTGGGAGTGCCAGCCTTTCGTCTGCTCATGTCCTGTTTGGTTGAGCTGATCATGGCTTGATGGCCAATGTGCTGAGTATGTAACTATTTCCTGAACAAATATAATATCATCCCTGTCCAAGCTGTTAACTGTCACATCTTCCATCATTCTCTATGGCTTTTCCTGCAGATATACTGTTCCATAGATGAACACTATTAGACAAAATCAAAGAGTCAAAATTTCTGTATTTCTGGTGGCATTCTTGTTAGTTCTGGTGGGGAGTGATTTGTGGTCTGTCTGTATGACAACACTTAGGTCAAGTGTCATCCTGAAAATCTCTTGCAATTGCATGTAACTAAGAGAGTTTCCTTCTCCATTATGGCATAGTGGGTTTCTGTGTCTGATCATCTCTATGTCAACATCGGGCTGTTTGCTCCTGCTGTAGCTGAGGCCTGAGCAGCTATGGTTCTTGGGTTAGGATATCTGGGGAGGTCAATGTTTCCTTGGCCTTCTGAGAAAACATTCTCTTCATGTGGGTTCTACAACCATCCTTGCATCTTCTTCAGAAGCTGTCTCAAAGATCCTATTGTAGTCTTCAAGTGACGCAAATATTTTTTCAACTGGCTAACAATCCCTAAAAATCTTTGTAAGTTGAGACCTGAATACAGAATTATTTTAATGGCTTTCAGTTTCTATGGGTCTGCATTACCTCATGATTGCTGACAAAAGTCCCCAAAAGTGAACAGATTCCTTGAAAAATTTGCAATTATTGTTACGGGTAAGCTTAGATTAGATTCCCTATAGCATGGAAACAGGCCCTTCGGCCCAACAAGTCCACACCGACCCTCCGAAGAGCAACCCACCCAGATCTATTTGCCTCTGGCTAATGCGGCTGACACTATGGGCAATTTAGCATGGCCAATTCACCTGACCTTACAGCAGGAGCAACCAGCCCGATGTTGTCATAGAGATGATCAGACACAGAAACCCACTATGCCATAATGGAGAAAGAAGCTCTCTTAGTTACATGCAATTGCAAGAGATTTTCAGGATAGAGACTTGACCTAAGTGTTGTCACACAGACAGACCACAAATCACTCCCCACCAGAACTAACAAGAATGCCACCAGAAATACAGAAATTTTGACTCTTTGATTTTCTGTAATAGTGTTCATCTATGGAACAGTATATCTGCAGGAAAAGCCATAGAGAATGATGGAAGATGTGACAGTTAACAGCTTGGACAGGGATGATATTATATTTGGACTGTGGGAGGAAACTCGCACAGACACGGCAAGAATGTGCAAACTCCACACAGACAGTCGCCCAAGGCTGGAATCAAACCTGGGACCCTGGTGCTGTGAGGCAGCAGTGCTAACCACTGAGCCACTGTGCTGCTGCAAATGCTCTTGTAAATGCTTTAAAATTGCATGCACCTTCCGATCAGGCTCTTCCATTGATTCACAGTGTATCAATATGTCATCCATATGGCATACTGTTCCATGAAGACATTGTAAATGCTGGACAAAAACAGAACATGTTGGCGAAACTCAGTGGGTGAGCAGCATCTTTGGAGAGAGAAACAGAGTTGACCTTTCAAGTCTAGTATGACTCTTCTTCAGACCCTGAAGAATCATGTTATACTTTCAGTTTTAATTACAGATCTCCAGCATCCACAATACTTCGCTTGGATTAAAATGTTGGATAATGCCGTGAAAAATTTCAGGAGGTGATGTGATCCCAAATGGCAGTCTGTTGAAGATAAATCTCGCAAGTGCAGCTATAAACATGGTGAGCAATTTGACAGTTCATTCAAGGGCAGCTGCTATCATTCTCTGGGCGTTCTACATAAAAATGCCCCTGGGAGCACCCATGCAAACCTTCAAAGTCTAGGCAGTTTGCTGCTGAGCAGACCCCTCCCCACCCACCTCCCCACCCCCCACCCCCACCCCACCCCCCACCCCAGCTGTGGAATCTGGGATGGCACTGAGATGTATAGGTGAAGAAAGACAATACTCTCTGAGAGCGTATTGGTGATGCAGGTAATATTGCACTGAGTATCAATGCTCATGTTCGAACAAAAGTGAATGGTTTTGCAATACATCTGTTTGTTTGCGTCTCTGTTTGGCCCTGAATCTCACTGTACCATCATGCCAAATGCCATATCCACACAAAATGTACCGTGGATCGATGTCAGAGTTGAGAGACTGCTGAAGCAAAATGAACCAGATGTAAATGGGACAATGGGTTCTGCTGGCACCATTGGTCAAACAATGCCATCTCTCTATGGGCTATCTGTGCAAAACTGTAGCGGTCAGCAATGTGTGGGGCAGAATCATCAGGAATTATACAACCCACAGGACTATGCCATGTACAGTGCATATGTCTGTGTGTAATGTTCTTACTACTCATTAAAGAGCCTTGCAGCCTCCTCCCTCACAGGGCGAGACACATTCCTGTGAACTTTCTAGGCTTTACTCCTCTCAGACTCTCCTCTCTATATCATGAGCTTGATGTTAAAGGAGTCCTAGCGTCACTCTCTCTGGTAGATGCTCCATACTGTCAATGCTCAGCTCTATGTCATTCGCAAATATCTCTCTGTTGCGTAGAAACACACAGGTTACAACTGCTCACTCTGGCTGTGGTCTCCTTCCATTGTTTCAACTTCTAGCATGATGGAAAGTGACAGAGAGCTCACTTCAGGCAGAGGTTTCCAGCCACTGCCTCTACATATTTGCCACACTATTGGAAGGATGTGATCGCATTGGAGAGGGTGCAGGGAAAATTCACCGGGATGATGCCTGGGTTGACAAGTCTCAGTTGTGAGGAGAGACTGGATAGGCTGGGTTTGTTTTCCTTGGAGCAGAGGATGCTCAGGGGTGTTCTGAGGTGAGGTGTGCAAAATTATGAGAGGCATGGACAGAGTAGATCATGAGAATCTCCTCCCTATGGCAGAGTGTCTACGCCCAGAGGGTGCAGGTTTAAGGTGAGGATAAATGGTTTAGAGGGGATCTGAGGAAAAATGCTTCATCCCTGAGAGTGATAGAAATATGGCAGTGCTGCCTGACAGGGTGATGGAGACAGATACTCTCATAACATTTAAGAAACCTCTGGAATGAGCACGTAAAATTCCAGAATCTGGGATGGCACTGAGATGTATAGGTGAAGAAAGACAATACTCTCTGAGAGCATATTGGTGATGCAGGTAATATTGCACTGAGTATCAGTGCTCATGGACCAAATGCAGGTAAATGGATTTGTATAGTTTGTTAGGTAAAAACAATGACTGCAGATGCTGAAAACCAAATACTGGATTAGTGGTGCTGGAAGAGCACAGCAGTTCAGGCAGCATCCAACGAGCAGCGAAATCGACGTTTCGGGCAAAAGCCCTTCATCAGGCTTTTGCCCGAAACGTCGATTTCGCTGCTCGTTGGATGCTGCCTGAACTGCTGTGCTCTTCCAGCACCACTAATCCAGTCCTTGTATAGTTTGTTGCTTGTTGGTGAGCATAGAGATGGTGGGTTGAAGGGCCTGTTTCTCTGCTGTATGAATTTACATTGGTGAGGCCCTGAACATGCAGATCCCATTCCTGTGAATCTCCGAGACTTTGTCTCCACTCAATCCATCAAAATGAATCAGCGCCTACCCTCCTTTAACCCCAGGCCCAGGAAGATGATGTGACCAGTTGTGGTTATACTCTGTCCCCTGCCAAAGTGCTCCTGAGGCCCACATAACCCCACTCTCAACCGTGCTGTACTGTATCCCTCCCTGACAAATACAGCTGCCTCCCTCATAATGGATAGGGTAAATAAACAGGATTTGGAGGTGCCAGTGTTGGGGTGTACAAAGTTAAAAATCACACAACACCAGGTACTCCTTCATCAGGTGGTTGTGGATGAAGGAGCAGTGCTCCGAAAGCAAGTGTTTGCAAATAAATCCCTGTTTGGACTATAACCTGGTGTTGTGAGATTTTTAACTTTGTAAATAGACAAGGTCTTTTCCCTGAGGTGGAGGAGTCCTGAATTAGAGGGCAAAGGTTTAAGGTGAGAGAGGAAAGATTTAAAAGGGACCTAAGGGGCAACAATTTTTTCATGCAGCGGAGGGAATCTTTCCGTGCTGTATATCTCTGTGACTCTAATTGTATCCTGGAATATACCTGATGACGGGCTTTTGCCCGAGCCATTGATTTTCCTGCTCCTCGGATGCTACCTGACCTGCTGTGCTTTTCCAGCACCATGCTCTCGATCCTGACTCTTGTCCTCAATTTTTTTCTCCCCCCACCCCTCTCCCCTCCATACTCCCCCATCCCTCTCCCTGGATGTTGTTCATCCAGAGGGTGTTTAAAGAAAATATGGAACGTGGTGCCTGAGAGGATGGTGGAAGCGGATTCTCTGACAGCATTTAAGAAGAAACTGGATGAGCACTTAAAATGACAGGGCATTGTAGGTTATGGAGTAAGTGCAGGTAGATGGGATTACTCCAGTTTGATGTTTGTTTGACAACATAGACAAAGTGGGCCGAAGGGCCTGTTTCTATGCTGTGCGACTCAATTTTTGAGGCCCTGAACATGCAGATCCCATTCCTGTGAACTTTCTAGGCTTTACTCCTCTCAGACTCTCCTCTCTATGTCATGAGCTTGATGTTAAAGGAGTCCTAGCGTCACTCTCTCTGGTAGATGCTCCATACTGTCAATGCTCAGCTCTATGTCATTCGCAAATATCTCTCTGTTGCGTAGAAACACACAGGTTACAACTTGTCAATAAATCAGATGTGTGTACATATATGTTGTAAAAATCATTTGGTAATGTGTGTATATGTGTTGCCTTCTGTGGAATTAAGTACCAAAACCCCCAGCCAGCATAGAGTATTTACATTTGAAGCCATGATGTCTATTTTATTTAATTTCAAAAATGCACTTTATTCATAAAAAAAATCTAAAACATATATACATAGTCACAGTTCAGTTCTGTACAGTAGCATATCAAGGAAAAATCAAACACTGGAGTTAGACTATGCAAACAAACCAATAGGTATCTCCGACTTGAACCAGAAGCAGCAATACCTATTTGGCCACCAGGTGGAGTCTAGTCAATTTGGGGCAGATTTCAAGTCAGTATCATTCCCACTTCTCCATAGAATGAGGTTTTGTTTTTCATTTCACTTGCATTATTTTACTGGACGTACAGAAAAAAGAATATATTTAAAAGCAAGTCACAAGTAGACATATTACCCTGCAGTCATGCTTTTATTCCTGATGAAGGGCTTTTGCCCGAAACGTTGATTTCGAAGCTACTTGGATGCTGCCTGAACTGCTGTGCTCTTCCAGCACCACTAATCCAGAATCTGGTTTCCAGCATCTGCAGTCATTGTTTTTACCTCTCTGTATTGAGTAACAGCTCATGCTTATTTATTTGTGTTTTATTTAGAAAGTCATGTGCTTTCAGGTACAGACCCTTCAGTTTGGTCCTACTTTTTTTCTTGTGGCCTTTAGTTTTACTGTTAAATAACTTGTAGGATTGTATTTTCTATCCCTTCCTGTCTTGCTTTGTTTATGAATTCTGGTATTAATACCATTCTTTCTTGTCTTGTCTCTACTCTTTGACTGACCACTTCTTCCCAAATTTGATCCCCTGCCCCTGTTATTCAGTATGAGCCTCTCTACTGCCTGAGCTAATCACGCAAGGACACTGATTCCAACATGTTTCAGATGAAGGTCATCCCAACAGTCCAGATCCCACTTTGCTACTCCAGGAACCTAAACCCATTTCTCCCGCACCAAATGGCACACTTGCATCACTCATGTTTTATTAAACCTTCACTAATGTGGTTGTCCCTCATGCAATAATGCAGAGAGTATTACCCTTGAGGTTCTATTTTTTAATTTGGTCTGTAGTTGCTCATACTCTCTCAGCAGAACCTCTTTCCTAGTTCTACCTGTCAAATTGGTGCCTGGAGAGACCATGACCAGTAGACCCTCTCCCACTACTACAAGTTCCTCTCTAGCCCTATGCAGATGTCTCAAACATAGAACAAAGAACAGGAAAGCGCAGGAATAGGCCCTTCAGCCAATTATGTCTGTGCTGACCATGATGCCATTTGAAACTAACCCCATTTGCCTCCACCAGAGACACAGTCTCAAAATATGGAGGTCATTTAGGACTGTGACGAAGAAAGTTTTTTTCACTCAAAGAACCTGTGCAATTCTCCAATACAGAAGGTTGTGGTGGCCAATTTTCTGAAAATATTCAAGGACGAGATAGATAAATGCTTCAATTTTAAGGGCATCAGTGGGTATGGGGAGAAAGTGGGAATATGGTATTGAAATAGATGGCAGAGCTGGCTCAAAGGGCTGAATGGACTACTTCTGCTTTTTGTTTCTATGCTTCCATGTGTAATAGGAAGTGAATCGCAGATCCTACAACACAACAACTAAAGCTGCAAGGCACGAAGTTGGAATCATGAGGACTCAAAAACCCGAATCAACATTTGTGGAAATCTGAAAGTCCAGTTGCACCTCAACACCACAGGTGAAATCTCTGGCAAGTTAACAAGTAAACAAACACTCCGAGGAGCAGGAGAATCGACGTTTCAGGCATAAACCCTTCTTCAGGGATGAGGCTGGTGTGCCAAGCGGGCTGAGAAAAAAGGTAGGGGGGAGGCAATTTGGGGGAGGGGCGCTGGGAGTATGATAGGTGGAAGAAGATGACGGTGAGGGTGATAGGCTCGGGGGGGGGGGGGGGGTGTGGAGAGGTAGGGAAGAAGATTGCAGGTCAAGAGGACGGTGCTGAATCCGAGGGTTGGGACTGAGATAAGGGGAGGGGACATGAGGAAGCTGGAGAAATCTACATTCATCCCGTGTGGTTGGAGGGCTCCTACGCGCAAGATAGAACATAGAACATAGAACAATACAGCACAGAACAGGCCCTTCGGCCCACGATGTTGTGCTGAACATTTGTCCTAGCTTAAGCACCCATCCATGTACCTATCCAATTGCCGCTTAAAGGTTGCCAATGATTCTGACTCTGCCACTCCCACAGGCAGTGCATTCCATGCTCCCACCACTCTCTGGGTAAAGAACCTACCCCTGACATCCCTCCCAAACCTTCCACCCTTCACCTTAAATTTATATCCCCTTGTAACACTCTGTTGTACCCGGGGAAAAAGTTTCTGACTGTCTACTCTATCTATTCCCCTGAGATGAGGCGCTCTTCCTCCAGGCGTCGTGTGGCCAGGGTCTGGCGATGGAGGAGGCCAAGGACCTGCATGTCCTTGGCGGAGTGGGAGGGGGGGTTAAAGTGTTCAGTCACGGGGCGGTTGGGTTGGTTGGTGCGGGTGTCCCAGAGGTGTTCCCTGAAACGTTCCATAAGTAGGCAGCCTGTCTCCCCAATGTAGAGGGTATATACCATCTCTAATTTGACATAGACCTGTTGCCCAATCAGATATAATCATAATACGTCTGGCTTTGCTCCACATTATTTTTCTTTTCTAGACACAAAGGTTAATGCATGAATAATTGTTTTATGCAACACACAAAAAAGGAACAATGGTTAAGATTGAATTATAGAATCATGAAATGATAAAGCCATTCTGTCCATCTTACATATATCAGTACATTAGTAGAATTATTCAATTTGCCCAACTGCACTGTTGACCATACACGGTGTAATATTTTTTCTATCCAAGTATTTAACCAATTCTCTTTTAAAAGTTACAGGTGAATTTGTTCCTGCCACACTTTCAGGCATGGATTTCCAAACTCAGCTCATTATGTAAAAATATGTTGTTGGATGTATTTTCTTTGGTTACTGATCCTTCTGATGCTAGAAATTGTTTATCCTTATTTGCTCAAAATCTCTATTAAATCACCTGTTAATATTTTCTACTCTAAGGAGAACAATCCCAGCTTCTCCAGTCTCTTTGCACAATTAAAATCCTTTGACCAGGGTAACGTTTTACCAAATTTCTTCTGTACCATTTTCCAGCTCTGCATCCATCTGAAAGTGTAGTGCCCAAAAATGAACAAAACTCCAGCTGAGTCTGTTTAGTATTGATCATAACCGCCTTGCTGTTGTACATTATTGTCCCAAAGGAAGATTCCTAGGCACTATTCCTAAATTGGCTTATTAATTTGTTCTACCACCTTGAAAGATCTAACGTATCAATGCACCAGGTCTCTCTGTTCATGATAACTTCAATTTGGTTCACGGATTTCTCTCTTCATTCTTGCTAACACATTATATACTTCATGGTCTCAAATTCTATCTCCATTCAATAAGCTTATATGCTTTCTTTGTCAGGTCCACACCCCCCCCCCCCCCCCCCCCCCCCCCCCCCCCCCCCCCCCCCCCCGCCAACTAACCCACCCTCGCCTCCCAGCACCTTACAGAGCCACTGCAGGAATTGCAAAACTTCCACCCACGCCTACCCCCTCAACTCCATCCAAGGCCCCAAAGGAGCCTTCCACATCCATCAGAGTTTTACCTGCGCTTTCACACATCATTTACTGTATCTCTTGCTCCCGATGTGATCTCCTCTATATTGGGGAGACAGGACGCCTACTTGCAGAGCGCTTCAGAGAACATCTCCGGACACCCGCACCAACCAACCCCACTGCCCTGTGTCTGAACGCTTCAACTTCCCCTCCCACTCCGCCAAGAACATGCAGGTCCTGGCCTCCTCCATCGCCACTCCCCAACCACCTGACGCCTGGAGGAAGAGCGCCTCATCTTCCACCTTAGGACCCTCGAATCACACGGCATCAATGTGGATTTCACCAGTTTTCTCATTTCCCCTCCCCCCAACTTTATCCTGGTTCCAACCTTCTAACTTGGCACTGCCCCCATGACCTGTCCATCTTCCTTCCCACCCATCTGCTCCTCCCTCCTCTCTGACGTATCACCATTAACCCCACCTCCATCCACCTAGCAAACTCTCAGCTCCCTTCCCCTATAGTCCCACCCCCTCCCATTTATCTCCCTATCCCCTCAGCTCACAGCCTCATTCCTGATGAAGGGCTCTTGCCTGAAACGTCAATTCTCCTGCTCCTCGGGTGCTGCCTGACCTGCTGTGCTTTTCCAACACCACACTCTCGACTACGTGCTTTTGAATTCTGTCCTACTGTCCTCATTGTTTAACATATTTCCAAGTTTTGTGTCATCTGTAAACTTTAAAATTAACCAAGTGCAGATTTTTAATCTGTATCAATACAAGCAGTTATCTTGCTACTTATCTCAGAGAAATCCCATGTCCCGTCCTGCTGAAAATAGCTGTTCAGCAATACTCTCTGCTTTATATGTTCTACTCAAAACTGAATTTATGTTACCTGTTCCCTTTAATCACATGGACTTTAATTGCGTTAACAATCTGAATATGCTGTACTTGTCAAACACCTTTGAAGGTCCATATACACAACATTATCTGCACCACCCTGTTCTAATGTTTTTGCTTTATCAAGGAACTCAATCAAGTTAGTCTAACAAAAGTTACCTTCAACAAATTAATGTTGACTTTTATTTATTTCGTTGATTTGCTCATACATTTCCAAATGCCAATTAACTTTGTCCTAGATCTCTAATTGTGTCCCCACCACTGACATTATTCTAATTGGCCAAGAAATGCCATATCAATCACTTTTTCAAATATGGATGAGAATAACAGTTTACAAAAGTTCCAAGCAGAGTCTCAGGAAGTTGCAGCCTTACTTCCTCTAAGGAACTAGAAGGCATTCCATTCAGACTCAATGACATTGGTACATTGAGGACTGCCAAATACCTCCACTTTATCAATTTTTATCTTATCTAATATCAGTCCTTTACAGTAGTTAACTAGCATTCTCCAGATGCAATGTGTTCAATTTAGTAAGTATTTCCTTTGTCAATCCTAATCAACCACAACCACCCTTTTACTATGTACATGTTTATAAACTAACTTTGGAACTCCCTTCGATGTTAATCTATTTTTACACCTGCTCCAACCGATCCAATATGGTGTAATCAACTCTCTGTGCAAAATAAGTACGTTTACAACAGCCCCCATGTTGGACCCATAGTTATTTACTTTACACATGTAAAATAAGATTGCACAATCAAATTTCTTGGCCATTCTTCTGTGCACCCGACATGTTTGAACGCACTGCAGACACTTGGGAAATCTGTTGACATCTGTTAAGACCACGTGATCATCAGTACAGCTATACTTTTATTAGTCATCTGGAAACACCCAACCAAATAAATCTCAGACACAAACTGTGGGAAAGGTTAATTGCCCATAAATGTATGGAATCATTTGTTTGTCTAAATGACTCAGTTAATATAGATGTCTCTAAGATCTCATATTTAACTCATGCCAAGGTACAATATGTGTACTCTTAAACACTTTTAGCTATGATATTTCCTTTAAAATGTAAATTCGTAAATTAATTTTTTGATAAAAGTTGCTAACCTTTTCCAATGGAATAATTTACGTGCTATTTTTTTAGAAAAAACGAAAACAATGCTCAGAAAATGAATGAGGCAGAATGGTTTGTCATTAATGCAAACGTAACGAATTTTGACCAATTCTGTAAATTTGATATTGAAGCAAAATGAACAGGAGCAGTTGACAGTCATACAGATGGAAAATAATAAATAATCAGTTGTAGACAGGTGAAAATTCACAAATGTTGCAAGTGATTTGAGGGACAGGACTGACTTTGCAACTTCTGTATTGAGGGAAAGCTAATGGACTTGCCACAGATCAAATAGCGTGTTCTAGAACTGGATCAGATTATCACTAAGCACAACAGAAATAGAAGGCCATCTGTTATACTCTTGTGGGTTCTATCATGTGAGACACTCACACATTTACTCACATCTGATTTGTGTTAGAACATAAAGGAGTGTACTTGTGAATAGTTGATGATGACTTGCAACATGATCTTCACTCAGTCTGGACAAATTTCAAATACTGTCCCAAAGGAATTTGCCTGTAATAGAATAGTTTCTGAGCATTAAGCACAAAGAACAGAACTTCTGTCAAAATTGATTGAAGCAGAATTGAGACTGTGAAGAATGCACTCCACTGAGCATTGATAGTTGGATGCTGTGACAGATTAGGATAGTGTCATTTCAACTCTGAGTACAAAAATTAAAATCTCTTTGAAATCTGAAATAAAACTATAACAACAGAGAAGGAAAGGAAAGGAAGTCTTTTAACTGTGAACAGCTTATCAGAACAGGAGGAAGTGAGGACTACAGATGCTGGAGGTCAGAGTTGAAAAATATGGCACTGGGAAAGTTTATTACAACAGTTTATCTCAAAACATTTTGTTGGTATCATGTTAATATTTCATCAAGATGATGACAGAAAAGTGGGTACATTTATTTCCTTTGGATCCTGAGTTTGCATCCAGTTCACACTAGTAGAAGCAGTGTTATTTATATACATACTTTCATCCCATCAAAACAACCTTAAACCACTTTGTAACTGATGGATATTACACTCATAATCACTACATTAGCAAAAACAAATAGCCAATTTAATCCCACAAAACAAGCAAGCGGGTGACTATATATTTTTGGTGATGTTGGTTCAGAGACAGTAGTTAGCTGGAACACCAGAGAACTCTTTGTTCTTCTTCCTGATGTTCTTAGTACTGCACTGAACTGTGAACTGAGATTATACTCTGAAATCCACTATTGAATTAGAAAATGCTTCTGCCTGAACCAAGCTGATAGTTGGAATATGTGCCTGAAACTGGCAACAGTACATTTTTTTAAACAAGACTTGTAATCACCAAATTTCAATGTATCATAATGATCACCCAATTTTTAAGTGCTTTATGTAAATACTATAAGCTTCCACCCTCACTACATGAATAAAGACACTTGCCAGAATGGACTAAAAGACATAAAAACAGGAAATGATGGAGTAACTCAACAGATTTGGTAGCATTTAAGGTCATAGAGATATACAGCACAGAAACAGACCCTTCGGTCCAACCCGTCAATGCCAACCAATATCCCAACCCAATCTAGTCCCACCTGCCAGCATCCGGCCCATATCCCTCAAAACCCTTCCTATTCATATACCCATCCAGATGCCTTTTAAATGTTGCAATTGTACCAGCCTCCACTACTTCCTCTGGCAGCTTATTCCATACACGTACCACCCTCTGCGTGAAAAGGTTGCCCCTTAGGTCTCTTTTATATCTTTCCCTTCTCACCTTAAATGTATGCCCTGTAGTTCTGGACTCCCCCACCCCAGGGAAAAGACCTTGCCTATTTACCCTATCCATGCCCCATTTTTGTGGAGAAAAATCAGAGTTGACGTTTGAGGTCGAGTGACCCTTACTCAGAGTTTAACTATTTAGTTTAGTTTGACTCTTCTTCAGAACTCCAAAGGATACTGAATAGCAGAGTAGCATTCTGAAAATCCAGGTATATAACCTGAATAATGAAATGGTTACAATCATTAAATACATTCAATTTCAAACCACTATGGAAGCTTTCCCCAGCCCATATGAATTACACTATAATGTTGTTATAATGGCATAATTCCTGTCAACTCTCTGTATAGACCCATTTCCAGTAACAGGAATGGTCTTTAAATTGCCCATTTTAACAGCATGAGTAGCTCGGTAAAGTCAAATGAAGGCATATGCAGCAACTCAGTTATTCATATATTCATGAAAAGTTTATCGGGCAGCTGACAGATGGAAAGGGACCAACAAAAACATTTATTGGATCAAATTATTTTCGTACTTATTTCATACTTATTTGTATAGTAATTAATGTAAACAAAGATGAACTTCAATAATTGTACAACCTTACCTGGTGTAAAACAGGGAAGGTGGCTCAACCATGGCTAACAAGGGAAATCAAGGATAGGTTTAAAGCTACAGAGGAGGCATATAAATTGGCCAGAAAAGGCAGCAAACCTGAGGACTGGGAGAAATATAAAAGTTAGCAGAGGAAGAACAAAGATTTTAATTCAGAAAAGGAAAATAGATTATGAAAGCAAACTTGTGGAAAACATAAAAACTGACCGCAAATCTTTTATTGATACGTGAAGAGAAAAAGACTGACAAAGATAAATGTACAGGCCCTTTATATAACCAGGTAGAATCAGATGAATTCATGATGGAGAACAAAAAGGTGGCAGACCAACTGAACAAATAATATGGATTTGTCTTCACTAAGGAGGGCACAAATAGCCTTCCCCTATGCTAGTGGACATGGGGTCAAGCATGAAGGAGGAACAGAAGGAAATCCTTATTAGTCAGGAAATGATATTGGGGAAATTGATGGGATTAAAACCCAATAAATCCCCAGTGCCTGATGCTTTGCATCCCAGAGGACTTCAGGAAGTGACATTAGAAATAGCAGATGCATTGGTGATTTTTCTGGAAGAGTTCTGGTAGACTCTGGAAGAGTTCCAATGAACTGGAGGGTAGCTAATGTAATGCCACTCTTTAAAATAGGGAGAGAGAAAATGGGGAATTATAGGCTGGTTAGCCTGACATCAGTGGTGAGGAAAATGCTGGATGTAATGATTAAGGATGAGAACTGAGCATTTGGAAAGTGGTGACAGAATCGATTCAAGTCAGCATGATTCACCAAAGGGGAATCAAGCTTGACAAATCTTCTGGAATATTTTGAGAATGTGACCAGTACAATAGACAATGGTGATGTTGTGCATCTGGAATTTCAAAAGGCTTTTGACAAGGTTCCACACAAGAAATTAGTAAGGAAAATTAAAGCTCACGGTATCAGGGTAATATATTGACACGGATTGAGAACTGGTTGGCAGACAGGAAGTAGAGCATTGGAATAAACGAGTCCTTTTCAGAGTGGCAGGCTGCGATGCGTGGGGTGCCACAGGGTACAGTGCTAGGACCCCAGCTGTTCACTATATACATTGATGATTTGGATGAAGGAATTGAAAGCAATAGCTCTGAATCTGCAGATGACACTAACCTAGGTGGCAATGTATGCTGTGAGGAGGATGCTAAGGGGCTGGAAGGTTTCTTGAACAGGCTGGTGAAGTGGGCAAATACTTAACAAATGCAATATAATGTGGATAAATGTGAGGTTATCCACTTTGGTCACAAAAACAGGAAGGCTGATTATTATCTGAATGGTGCCAGTTTAGGAAAAGGTGAGGTACAACGAGACCTGGGTGTCATGGTGGAACAGTCGCTGAAGATTGGCATGCAGGTGCAGCAGGCAGTGAGGAAAGCTAACGGCATGCTGGCCGTCATAGCGAGAGGATTTGAGTATTGGAGTAAGGATGTCTTGTACAGGGCCCTGGTGAGGCCACACCTTTTGTATTGTGTGCAGTTTTGGTTTTCTAATCTGAGGAAGGATATTCTTGCTATTGAGGGAGTCCACCGAAGAATCACCGGACTGATTCCCAGGATAGTGGGACTGATACATGAGGATCGATTGGGCTTGTACTTGTTGGAATTTAGAAGAATGAGGAGGGATCACATAGAAACATATAAAATCCTTATGGGACTGGATGGGCTAGGCATGAGAAGAATGTTCCTGATGTTGGGGAAGTCCAGGACTTGGGGTCACAGTCTTAAAATAAGGGGTGAGCCATTCAGGACTGAGATGGGGAAGAATGTCCTCACTCAGAGTTGTGAACCCATGGAATTCTCTCTCACAGGAAGCTGTTCAGGCTGATTCAATAAGTATATTCAAGGGAGAGCTGGACATGACTCTCGCAGCTAAAGGGATCAAGGAATATGGGAAAAGGACGGGAATGGGATACTGAGATTGCATGATCAGTCATGATCATGTTGAATAGTGTACAGGCTCAAAGAGAGAAATGGCCTACTCCTGAACCTATTCTCAGTGTTTCTATGTTAAACCATTTAACATGAGTGTAATTTGCTGGGGAGCACTGAAACTGAAGTGTGAGTTCATCTTACAATCTCCAGCATCAAAAGAGGAACAAGGAGGTAAGGAAGAAATGGCATTTGGCTTACTCAACGGACTCACAAGCAACTTTATTGCAAGTCTCAACAGGGAAATACATACCAAGAAAGAAGACAGTCAAATAGAAGAACAGCGAATTTCCACAGGGACTAATGAAGATCTCCAGTGTCGCTGGAGGATACTGTTGTCCTCCTATCTCCAAGGCCTGGGTATCCATGCAGCAGGAATATCAGGAGCATCACTCATTTCAACTGACAGCACGAGCAATAGCTGCCAACTCCCTTTCCCCTTGTGACTGCACAACATCAGCAGAAAGAAAATCCAACAAATTTACCAGGACAGGAAAAACAACACACTGCTTATCAATGAATCCCTACAGTGTGGAAAGAGCCTATCAGCCCATCGAGTCTGCACAAGCTCTCTGAAAGGCATTCCAACCAGAACCTGCCCCCTACCCTTTCTCATAATCCCATATTTACAATGACCAATCCACTTAGCCTGCACATCCTTGGACACTACAGGACAATTTAAGATGGCCAATCCAACCTAACCTGCACATCTTTGGACTGTGGGAGGAAACCAGAGCACCTGATGGAAATCCACAGAGACATGGGGAGAACATGCAAGCAATACACACACAGTCACCAGAGGCTGGAATCAAACCTGGATTCCTGGTGCTGTGAGTTTTCAGTGCTCATCGCTGTTCCATTGTGATGCTCTATCCATGCATTCCTTCCTGATAACTTGAGAAACAATCGATTTTCACTCTCTTTTACTCTTCCAAAGTGCAAGCAGGTTAAAGTTGCTTCAGCTCAGGGTCTTATACTCAGCAACCCAAACAGCTCTGCCCTAACTAACATTTATATCTCAAAGCCATTCACGCCATTTTAACAGGTTTGTATGTACACTGCTTCAGCTCCAATATGCCATTTGGTGCACTTCCCTCAACTGCGAGGCTTTCTCATTCACACTACCTTCGAGCAGAAGGAATTGGCTTAACTGTGCCAACAGAGGGGAAATTAATGCCCTCCACTATAGCGAGTTGAGATCCAAGGGGACATCACAGTATACTGGTGAGTGGAGATCCCGTTCACGCACATGCCTCCATCCTGATTGCCAATGAATGGAAGGCCCATGTTTGACTTACCCATCCTGCATCTGGAGCAGGTGGTGAGGTAACCAACAAGAGGGGAAAAATATACTTGACTTCATTCTTACCAATTTGTCGGCTGCAGATGCATCTGTCCATGACAGAATCAGTAAGAGTGACCACTGCACAGTCCTTGCAGAGATGAAGTCCTGCTTTCACATTTAGAATACCATCCACTGGATTGTGTGGCACTACCATGCTCAAGATTGAGAAGCTCAAGACTGGGCATCCAGAAATGGCTGTGGGCCATCAACAGCTGCAGCACAATCTGTAATCTCATGGCCCAGCAGATCCCCATTCTCTACCATTACCATCAAGCCAGGGGATCAAGCCTGGTTCAATGTAGAGTGCAGGAGGCATGCCAGGAGCAGCACCAAGCATACCTAAAATTGAGGTATCTACATGGTGAAGCTATCAAACAGGGCTACTTGCATGTCAAACAGCATAAGCAGCGAGTGATAGAGCCCAAAACTAATGGAACAGCTCTAAGCTTTGCAGTCCTGCCACATCCAGTCCTGAATGGTGGTGGATGATTAAACAACTCACTGGTATATATCCATAAATATCCCCATCCTCAATGATAGAAGAGGCCAACACATCAGTGACAAAGATAAGACTGAAGCATTTGCAGCGATCTTCATCCAGAGTGCCGAGTGGATGATCCATCACAGCCTCCACCAGTGGTCCCCAGCATCACAGATACCAGTCTTCAGCTAATTTGATTCACTCCACATGATACCAAGAAACTGGATACTTTGCACTGAATATGGGTCCTGACAACATTTCAGCAACAGTACTGAAGACTTGTGCTCTAGAACTTGGTGCTACTCCAACCAAGCTGTTCTGCTGTTCAGGAATATATAAAAGGTGACATCTCAGGTCAGACACTGAAATGTAAGTGTAAGGCTTTGTTCAGAATCTGTCTTAGAATTTTAACCTCGAATCAGGCTGGTATTATTCCAAAAGCTGGAATTTATAAGATGCCACATTAACTGAGTGTGACTGCAAAATTGAACAAAATAGAATGTATCTGCAAATAAACAAACAACTTGGATGAAATGATTCACCCCATAGATTTATGTGTGTATGTGTCTTTATTCCAAAGAGAACTGGAATTACGTGTTCCAGGATAATTTGAGTAAGACGTGGGACATGTACATTGTCTCTTGATATTTTGGTCAAGATTTTCACTGTGTGCATTTGTTGAAGTTGCCCATTTGCAATTCTCCGTTTTAACTCAATATATTATTAATTAGCCTGATGCCTACAGCTACCAAGAGATACCACACAGCTTCCTGGCTGTCATCCTGTGTTCCTATTAATGAAGTCTTGCTAAAGAAAGATCTTTCTGCTTTGGTGTTTAGATAAATTGAGAATTGGTGCGTTGTCCTTGATAATCTTTGCCACTCTCTCTGATACTCCAGTTCCTCATGCAGCTGACAGCATGGGACAGATAATCATGACAGGTTATCAATTAATATGACTTCTGAATGCTGACAACTAAGTGTATGGAGGGTTTTTGATACTTTTATCTTTCTCTGCAGCAGCACTCTTCTCTAAGACAATGGAGATTTTGGAGTCTTTTTTGCTGTAGACTTTGGAGTCTTTACACATCCTGAAACTGGATGGTTAAAATTGCATAGGTTCCATATTACAGAGATTACTAATGCAGTCTAGCTAAAGAAGGTTTTGAATTGAAACTTTGAGCTCTCTGAGACACAATAAGCAACTCAATCCAGTTATTTTCTGTAGGTTCTGCCCTTCAAATTGTGGGAACTTTTTAACCGAAATCTTTCCGGGTCCGTGCACCCATTAAAGGCTGTGTTCATTCACTCTCTCAGTCTTCTGTTTGATAAGTCTTGTCACTTTATTCTCTGTTTGCAATTTTCTCCAATGATTAACACTGCAGCTTTGAATGGTGTTTCTTTTCAATGTCATGTCCAGATTTGCTGAGCACAATTGTTTTAAGCTCTTGCCGTGTGACTGTTTCAAATGCAAATACATAGTTTATGTCAATTTGCTGTACTTTGTCTGCTTCTCCTGTGTCTGGATTGTTATGGTTTTAATTGTGAAGTCAAATGATGAGACAGAACTGCTTTTGTTTTATTTGGGCACGGGGCCATGTAACCATTTAAGTCCTGCCAGCTGATTGTAACAGTTTAAGGTTGGATGGGGGTTAAGGTACAGACCTTAGACAGAGACCAGCCTGACAAATCAACTTCCAACCTTGGCAACCATGCCAGATTCTTCAACAGTTTGTTCCTAATATAGTTCTCACAATGCAACAGATTAAAGCGCCCTTGCCAAAATATGTAGGAATGGAGTTATAGGCCAGACATTTCTTGCTAAATGCCCTAAAATAGGTATGTTCAAATGATTTAAAATCAAATTTAAACATTTCATAAATTAAAGATGTGACCCTACAAGACCTTTCAACATTTAGAATGCAAAAATTTCATTTTCTGTCCAATGTAATATGGAGCTCTCCATTAATATAATCTCTATTAATATGGAAAGGATCAAATTCCATTTATATCTGACTAGAAATGTTTAATTTATTATTTCACAATTGTACATTTGTGCACCCATCACAATTCAACCTAATTATTCTGCTGTTGGGCACAGGTACGGCAGATACAGTTTGATGCAGACTAGGATGAGGTATGTTTCGACTTGAAGAATGAAGAGAATCAATATAAACTAAAACTTACAATTTTAAAGGGGGTACACAAATAAAGACCTGAGGAAACAAATACATAAATCTTAAAAGATTGCAGGACAAGTTGAGAAGGCTCTTAAAGAAAATGACACTATCAGCAGAAAGATAAAGTATTGAAGCAAAGAAGTTAAGCTAAACATTTATATATCACTGATAAGACATCAACTTCCAAACCTGAAATCAATGCTCCAGAAAAGATTTTGAAACCTTGGACAGTATGTAGAGGTTATCTAGAATTATATCAAGGTAGAAGGAGTTTAGCCATGGATTGACCAGAAAGGTGTTGTTCTCACAGCAGAGAGGATTTAGTGGAGGTTTAGTGGAAGTACTCAAAATCGTTAAGAATTTTGAAAAAATAACTAAGAAACTGTTTTCAACAGTAGATAGATGAATAACCAGAAGGTACAGATTGGACAGATTAGGCAAAAGAAATAAAGGTGAGATAAAGAGATTTTTAATGTGATATTTGTTCCGGTTGGCATTGCACAGCCTGAAGATGTGACTGAAAGCTGATTTAATATTCAAAAGGGCACTGGATAAACATCAAAAGGGGAACATTGTAGAACTAATGGGGAAAAGATAGGTGCATGGAATTATTTAAAGAGCTCTCTCAAAGATTTTCCAAGACATAATTTGTATCATTCTATGATTCTACACATTTCACTCATGAGCATTATCGATTCCCTTTACTTTCAAAACATAGCTGAGTTCCTGGAATTTTTTCTTCTGAAATAATTGATGGAATTTAGTGAAGACTTGGGAGCCTGAAATACAGTGAGTGGGCTGAACTAATCAGGCTGGAACAGAAATATTGGATTCACAATGATGGGCTAAGAATGAAAAATTAAGCTGGTAGTTTGGATCCTGACTTATAATATATTTGGATGCAGTGAATACTTATTAATACTGAATAAAAGAGATACACTATATCATCTTCCAATTGTTCGCAGTGTATCATACAAAAATTAATGAATGGGCCACCAAGTTTGGTCCTGAAAAGTGTCCCGTCTAACTCAAAACTTACCTTGGAAGGTAAAGGGATCTCAAAACTTGAACAACGGGTGATGCTGTTTCTCAATGTACTATGCAGTAGCAGCATATGTGGTATTCTCCAGTAACAGGATTCTGCTGTAGAACCAAAATGGCATACACACGTGAAGAATGTGCTGTATGAATCAAAGTTTGGGAGAAGATTTGTAGCTCGGGTGCTCGTTGTTGTGGTTCTGTTCGCCGAGCTGGGAATTTGTCTTGCAAACGTTTCGTCCCCTGTCTAGGTGACATCCTCAGTGCTTGGGAGCCTCCTGTGAAGCGCTTCTGTGCTGTTTCCTCCGGCATTTATAGTGGCCTGTCTCTGCCGCTTCCGGTTGTCAGTTCGAGCTGTCCGCTGTAGTGGCCAGTATATTGGGTCCAGGTCGATGTGTTTGTTGATAGAGTCTGTGGATGAGTGCCATGCCTCTAGGAATTCCCTGGCTGTTCTCTGTTTGGCTTGCCCTATAATGGTAGTGTTGTCCCAGTCGAATTCATGTTGCTTGTCGTCTGTGTGTGTGGCTACTAAGGATAGCTGGTCGTGTCATTTCGTGGCTAGTTGGTGTTCGTGTATACGGATCGTTAACTGTCTTCCTGTTTGTCCGATGTAGTGTTTTGTGCAGTCCTTGCATGGGATTTTGTACATTACATTAGTTTTGCTCATGTTGGGTATCGGGTCCTTTGTTCTGGTGAGTTGTTGTCTGAGTGTGGCTCAGACAACAACTCACCAGAACAAAGGACCCGATACCCAACATGAGCAAAACTAATGTAGTGTACAAAATCCCATGCAAGGACTGCACAAAACACTACATCGGACAAACAGGAAGACAGTTAACGATCCGTATACACGAACACCAACTAGCCACGAAATGACACGACCAGCTATCCTTAGTAGCCACACACACAGACGACAAGCAACATGAATTCGACTGGGACAACACTACCATTATATGGCAAGCCAAACAGAGAACAGCCAGGGAATTCCTAGAGGCATGGCACTCATCCACAGACTCTATCAACAAACACATCGACCTGGACCCAATATACCGGCCACTACAGCGAACAGCTCGAACTGACAACCGGAAGCGGCAGAGACAGGCCACTATAAATGCCGGAGGAAACAGCACAGAAGCGCTTCACAGGAGGGTCCCAAGCACTGAGGATGTCACCTAGACAGGGGACGAAACGTTTGCAAGACAAATTCCCAGCTCGGCGAACAGAACCGCAACAATGTGCTATATGAATTTCAGTGCTGGTGTGATACCTGGTACGCTGGCTTTAAGTCCCAATGACTAAAGGATTGCATCAAACAGCATGTTTTGTTTGGCAATTTACAACAGACAAAGTACTGCCCTTACCCAACCAGACTGTGTTTGCAAAGTTCAAAACATTGTGTCCAATATTAGATGAGATTATATGTTTGGACAACATTTGCTAAATAATAGGGATTCTGCCAAAAATCACACTTGTTGGAAGCCACATATATCCACAATCAGAGTCTTGCTCTTTGCAAACATAAAAAGGTCCACACTTTGTACCTTCTTCAATTGAACAAAAGCTTGAAGGACAACCATTGTGTGGTGAATTCCCCTGGATATGCTTTGACCAATCATAGTAGACTTGCCTTAAATTCAAATGAATTTATGGGTTAGTTGTTAATGGGCGTATTCTCCATGGTAACTGGTCAACTTATCTGAGTCCAACTGCCACCCAATCAGCCCCACTTATCATGCAGTATAAACTGTTGTTCCTTTTGTGTTGTATACTTTTGTGACTTTGTTGTGATGAGTGCAAGACGAAAAGCATCAACAACTTTTCTTTCAGCAATACTCAAGTTGTCTACTGCTAAGTAATTAGTTGTACACATTATATGAAAACTTTTTTTGAAATTATGTCCTACATTTAAGATTAAGTCAATAGTACACAATAACCTCATGGTCTCTGTTTCTTTCATTCATTCACAGGATAAGGGCGTCACTAGCTACACATAGAGGAATGAGATGGGCCAATGGGCTGAGAAGTGGCAGATGGAGTTTAATTCAGATAAATGCGAGGTGCTGTATTTTGGGAAAGCAAATCTTAGCAGGACTTATACACAAACAACTTCCTGTATCATGTAAATACTGTTGAATAATGATGCATGTAGAAATCATCAGCATGGCTGATCATGCACAATAATTTCATTCAATAATTGTAAAGTCATACATGACATTCTGGAAAACTCATGACAGCTGGTTTCAAGGTAGATATTCCCTTCCAGTGAAGCAGTTATACATTACACTGACCAAATTTGGCTTGTATCACTCATTAAAATAACTTGCGTTTTCAACTGAATTCTTTCTTGTATTAACCTTGTAGTTTGAAGCGTACTTGGGTTGTGACTTAAAGTTCTACAAGTTAGAGGTTTTAATTCTGTGTAGATAACAGAAAATTTCTTTCAGATTACCACAAGACAGACCAGGTCAAGAGTCAGGCTTGGAATGTTCTCTCAGCATTGGCTAGAAAGGATCAACCAGGTCTACTTAGCCTCGTTATATTCTTTTACTGGATATGGGGATTGATCCACTCATTGTTTCCTATCCCTATTTGGCCTGAAACTCATTCCTCTAAACGTATCAATAAGGTTGACGAAATTTCCACTCAGTCTCATACCTCCCATAGATAATGCAACTAAAATTTGACACGTGACTCAGAGCATTGTTTGTCCATGAAAAAAAATATTTACTTCATTGGATGGCCAAATCTTATTCAGGCTGATGAGAAAGGAAGTCACTGGAGCATATTGCTTGGATTGAGTCCCATTTTGGCAACATACGTGAAGGCACTGGACAAAGTACAGAAAAAATTCATGCGATTGGTTCCAGGGATGAGGTACAGAGTTAAAACAAATTGGCAAAAGGAGCAATGGGAAGATAAGGAAAACCTTCTTCATGTAGCGAATGGGACTTTGAATCCGATGCCAGATTGTGCGGTGGAGACAGGTTTAATCTGAGCAATTGAAGGCAGGGAATTGGCGCTGTTGCTATTCAGAGAGCCAGTGCAGATGTTATGGGCTGAATAGTCTCTTCCTGTTTTGCAATCATTCCAAGATCCAGAAGATCTCATACTCAGTCGTCCTTGGTGCTCAATTCGGAATTTAGGTGGCAGCCGGGGGTACTACAGGGAGTTGGTTTGAAAATGCAGCCTTGGTGGAAAGTGCACCTGTGAAGACAAGGTAAAACTGGAGGGAAGATTGTCTGCCTTAGACGCGGTGGCCAAACAGACACCAACACTCATTTATCCAGAGTTATCAAACAGAGAGTTGTTGGGAAGCGGGGGGAGAACGGGGGACGCAGTAACCTGAAATCTTCGGTTGATGCTTCCAGGGGA
The DNA here is from genome assembly GCF_047496795.1 of Chiloscyllium punctatum. Lineage (NCBI taxonomy): Eukaryota > Metazoa > Chordata > Chondrichthyes > Orectolobiformes > Hemiscylliidae > Chiloscyllium > Chiloscyllium punctatum. Next base: position 96,270,240 of record NC_092746.1, read on the forward strand.
AGTGGGAGAAATTGAAAAGAGAAACACATTCAGCATTTGCATTGCGTGCAAAAAAAAACGTGGACTGGAATTCGTCGAATTAAAGCTGACGGGGCATTCCCCACCCACGCATGCACTGTCCTGAATTTTGCAGCCTTCTGTCCATCCAACTGAAATTGCTGCGGGGGCTGGTTTTTGCTGCAGCTACACGGTCGGCGGCTGTACAGTAATGTATCGCCTCGGCTGGTGACTGTGTATCACTTTGTATTCACCGGCAAATCGCTACCCTTGAACCGGAACTCCTCGAGCGGATTGGTTACACTGCACTGTTGTTACTGTGTATGTATGTATGTATGTGTGTGTGTCTCTGTGCTGGAGGGTAAGTCACCATTTCAGACTCGAACACACACACACACACACACACAGAGTAACAATGATGCGAGGCTCCACCTGAAGCTTGTGTGTTTTTGTTGCTACTGTCACCTTGTAGGGCGTTTAAACTGTGAAGGGCTCGATTCCTCAGTGTGAGCCTGGGAGGAGGAAGAAAACAATAATAATGGCTTAGGGTGAACACTGAAGGAGATGGAGAGGGGAATCAGCTGCTGAGCTTTGAGCAGAGCTCCCCTCCGGTCGGTCAGTCTCAGGAGAGACAGGGGGGAAAACTCGCCGGTTCGTTTCCATGGCTGTGCAGTGCTAGCTCCTGCCGGATGAGGGTGTATCTCTGATCGGACAGAGATTTTTCTTTGCCCTCTCCCTCCTTGTTTTAAATATCTAATAATATATTTCTTCTCTCGTGTGATCTGTGTGGAAATTCCTACTTCCTTTTGGCTCCACCTGAATCCGATCCTTCACTCAATTAAGGAAAAATATTTAAGCATCCGTCGAGAGAGAGAGACAAACAGAGTGAGAAAATGGGGAATACCACTTCATGTTGTGTCTCATCCAGCCCCAAACTGCGGAGGAACCACGCTCGGCTGGAGACATACCGCACCGACACCGACATCAGCCGGGAGGACACGGGCTGTAACCTGCAGCACATCAGCGACAGGGAGGCAGTGGACGGTATGTGCACCATTCTGTAAATATACCTTTTCCTCTTCCCCGCCTCCCTCCTCCCTACAACGCCCTCCCTCCTCCAGCCCCCTACCCCGTTCATCTCCTCCCTCCCCGCCTTCCCCACCCTCCCTTCACCTACTCACCCCACCAACCCCATCCTCTCTTTCCCCCCTCCCTCATCCCACCCTCCCTCATCCCACCCTCCCTCATCCCACCTTGATCTCTACCCGTATCCCTCCATCTCCCCCTCGATCTCTTATCCCCCTCACCATCCCTCCCTACTTCTCTCGTCCGACCTTCCCTCCATCTCCCACCCCCCACATCCACTCCCTCCACCTTCCAACCCCTCCCCCCCCCCACTCACCCTCTTTCCCCCCCAACTCACCCCCCTCTGCCCCCACTCACCCCCTCCCCTCCCACATCCCTCCTCCCCTCCCACTCACCCCCACCCTCTGCCCCCACTCACTTTCACCCCCCTCCCCTCCCACTTACCCCCTCCCCTTACCCCCTCATCCCATCCCCTCCCCCCCTCCCCCTTCATCCCCCCCTCCCCCTTCATCCCCCCCCTCCCCCCTTCACCCCCTTCCCCTATCCCCCTCCCTTCACCCCCTCCCCACTTCCACCCTTCACCCGCACCCCCCTCCCATTCATCCCCCCCCTCCCATTCATCCCCCCCTCCCATTCATCCCCCCCTCCCATTCATCCCCCCCCTCCGCTTCATCCCCCCCCTCCGCTTCATCCCCCCCCTCCGCTTCATCCCCCCCCTCCGCTTCATCCCCCCCCTCCGCTTCATCCCCCCCCTCCGCTTCACCCCCCCCTCCGCTTCACCCCCCCCCTCCGCTTCACCCCCCCTCCGCTTCACCCCCCTCCCCCTCACCACCGCCCCAACCCCCCCCACCCCTCTCCCTCCACCCTTCACCCCTCCCCCCCTCTCCCCACGCCTTCTCCTCCCCCTCTCCCCACCCCTTCTCCTCCCCCTCCTTCCCCCTTCACCCCCCCCACCCTTCACCCCCCCCACTCTCCGCCCTCCCCCTACTCCCCCCCCCCCCACCCCCCCTCCCCCTACACCCCCCTCCCCCTACACCCCCCTCCCCCTACACCCCCCTCCCCCTACACCCCCCTCCCCCTACACCCCCCTCCCCCTACACCCCCCTCCCCCTACACCCCCCTCCCCCTACACCCCCGTCCCCCCTCTCTCCCCCCCCGTCCCCCCTCTCTCCCTCCCCCCCCCGTCCCCCCTCTCTCTCTCCCCCCCCGTCCCCCCTCTCTCTCCCCCCCCCGTCCCCCCTCTCTCTCCCCCCCCGTCCCCCCTCTCTCTCCCCCCCCCCGTCCCCCCTCTCTCTCCCCCCCCCCGTCCCCCCTCTCTCTCCCCCCCCGTCCCCCCTCTCTCTCCCCCCCCGTCCCCCCTCTCTCTCCCCCCCCCGTCCCCCCTCTCTCTCCCCCCCCCGTCCCCCCTCTCTCTCCCCCCCCCGTCCCCCCTCTCTCTCCCCCCCCCGTCCCCCCTCTCTCCCTCCCCCCCCCCCGTCCCCCCTCTCTCTCCCTCCCCCCCCCCCGTCCCCCCTCTCTCTCCCTCCCCCCCCCCCGTCCCCCCTCTCTCTCCTCCCCCCCCCCGTCCCCCCTCTCTCTCCCTCCCCCCCCCCCGTCCCCCCTCTCTTCCCCCACCGTCCCCTCTCTCTCCCCCCCCCGTCCCCCCTCTCTTCCCCCCCCCGTCCCCCCTCTCTTCCCCCCCCCGTCCCCCTCTCTCTCCCCCCCCGTCCCCCCTCTCTCTCCCCCCCCGTCCCCCCTCTCTCCCTCGTCCCCCCTCTCTTCCCCCCCCCCGTCCCCCCTCTCTTCCCCCCCCCCGTCCCCCCTCTCTTCCCCCCCCCCGTCCCCCCTCTCTCCCTCCCCCCCCGTCCCCCCTCTCTCCCCCCCCGTCCCCCCTCTCTCCCCCCCCCGTCCCCCCTCTCTCCCCCCTCCCCCCTCCCCCCTCCCCCCCATTCACATTCCCCTCCCCCCTCCCCCGTTCCCCTCTTCTCCCCCCCCCCCCCGTCTTCTCCCCCCCCCCCGTCTTCTCCCCCCCCCCCGTCTTCTCCCCCCCCCCCCCCGTCTTCCTCCTCCCCCCCCGTCTTCCTCCTCCCCCCCCCCGTCTTCCTCCTCCCCCCCCCCCGTCTTCCTCCTCCCCCCCCCCCGTCTTCCTCCTCCCCCCCCCCCCGTCTTCCTCCTCCCCCCCCCCCCGTCTTCCTCCTCCCCCCCCCCCCGTCTTCCTCCTCCCCCCCCCCCCGTCTTCCTCCTCCCCCCCCCCCGTCTTCCTCCTCCCCCCCCCCGTCTTCCTCCTCCCCCCCCCCCGTCTTCCTCCTCCCCCCCCCCCGTCTTCCTCCTCCCCCCCCCCCCGTCTTCCTCCTCCCCCCCCCCCGTCTTCCTCCTCCCCCCCCCCGTCTTCCTCCTCCCCCCCCCCCGTCTTCCTCCTCCCCCCCCCCCCGTCTTCCTCCTCCCCCCCCCCCGTCTTCCTCCTCCCCCCCCCCCGTCTTCCTCCCCCCCCCGTCTTCCCCCCTCCCCCCCCCGTCTTCCCCCCCTCCCCCCCCCCGTCTTCCCCCCCCCCCCGTCTTCCCCCCCCCCCCGTCTTCCCCCCCCCCCCCGTCTTCCCCCCCCCCCGTCTTCCCCCCCCCCCGTCTTCCCCCCCCCCCGTCTTCCCCCCCCCCCGTCTTCCCCCCCCCCCCCGTCTTCCCCCCCCCCCGTCTTCC